>NC_046154.1:23526224-23826224 GCF_011064425.1 Rattus rattus | reverse complement strand
GGACAGCCAGAACTGTACAGAGAAACCCTTGTCTTGGAAAAAAAATTATCATTTTATGTTAATTTAGCATATAGCTTTTTATTTTTCATTTGTGAAATGAGTTCTCTCTCTTTTGGTTGTTGGTTTTTTTTGCAGTTTTTTTTTCTTTTCTTTTTTTCGGAGCTGGGGACCGAACCCAGGGCCTTGCGCTTGCTAGGCAAGTGCTCTACCACTGAGCTAAATCCCCAACCCCTTGGTTGTTGTTTTTTTGTTTGTTTGTTTGGTTGGTTGGTTTTTTTTGTTTGTTTTTTTGAGACAGGGTTTCTCTGGGTCCTGGAACTTTCTGTGTAGACCAGGCTGGCCCTGAAATTTTAGAGATCCACCTGCCTTGGCCTCCCAAGCGCAGGCCTTAAAGGCGTGTGCCACCACTGCCTGGCAAGAATTCTAATTATTTTTTTCCTCATAGGGTTATTGAGATCATTCTAGCTTCACATGGTACGTTATTTCCTGGCGGCTACTGAGGACTCAGAAAACAGTAGCTATCACCCATGCTCCATTTATCCTTTCATAGCTACTAGGCTAGGTGTCATTTTCCCTTTCTCTAAATAACCAGGGCTATTGGTTAAAATTCTCATTCCAGTGGAATGAGTGCCTTCCAGAGTGCAGGAGGCCCTGGGTTCTGTCCACAGCACAGCAAAGAGAAGCCAAAGGTCCCTTCTCACTCTAATCTCTCCTCACACGAAGCCTCCCCTTACCTCAGCCATTGTGTCCTCTGCCACAGTGAAGTTAGGAGAAGAGAGACACCCGCCCATTGACTTTGCTCTGACTTCTTGGTTCTCGTATCAGAAATCCAAATTCATAGTGCAGCTGAACACTGCAGGTCTCTGACCACCCAGTGGTCCACACTAATGGACTGACTTGGGTTTTAATTTCACACCCAGTCGTCCAACACAGGCCCAGGTTCTAAAACATCAGATGGTGGGGGGGGAAGATGGGTCTTTGGTTAAGAAAATCCTCTGTTCTTACAGAGGACCAGGGTTCTTGCTTACAGGATCCTGGAGTAGCCCCTCGGCCCGCTGCATTCTGTTGTCACATCTGTCAGAAACATGGTCTTTGTCAAAATCCCAGCCTGACAAGGTGGTCTTCTAGTGGAGAGAACAAACCGGTCTGTTGGAAACCCTGGGTTTTTGGTTAGTTTTTTTTTTTAGATGTTATTAGCATGTGTTAATTATACACAATAATAGGTTACAATATTTTCTTTTGTTGTTTTTAATTTTTCCTTTGAAACATGTTTTCTCTATGATTTATTATTATTATTATTATTATTATTATTATTATTATTATTTATTAGTGTGCATGTGTCTTGCATGTTTTGAAATCCCACATACATACAGAATTCCACAGAGGCCAGAAGAGAGCATCTGATCCTCTAGAACTGGGGTTACAGATGGCTGTGAGCCACCGCGTAGGAGCTGGGAACTGAACCTGGGTCCTCTAGAAGAGCAGTCTACGCTCTCAACTGCTAAGCCATTGTGCCAGTTTCCTCATAATAACATCTTCATACACACATAAAATATACTTTGACCCCTGCTCTCCCCGTCCCTTTGATCTCATTGCTCCTCCCAACTAGCCCTCTTTCTGTATTGATGCTACACATGTATGTGTCTGTATGTGTGCATGTGAATGTGTGTATGAATATGCATACACATTGTGTGTGCTTGGGCATGGGTGTTCATGCATGTGTATTGTGTATATATGTTCATGCATGCATGCATGTTGTGTGTGTTTGTATGCACATGTGCATGTGTGTGTTCCATCTCAGATCCTTTACAGAGACACGGGTGAGGAGGAGTCATTTCCAAGAGCATGGACAGGCTATCTGTGGCCACACCACTGAGGAAAACGTCCTCCTAAATTTTTGTGGAGGCACAGAGTTTCACCAGCCCCTTCCCAGATCCCTCGGTTCTCTCTTGTTCAGTCCCTTGTCACCCTCTCTCACTATGCGCCCTGGGGTGTGCGCTCCTCTGTTGACTCTAGCTTTCTTCTCTGTGTACCAGGATGCAGGGAAGCACTTGTTGAGTTGACTGGTGTCTGCGGGCCCTTCAGTTCTGACTCCAAGCTGACAGTATACAGAATCACATTGTATTTCTTCACTGTTTGCTCTCCCCAACCTCTTTCCATTCCCTAGCCCTCCCTCGGGGTGCTTTGCTGACCTCCCAGCCCGGTTTCTATGCATCTCAGTATCACTAACGCGTCAGTCTGGTCTTCCACTCGCAGCCAGTCTACCTCTTCAATGAAGTGTCTTGATTGCGTTCAGTTAACATTTGATCTCTCAGCCTCCTGCTCCCGGGAGAGCTGTGGTCTGGACCGTATTGAATGTTACACTTTATTACATGATTCCAGGGCCCATCTGTTGGACGGGAAAGAGCATCCTTCTGTTGACTGACATGTGGAGCAGGAATCCTGCCCTTTGCCCCCTATCAGCTTCCTGTTCCCTACCCAGCCGTGCAACCAGCTGGTGCTGGCCCGGCTCTCTGATGTCTCGAGCAGCTGCCCCCGTCTCTTCCTTGTCTTCCAATCCTCCCTAGATCCCAGCTGCGGGGCCAGGGCAGAGCCAGAGCCAACCCAAGCTTCACAAGACTCCGGGCGTGCGAGAGGCCACAGACAAGGAACATTTGGGAATTAGAAGGAGGGCAGAGCTGAGCACAAATCACACCATCCTCGAAAACGAGGGAAAGCAGTTTGCCAGCTTCTGTTTCCCATCTTGCTCTCATCTAAAAAAAGCAGCTTAGAAACACGGACCTCCTCGAGCTGTGAAGCCAGATGGCCCCGAGACATTCAGCTTGCCCGGTGCGCATGCGTAATTATTCATCTTCACAGAATCACGCCCAAGACTGATTTCAGACACAGACACTTTCTTTTGCTGTTTGATCTGGAGCCAGTGGGCCCTCCTGAGCCTTTGTTTCTTTTTCAGTAAAGTGAAGTTACTCGATCGGGTCTTGCCCACCTCGGGGTGTTTTTGTTGGGACTGGATAGCTAATGTAAAATGCAATGGCCTTTGCTATCTGCAAAGCACTAGACAGACAGACACATGTTGCTGTTCACAGTAAGGTGCGCTGGATTTTGCATTTGCTGGGGTGAGCCACTACTTAGTAAATACTTCGCTTCTGTGCCAGGTACCATGCTAGGTACTTTTTGCACACTGCAATTTAAAGCCTAACCTCATTCCCATAAGACACGACATTTATTCCCATTGTTTGGATCAAGAGGGTGGGACTTGGAGATTTACTGGACCAGCCAAGACACGAGCATCTAGGGGGAGGGGACCAGGATTTGAACCCAGAATGTGGGCTCCAACGCCAGTACTTTAGCTCCTAACCATTCCCATTCCACAAAAAGAAAGAGGCTCTCAGACTGGGTCAAGCATGAGGACCCAAGGTTGGATCCCCAGAACCCATGTAAAATCCACATGTGTGTGTTTGGGGATGTCCACGTCTGAAACACTGTTGCCAAGGCAGAGAAGGTGAATCCCAGGCTTCCGGGCCAGCCAGCCTAGCCAGTGTATGAGCTTACGGGTTCACAGAGAGATGCTGTCTTAAAAAATGAGAGGAGGGGGGCTGGGGATTTAGCTCAGTGGTAGAGCGCTTACCTAGGAAGCGCAAGGCCCTGGGTTCGGTCCCCAGCTCCGAAAAAAAAGAACCAAAAAAAAAAAAAAAAATGAGAGGAGGGGTTGGGGATTTAGCTCAGTGGTAGAGTGCTTGCCTAGCAAGCGCAAGGCCCTGGGTTGGGTTCCCAGCTCAAAAAAAAAAAAAAAAAAAGAAAAAGAAAAGAAAAAGAAAAAAATGAGAGGAAGCTCAATAGAGAGAGGAAAAGACACTGCATCAGCCTCTGGCCTGCTCATAACATAAGTACATGCATGTACACCTACACACACAGGCATACATGCACCACACACATAAATACGTAGTTAGATAAAGAAATAGAATAAACATTCTTGTATCAGCTGAAATTACCTATAATCTCTCCTCCAGTCAAATGCATTTCCCAGTCTGTTCATACAAAGAGCTGCTTCTGGTAAAAACACCACTAGGTCCAAGCAGTAAAACATGCACTTTGAGTAGCAGTAAAAGACAGGTTTCGGGGTTGGGGATTTAGCTCAGTGGTAGAGCGCTTGCCTAGGAAGCGCAAGGCCCTGGGTTCGGTCCCCAGCTCCGAAAAAAAGAACAACAACAACAACAAAAAAAGGACAGGTTTCATCCATCTCTCATCCATCCATCGACCCACCCACCCACCCATTCATCTACTCACCCACCCATCCATCCACCCATCCACCCATCCACCCATCCATGCACCCACCCATCCACCCATCCATCCACCCATCCACCCCATCCACCCATCCATCCACCCATCCACCCATCCACCCATCCACCCACCCACCCACCCATCCATCCATCCACCCATCCATCCACCCATCCATCCACCCATCCACCCATCCATCCACCCACCCATCCCTCCACCCATTCATCCACCCATCCATCCACCCATCCACCCATCCACCCCCCATCCATCCACCCATTCATACCCACCCATCTCCACCCACCCATCCACCCACCCACCCACCCATCCACCCACCCACCCACCCACCCATCCATCCACCTGACATAATAGGAATGTCTCCATAATCCACGGAGCCATTAGCTGAGGGAAACACTACTCAGACTTGCTTGGAAATGAGTGATCTCATGATTATGATTAGTTTGCCCTAGATTCACATCACTTGGGAAATGTGGGCAGAGATACTCAGGATTCACCTGGGGTTCTGGAGGATCCGAGGTGGGCCCGGATGAACGGGGTATGCAGACACTCAGCTGAGGTCAAGACCCCTTGCAGTGACTTCGAGAAGCTGACCTCATTTTAGGGAATAAGAGGAAGTCCTAGAACTCGGAACGATGACATTTTGGAATTGGAAGGGGAACTGGCTGATTTAGTCCATGAAGAAACCAGAGTTCATAGATATAAACTTGGGTTAAAATCTCAGGTTCAAATCTTGGGTTGAGCATGTGGTCCGGTTGGTAGGGTGCTTTGGCTAGCATTCCCTCAGGGTCTGTGAAAACAAACAGGCCCTAGATCTTCCAGCTTACAGACTACACAAGTACTTTAGAGACATTCATAACTGCCCGGGTTTAGTTCTCAGACAGACAGGCAAACACACACACACACACACACACACACACACACACACACACACGCCTCATTCACTGTGACACCCATAATTTCCAATAATTGTACCTTGGAGCCTTTGTGTAAGGAAGAAGCCTGGCCTAGAAGTCTGGACAGTTAACACTGACCCCTGCACTGTGGTTGGGTTTGTGCTCACAGAACTGAATCTAAAGGCTTAGGAGGGCAGGTTAACAGGTAGGTCTGCTGGGGTGAGCGCTTTCATCGGGGACCTACACTGCTCAGAAGTGGCCCAGGGGACCAGGTTCAGCTTAGCGGAGAAGAACGAGAGCTTAAAGAGCATCAGGTATCTGAGCGTGAGAGCCAAGCCTGGTAACAGACACCTGCAATCCCAGCACGCCAAAGGCGGAGGCAGGAGGATCAGTTCAAGATGACTCTTGGCAACGTCATGGTTAGTGTCCACTGTCCACTTAACCAGGTCTAGAATCATGGGAGCCAAGCCTCTCTGCACCCCTGTGAGAAGTTGTCTAGGTTAGGTTAGCCTCTGGGTGCTATTATGAGGGGGTTATTACGATCACACTGATTGGCATAGGAAGACTCTCCCACTGAGGGCAGCGTCATTCCCTGGCTGGAATCCTGGATCCTCTGAGTCTAGAAAGGAAGCTGACCAAAATTGTATCATCCGTCCCTCCCTGCTTCCTAACCCTGGATGCAAAGTGACCATCTGCTTCCAGCTCCTGTGGCCCCAACTGTCCATCACCATGGACTGTACTTGGGCCAAAACAAACTCCTCCCTTAAGTTGCTCTCTCTATTGTAGCACAGAAATAGGAAAAGAAACTATGGGAGCTATGGAGTAAGTTCCAGACCAGCCTGTGCTACCTGGAACCCTGTCCCCCAAAACAAACTACTTGCGTATACTCGGTTTGTTTATTATCTATCAATACATAACCAATTATCCCAAAATTTAGGAGTGTTCTTTTACCCTTTCAATGGCTCAGGGCCCCTGGCGTACGGTAGCTGGATTGTTCTGACAGATCGTCTCCCATGAGGCTGAGCCAAGGGGCCTTCATGGTTTTCCCTGTCAGTATAGTTTCAAGGCCTGCAGTTCTTACAATGGGGAGAGTCCATTAGCTGCCGGCTTCTCCCAAAGCAAGTGATGGAAAAGAGAAAGTGATAAGACAGCGGGGATCCAGGAGAGTAAAATGCAAGCCACACTCTTGTTCAAATGTTATTCTTTTTTATTACTGTCCTGCATGTGTCTGTGTGTCCATTCGAATTTGTATGAATGCCACGTGTGTGTGCACACGCCCACAGAGACCAGAAACGGACATCCGATTCTCTGGGACTAGAGGTTCAAGAGGTAATGAGTCACCCAGCATGGGTACCGGGAAATGGGACAGGCGTCCTCTGGAATAACAGTACGTGCTCTAATTTTTGGGACATCTCTCCAGCTTGCTTTGACATCTTTATTTTTTATAATTTATTGCATGGGATGGTGGCTGGTGGAAGTCAGAGGACAAGTTCCTCGAGAGTCAGTTCTCTCTTCAGTATGCAGGTTTCAGGGAGGAAACTCAGGACGCTAGTCTCAGTGGCAAACGCCTTTACTCATTGCGCACCAAGGAGGCGTCCACTGTCACCCCTAGAGGCATTCCATTCTCCTTTGCAGAGATGGGCCCTACATGGTTCTGGTGGAGAAGATCGTGGCCACAGGAGCAGGCTCTGGTGGGAGCGTCTTGGGGGCTGGCCGCCATAGTATTGAGGATGAACAGGGTGTTCTGGCAGAGGAGGCAGAAGAAATAACATGTAAAGGTACACGAATGTCTCTCAGAAAGGCGTGACCTCTTCAGGACGTTTATAGCTGGTGTGGAGAAAACAGATGTAAATCGTGCAGGAGGGTTCTTAAGGAGCCAGAGTCAGTCTGCTGCTGCAGCCATGGCCTTCACCCACAGGACAGTGTCTTCACTGCAAATCAGAACCTGGATCTGGACACCAGGTGGGGGAGAGAGAGAGAGAGAGAGAGAGAGAGAGAGAGAGAGAGAGAGAGAGAGAGAGAGAGAGAGAGAGAGAGAGGAGGAAGAAGAAGGAGGAGGAGGAGGAGAAAGAGGAGGAGGAGAAAAAAAAGAGGAGGAGGAGGAGAAAGAGAAAAAGAGACCGAGACAGAGAGACAAAGGGACAGAGAGCCAGAGAGTCACACAGACATAGAGAGAGATAGAGAGTCAGAGGGAGACAAAGTGCATCAAATGTCTTTCCACAAGTACCTTCCAAACACCCACCCTTCCTCCTTCCTTCCTCCCTCCCTCTCTCTTTCCTTCCTTCTCTCCCTCCTTCCTTCTTCTTCCTTCCCTCCCCTACTTCCTCCCTGCCTCCGTCCCTCCTTAACTCTCTCCCTTCTTCCCCCTCTGTTTCTCTTCCTCTTTGAAACACGGTTCCTCGCCAGCCTGGGACTTGACAAGTAGGCTAGTCTGACTGGCCAGTGAGCCCAGGGATCTGCTGGTCTCTACCCCCAGAGCTAGGATTATGAGGTGCGACCTCTTAGCCTCTTGCCCCTGCTGCTGCACCTGCTGCTGGCCAAGATGGACTCCTCCCTCTGGACCTTACGCCAACACAAACTGCTTTTTCCTTAAGCTGGCCATGGTGCTTTGTAACAGCAACAACAGAAGTGTATCTAAGGAGCGTGGGGTTACTGTGGGGCCCTGGCTCCTTCAGGACTCACGCATCCACAGGGTACGTGCAACAGGCTCTGAGCCCAGTGCTGTGGCTAAGCAGGGCACCGCCATGCCTGGGTATTTCTCTAGTATTATTTACAAAAGTTTTTGTGTGTATGTAGATACATATATTTTTAAGGATTTTAAAGATGTGGTGTGTGTGTGTGTGTGTGTGTGTGTGTGTCGTGGCCAGAGGACAATGTTGAGTTCTGGTTTTAGCTGGGGTCTCCAATGGCCTAGAAGTGGCCGAGTAGGCTAGGCTGGATGGCAGTGAGTCCCAGATCTGCCTGCCTCCACCTCCTTAACCCTGGGATTAAAAGTCTGCTGCCACAACTAGCCTTGCTTATTTATTAGATGGTTTCTGGGATCAAATTCAGGTCTCCATCCTTAAAAAGCAAAAGCTTTACTAATTGAGCTATCTCACTAGCCTAGGCTGTCCATCTCATCGTCGCCTTCCTCCTCCTCCTCCTCCTCTTCCTCTTCCTCCTCCTCCTCCTCCTCCTCTTCTCCTTCTTTTCTCCTCTTCTTCCTCTGCCCCCTCCCCCTCCCCCTCTTCCTCCTCCCCTTCCTCTGCTCCCTCCCCCTCCCCCTCTTCCTCCTCCTCCTTCTTCTTCTTTAGACAAGGTCAGTCTCTTTTTTTTTTTTTTTTTTTTTTTTTCGGAGCTGGGGACCGAACCCAGGACCTTGCGCTTCCTAGGCAAGCGCTCTACCGCTGAGCTAAATCCCCAACCCTAAGGTCAGTCTCTTATAGCCCAGGATATCCTCAGGCTTACTATGTTGATGAGCCTGGCCACTCCTGATCTTGTCTTCACCTCCTACCTGCTGTGATTAAAAATGTCTGTCACCACCGCCAGCATCATATACATCATACATTTCTTTGTATACATTGTTTGGATTACACACACACACACACACACACACATAAACACATATGCACACTCACACACATAAACACATATGCACACATATACACATAAATGCATACATACACACGAATACGTACAAACATACATATATGTACACACATACCCACACATACATAGCATATGCACACACACATACACACATACACACATACACATATACACACATGCATGCACACACACACACACACACACACACAGGGACCTCAATTTTTTTTTAAAGATTTATTTATTTATTATATATAAGTACACTGTAGCTGTCTTCAGACACACCAGAAGAGGACATCAGATCTCATTACAGATGGTTGTGAGCCACCATGTGGTTGCTGGGAATTGAACTCAGGACCTCTGGAAGAGCAGTCGGTGCTCTTAACCACTGAGTCATCTCTCCAGCCCAGGACCTCAATTTTTGGACGCAGAAATCGAAGATTAGAGAAATTAGAGGTCACACTGCTTTCATTCATTTTTTTGGACAGCCAGGACCAGAGCCAGACCCCAGACACCCCGAGCCTTAGACTGACGTCGTCACCCTGCCACCTGACTCCTTACTCCCTGGAGACCTGGCCCTTCCTGGTTTTCCTCTGGGCTCAGTGGTTCTGATCTCCTGCTTTGTCCTCTGACATTGCCTCTCTCACTGTTACATCATCCTGAAGTCCCTCATCAATTCGGCATAATTGGAGGCTTATCCTTTGGGCCTCCTGGGAAGGGGAAGCAGACAATGACTAATGTTGTGGAGACCCGGCCTCAGCCCCCGGCGCCTGTGCCTCTCTGTGGGCTGATGCTGTCACATGGGGATTGGCTGTGTCCTCTCTCCTACCTGGGATGTCGTCTGACTTCACTGAATCAATCTGGCAGAATTTAAAAGGAATATAGTGTTCACTTGCTAATCCTGACCCTGTTTTTATTAATTAATTAACTAATTAATTAATAAAGAATCCAGGCTGGGGAGGCACCTCGAAGGTCAAAGTGCTTGCTGCAGAAGCGTGCGGACTGGGGTTCACAGCCCCAGAAGCATGAATGCTGGAGAGGTGTGGTAACCTGCCTGCAATTCCAGCCTTGGAAGGCAGAGATGTGGCAGCCCTTGATCTAGCTGCCTAGCAAGACTAATCAATGAGCTCTAGGCTTGATTGAGAGAGCCTGCCTCAATGAAGAACTATCAAGAAGAAGCCCTGGCTTCGATCTTGAGCCTCCACTTTTGCACACATGTGCACCCACACATATGCAGAAACATGCATGTGCACACCCATGTACACATGAAAAATGGAAGAGGAGGAATGAGAAAGAAGGAAAGGAATGACAGACTTAGTCACGAAGGCTTCAGCAGCGCAGCTGTGGACGAGAAGCTCGATGCCCTGACCGTACCAGGATGGGGCTAAGCTGAGGGCCGCAGGGATAGGCAAGGGCTGGCAAGTGACTTAAGTGACGGTCACTCTGTGGGAAAGAGTCACACCCAGTGCAAACGGGAGAGCTGGTAGAAAGCCGGGGACACAGTGCACAATAAGCAGGGACTATGTCCCAGAGCACTGGGGTCAGAGCAGCCTTCAACCCTCCATCCGCACTTGCTAGCTGTGTACTCTTAGAAAACTTCCTTCAGACCTGATATAGAGCCCAGGGCAGACGTCCCAGGTGATCCTTGGCTGCACAGAGTCCGTCATGGTAGGGAGGGCTTGGTGGCTGGAGGGCTGGGGGTTGGGGGTGGGGGCTTAGCATGGCTCCTTCAGCCCTGGGGTGGATCTGGAAGTAGGAGAGAGCTTGGATGTGAACTGGCAGTAGGTGTCACCTGCAAAGGCCCGCCCCCAGGGATCCACTTCCACCAGCTCGTTCCCACAGCTCCTCCAAACACTGAAGACTAGGAACCAAGTGGCTAGGAACCAAGCCCTCAAACACATGAGACTGCAGGGGGATGTTTTACATCCAAACCATAGCAATGAATACGGTGAGTTTGGTTGGCATGGAAGGGTGGCCGTGTAAGTTTTCCTTAGAACACAGGGTTCCCATCCCAGAGTGGGCGGTGTAATTAGGGGCGGGGGATAGTTGAGTATGGGATCTCCGTATGTACAAAGCTCAAGGAATAGAAGATCGTGTTTGGGGCCATTAGTCACAACAGAATAGAGACCCCATCTTGTCTATAAAAAAAGGGGATTTATTGGCACCGGAAATCCTTAGTAGGGTTGTTGACTCTCCATGAGGCCCCAGGCTTCCAGCATCCTCCTAGACCACAATACTAGAGGAAGACATTGACTGTGCTCTCTGTCAGGGACCAGATTATTGGGCCCACAAATACCTAAGCTGACGCTGCTTGGGCCTTGTGTCTTCCTCTTAGACTTGTTCCTGGGACAGGAGGTGGATCCTGAGACAGGCTAGGCCTGCTGTCACCTACCCCTTACGCCACATTGTGCTATGTTTTTTACGCCTGGCCACGAAGGAAGGCAGGACCAGTGTCCTCCCAAGGACTGCCGGGTGCTGCTCCATTCCTAGGGTCTCCCTTCTGAGACCTGGCCTCTTCACCTGGAGGCCTGTCTAAACCTCTCACTTTGTGTAGAAGCTTCCAGAACCTTTAACACCTTCTATGCCCTTGCACACTTTGTAGCAGACATTCAGTCATGGACATACAGGCACGCCTATGATTTATGTGACAACATTTTTTTTTTCAAGACTGGATTTCTTTGTGTAGTCCTGGCTGTCCTGGAACTAGTTATGTAGATCTGGCTGGCCTCAAACTCAGAGATCTGCCTGCCTCTGCTTCCTGATTGGTGGGATTAAAAGTGTGTGCCACCATCACTTGGCTAAGGACATTTTCTCCTCTTCTACTCTTCCTCCTCTTCATCCTTGTCCTCACCATCATCCTCGTCCTCCTCCTCCTCTTCTTCTTTAAAGATTTATTTATTTTATATATGTGAGTACACTGTAGCTGTCTTCAGACACACCAGAAGAGGGCATCAGATCCCATTACAGATGGTTGTGAGCCACCATGTGGTTGCTGGGAATTGAACTCAGGACCTCTGGAAGAGCAGCCAGTGCTCTTAACAGCTCAGGACATGTTTTCTAAAGACCAGATATTGATATTGGAATAGACTTGCATTACTTTTAGGTTTTATTTTTATTGTCTTTACTTATGAGTCTGTGTAGGTGGCTGTGCATGCAGGGACCCTTAGATCCCTGTAAAAGGACGTCAGATTCTCCTGCACTTGGACACAAAGGTGGTTGCGAGCCATACATGGGTGCTGGGAACTGAACCCAGGTCCTTGGCAAGAGCAGCAAAGCCTCTCTCCAGCCACCAGATTATTATGTTTTCAACCATTACCATGAAGTAATGCCTGCAGAGCAGACACCCCCACTTCTGCTCTGAACCTCAGCCTACAGTAGCTCTCAGTGTTGGGAACCAGGAATGATCCACAGTGAGTGGAGAGGGGGTCAGAGGCCTGGTGACTGTCGGGGACAGAGTGAAGGTCAGTGGCGGTGGAATGGTTGTCAGGGCTGGGTAAGCATCAGACAGCAAGCAAGGGCTGGCCAGGTCTTGCAGAAACAATCTGATTTTCTAGTCTATTCAGTGCTTTGACCGAAAAAAGGCCTCCGCTATCAAAATGTCCCCTGTGTCCTGAGGCTTTCCCAAGCTGCCCTTCTGTGAGGCACAGGTCAACTGGTACTCAGGTGATAATTCCCAGACTCTTTTTTTTTTTTTTTTTTAATTCTTTTTTTCGGAGCTGGGGACCGAACCCAGGGCCTTGCGCTTCCTAGGCAAGCACTCTACCACTGAGCCAAATCCCCAACCCCAATTCCCAGACTCTTATCTGATAGGACACTGTCTCCTTGAGCCGGGCAGATTCCAGACGACTCTACCCTCATCTGCTGCCTGAGCAAATGCTCTGCCCAGCTTGTCTCCCGCACACCACATTCCTTTCCTCCCTGGGTTGCAGATCTGGGCGATGAGGGTAGAGCCAGGCATCCTCCAACCCTGTCAAGGTGCTCCCTGTTTGAAAAACAGCTAAGGCTGGGGAGTTGTTTCACCTCCCTGCTCACCAGGTCACAGCTTGGAGCTGCAGAACTTGGAAGACCCCTCTCTAAGCTGCTCTAGGAAACAGACCAGAGCCACCCAGGTCCTTGTGGGAAAACCCCAGGGAGCTATGCCTTCTCCATTTTGCTTCTCTGCCTGAAGTCCCTTTTTTTCCCTTGCTTTGTGTTTTTATCTCGGCCCTGCTTGCTCCCCACTTGCAGTTTACATCTCCCACCCCAACTCTTCTTCAGCTCAGGCTGCAGTAACCTAATAACACAGCCACTGAGGTCCACTGCTGGCAAGGCTGGGAAGGCCAAATCCAAGCCTAGTTGAAGCCAAGCGTGGTGGTGCACGCCTCTGATCCCAGAACTGGGAGGCAGAGGTAGGTGGACGCCTGAGTTCGAAGCCAGCCTGGTCTACAAAGCAAGTTCTAGGACAGCCAGGACCACACAGAGAAACCCTGCTTGAAGAACCAAAATTAAAACATAGAAGCAGACAAAATGATTCGAGTAGAGTTGGCTCCTAGAGGGTTACCCAGTTCCGATGACTGCCATCTGACTGCTGGGCACTATCTCTTACATGGTAGAAAGACATAGCTTTTTCTTCCTTTCCTTCAGGTAGTCTTCCACTGAGTTACATCTACTATTCCTTCCTCGTCCTACAAGCATATGAATCAATCATGGGGTCTGCCCCCATGATCTTTTCTGCACCAAATTGCTCCCCAAAAGTCCCACCCCTGAGTGTCATCATATCAGGCTATAAGGTTATAGTTTCAACATGGCTTGTTTGTTTGTTTGTTTGTTTGTTTTGAGGCAGGGCCTCATCTAGCCCAGACTGGTCTTGAACTTGATATATAGCCAAAAATGACTTTGAACTTCTGATCCTCCTATGTCTACCCCTGAGCCCTTCCTCGGCCAATTTATACAGTGCTACAGACGAAACTCAGAGAGCCAAGCATGCTAGGCAAGCCCTTCCTCAACCAGCTACACTTCTAGCCTCACGTGTGGACCTCAGGGGAGGACACTCTGTCATTACAGAGGCTTTTACAGAAAAAAACTTAAACAGCCTAGACATGGCGGTTCACACACACACACACACACACACACACACACACACACACACACAAATCCTAGCATGTGAGACGCCAGAGGAGGAGGAGTCTCAAAAGATAGAGGCTAGCCTCGGGTATATGGTGACTTCCTGGCAAACCTGGGAGACCAAAGGAAACAAAAAGAGTTGGGTTTGGGTTGACAGCTCAGGGGTTTGCTGCTCTTGCAGGGAACCTGGGTTCTGTTCCCAGACTGCACAATGGGCAGCTCTCAACTCTTTACGACTCTGGTTCCAGGAGTTCTGAGGCCCACTTCTGCACTCTGCCTGCACATTCACACGCAAGGTGTGCATACAGACAAGCGGGCACAGACACGTGCAAATAAAGAAAAGGATATTAAAGTAAAGTAAGATACTGTAGTGACACTGGGCTTAGCAGCACAGGCCTATAGCTCCTCAGCTACTCGGGAGCCTGAGGCAGAAGGGTTCCAGGTTCAAGCCCAGCCTGGGCCACTTATGGGGTGGCTGGGGACGTGTCCAGAGATAAAGGGTCCTGCCTAACATGTGGAAGGCCTCTAGGTTAAATCTTCAGGACTGTACCCCATTCCCGAAAATACTCTCTGTGTGTTCGGGCATGTGCCCGTGTGTACATGTGTGCGTGCGTGCATGCATGCGTGCCTGTGTGTGTGCTATCTTTCATATACACGTGTAGAAACTGCAGTTTCTAATTACTCCCTTCCAGAAGAGTCCCCGGAGAGAGATTTCAAAGGAATTCAATAAGAAATGAAATCTCAGTCTCAGCATATCGGAATTTACTGGCTACCTCCCAAGAAGGCTCGGAGGCATAAACAAATTGATCTCGATAGGTGAAAAGGAGAGGGCTTGGCCACACCCCTAGATCGTCCTAGGAAGCCAGAATGCTAGTTTACTAAAACGTGGGTCGGTAGCATGGAGAGCAGGAAGAAGCCCCGCCCCAGCCAGAGCATCCTCTGCTCCTCACGGGGAGCTGTGGGGAGATTGACTGGCGATCTGGAGCAAGGGTTTAAGTAGTAGTAGAAGGGTAAGTTAGTACAGCTATCAGGCCAATGGGACTGGGGGCATAGCTCAAGGCAGAGTACTCGCCTGGATGAATGGCTGCAGCCGGGGGTTTGATGCTCAGTGTGGCAAAAAGAGAAGATGGCATCAGGGGCTGGGGAGAAGGCTCGTTCAGAAAAGCGCTTGTACGCAAGATGAGTCCCACCCCACCCCACCCCACCCCCTATCTCCCCTATTAAAAGGCAGAGTGTGGTGGCAGATGCTTGCCTGAAATCCAAGTGTGGAGATGGAGACAGGGCCCCTGGCCGGTTAGCCCAGCCTGCTTGGCAAACTTCTGACTAGTGCAAAAGCCGCCACCTCAAAACACAAGGTAGGCGGCAACCGAGGAATGTCCAACGCTGACCTCTGACCTCCACAGACTCATGCGCGTGCATACACATGCATCTCTACACACACCAATATGCATACATATAAACGTGCACAAAAAGAAAAGGGGAAGACAAAGGCATCAGGCAAAGACTCTGCTGAACATGTCCATGGTAGTCCCAAGCCATGGCTGCCAGAGACAGATGCAGGGACTTGGGGGTCAAAGTACCACTCCCTCTGCAGTGCTTGAAAGGGGCATCCTATATTGATCTATTTGCAATTCTGGGCTTCCGTGGTTTGCTGACTCCTGTTCCATAAACACATCATTCCTTCAGGCATGGGAATGTTCAGTAGCAAAGCTATTTAGTCTGTCTCCTAGAGCTTGTACCCAAATCCCGGTCCAGTAGGTTCCCAAGGACTAATCACTCTCAGAACTGCATGCAAATCAGGTCCTGGTCAAAAGTGTATTTTCAGGGGAGTTTATAGTGTTTACCAGAGTTGTAAGAAGAGATTTCTTTTTTTTTTTTTTTTTTTTTTCTTTTTTTTTTCGGAGCTGGGGACCGAACCCAGGGCCTTGCGCTTGCTAGGCAAGCGCTCTACCACTGAGCTAAATTCCCAACCCCAAGAAGAGATTTCTATTTGATAGCGGGGAGTGTTTGCCACCCTCCCACTCCACACACCCCCCCACGCCAGGCTTTGGCAGGAGCTGTTTTTTTTAAGTGTGATCCCATCTAATCCCCACTGAGGCCAAGCCTGAGCAAGCCGAGCAAACATCTCCCTAAGGTGACTTTGAAAATCTCTTGCCTGGACTCGTCACTGTTTGTGCTGTGGGCGAGCCTTCCTTATCCTTTGGTCTTTCTGGATGAAGGGGCAGAAGAAACACAGGCAACCTATGCCACATGGCACTGTGGAATGGGTCTGCCCAGAGGCTGGGCCAGCAGACTCCAGTCACTTGCTTTCTTTTCTTCTTCACTTGGCTCTGTCCATGCTGAAATTACCTTGTGAACGAGCCCCTCCTGACCCATCTCGTGTACTGCGGCCTGGATGCCACCTTCGGCAGACACCCTTCCTTCCCAAGGTGCCCTGCTCCTGTTCTTCCTTCCACCCCTGCAGAGTCTAGAGCCTCTAGGCTCCCTGAAGCTTCTTGGGTTGTTATTTGTCAAAAGTGGCACCAGTGGTCCCCATTGTCTTAGCCACTGTTGCTGTGAAGAGACAGAGGGTCTGACTGGGGCTGGCTTACAGTTTCAGAGGTTTAGCCCACTGTCATGGTGGGGAGCATGGTGGTGCACAGGCAGACACGGTGCTGGAGAAGTAGCTGGCAGTCCTACGTCCAGAGACAGGCAGCCAGAATAGAGAGACACTAGGCCTTCCTTGAGCTTCTGAAGCATCAAAGTCCACGCACAGTGACACACTTCCTTGAAGTAGGAACTTCTTTTTTTTTTTTTTTTTTTTTCCGGAGGTGGGAACCGAACCCAGGGCCTTATGCTTGCTAGGCAAGCGCTCTACCACTGAGCTAAATCCCCAACCCCCTTGAAGTAGGAACTTAAGGGCTCTTTGGAAAGTCGGTTGCATGGCGTTTTGCTGGGGCAAACACGGGAAGGAGTGTTTTCCTAACGTGGACACAGGTGACAGGCTAAGGCAGACTCTTGAAGGGACGCTTCACTGAAGCAGACACGGGAGAGAGGATGTTCTGCTAAAGCAAGCACATGAAAGCACACAAGATGGAGGATTCTCTGCTAACGACACGCATGTATTGGTCTGCCTTACATTGCTTGGTTGAGCTGCATTCGTGGAGACACCATAGAGAGAAAAGCACACCAAAAACCTTCTGGTGGTGTCCTGCAACTTCTTACTGCTTCCTCTGCTG
The DNA here is from genome assembly GCF_011064425.1 of Rattus rattus. Lineage (NCBI taxonomy): Eukaryota > Metazoa > Chordata > Mammalia > Rodentia > Muridae > Rattus > Rattus rattus. The sequence goes on along the minus strand of NC_046154.1, from coordinate 23,809,129 downwards.
ACTCGTACTGATGGACAGAGTGATGTCAGCCGAGACAGACGCACGTGCTGAGGCAAGCCCCGTGGAGGACAAACGATGCTTGGAGGGTATAACTAGGGCTCGCCAGACAGTGACGGAGACAGAGCTTGGCTTGCTGGTACGGCTAGCTGTGCAACACTCGTGGGTCTTGTGTCTTCGCTGATCTGCACTCAAGAAAGGCACAGCTGAGCGCTTCTCTTAGCGTCCCTCTTGGTCCCTCCTGCTGAGGCCTGGCTGTCTCTGCTAGGTCGTGCCACCGCTGATGATTCATGTTTGCTCTCCTGGCTCTACCAAACTGGACTGCTGGTGTGTCTGTAAAGTGTTTGCGAGTGGATCGAGCTGCCACAGCTGACCTGTGAACTGAACCGCTGATTTCCAGACAACACAGACGGGAGTTGCTCCAAAGAACCTTTCTAAACAGGTCCACTTCCCCTGTATCCTTTCTCTGGTGGGTGGTGGGCTCAAAGGGAGGTTAAAGCATTTAAGATCCAGGGCTGGAGAGATGGCTCAGTGGTTAAGAGCACTGACTGCTCTTCCGGAGGTCCTGAGTTCAAATCCTAGCAACCACATGGTGGCTTACAACCATCCGTAATGAGATCTGATGCCCTCCTCTGGTGTGTCTAAAGACAGTGTACTTATATATAATAAATAAATAAATCTTTATAAAAAAAGCATTTAAGAACCATCATTAAAATTAGGTTTTGAAAAGATTACACTTATACTTCCTCCAAGGCCACACCTCCTTATCTTTCTAAGTAGCGCCACTCCCTGGTGACTAAGTATTCAAATATATGAGTCTATGTATGCCATTTTTATTCAAACCACAACACCAATATTTGGAAGGTTGAGGCAGGAGGATTGTGTGAATTTGAGGCCAGTCTGGGCTGCAGAGTGTTGCCTTGTCTCAAAACACAAATAGTAAAGAACCCACCACATCCAAGGACGTGACAGAAGTGAAGGAAGGACAGGTACACTGGTGCTGGGGACAGGGCGCTATGTGCTAAATCCGTCAGGGCGACCTTGCTATGTAACAATTAAACCAGTCTCTAGGGAACAGAGAAAGCCTGGGTTTTGGTGTTAGACAGGCCTGTGTTCAAATCCTGCCTCTATACCATTTGTTTTGGTTTTGGCTTATTTCTTTCTTCTATTTTGCTTTTCAAGACATGGTTTCTCTGTATAGCCCTGGTTGCCCTGGAATTCTTTAGACCAGGCTGGCCTCAAACTCACAGAAATGGCTACCTCTACCTCCCAAGTGGTGGGATAAAAGGATAAAAGGTACATATTACTACTGCTTGACCTTTTTTTTTTTTTTTTTTAAGTGGTGGCTGGTTTTGGCTTACTTCAAAACACAACCTTGCTTGTATACCTTTGATGGGCCTGGAACTTGTGATATAGACTAGGCTAGCCTCAGATTTGTAGTGATTTTCTTTTTTTTTCAGAGCTGGGGACCGAACCCAGGCCCTTGTGCTTGCTAGGCAAGCGCTCTACCACTGAGCTAAATCCCCAACCCCTGTAGTGATCTTCTTTTTCTGCCTCCCAAATGCTGGGTTTCCAAGCAGGTACTTCATGGCTGACTTTTTGTTTTGTTTTGCTAATTTCTAGATTACATGTTTGCATGGGAGGGGGGGTGCATGTGCCACAGCTTACATGTGGGAAGTCAGAGGAGAGTTTTCAGAAGTCAGTCTTCGCCTTCCAGGTGGGTCCTGGGAGTTGAACTCAGATCATCAGAGTTGGCAGCAAGCCCCTTTACCAGTTGAGCCATCTAGATAGCCTTTGTTTTAGGTTTTTGCTTTTTTTGGTTGGTTTGTTTTCTTCCTTTCTTTCTTCCTTCCTTTCTTCCTTCCTTTCTTTCTTTCTTTCTTTCTTTCTTTCTTTCTTTCTTTCTTTCTTTCTTTCTTTTGAGACAAGGTCTGTATTAGTCAGGATTTTTGGGGTCATCTGGGACAGGGTCCAGAAGTGACCTCCGGCTCCCTATGTAGCCGGGGATGGTGTTGAATGTCTGGTTCTGCGGCCTTCACCAGCCGGTGGCTGGGCTTCCCAGTGTGCACCACCACATTTCATCTATGTGTGCTGAGGTTTAAACTCAAGGCCTCATGCACACTAGGCAAACATCCTCCTGACTCAGCTATATCCCCAGCCCTTGTTTTATTTTCGAGATAGCATTTCATATATCCAAGGCTGGCCAGAAAGCTGAAGAGTCCCTGAGACTGTCCTTGACCTTGCGCTTCCTAGGCAAGCGCTCTACCACCGAGCCATATCCCCAACCCCTGTCCTTGAACTCTTAATCCTCCTGCCTCCACCTCCCCAGTGCTCTCAGTGCTGGGATGACAAGTGTGCAGCACCAGGCCTGGCTGTGGTTTTCTCTCAAGGTTTCCTCTTCCCAGGTGACTCTAGTTTGTGTCAGAGTGACAGTAAAAACCAACCAATACTCTTACCTTAATGTCACAGAGGAAAGGGGTGGCAGGGTCTGGACACAATAATGTATGCAATTTATCTGGCCCCAGCTACTCCCGTGGGAGTCACTCTCAGACGCCCTGGTTTGGGGAGGGTCTTGCTCTGATCCAAAAGCTCAAAAGAGGAGCTAGAGTGAGTGCATCTGCCCTGGACACCAGCCCCAAGAGAAAAACTAAGTCTCTTCTATCAATGATTTTGAAAGAAGGGGATTAGTTTTTCTAGTTCATTTTGTTTGGTTTTGTTTTTGTTTGGGTTTTTGGAGGTTGTTTTTTGAGACATGGTTTCTCTAGCCCCTGGCTATTGTGGAACTCACTCTGTAGCCCAGGCTGGCCTGGAACTCACAGAGATCCACCTACCTGTGCCTCCCAAGTGCTGGGACTGAAGGCCTATGCCATGAAGGTTAGAGGACAACTTGGAGGAGTCAGTTCTCTCTCCCATCATGGAGATGCCAGGGACCGAACTCTGGCTGTCAGGCTTGGCAGCAAGCCCCTTTGCCTGTAAGCCATGCCGTTGTCCCTGGGGTTCATTTGTGAAGATCGTACTCCTCTCTCCTAAGGAGTGGTCTTAAAGCCACCGATGGCAAAAACCCTGGATTGCTTCAACACTTGTTCTGTTTTCATCTCTCCACCGCCTGCTTAAAATAAGGAGCTCATTGCTATTCTGCCCACGGCTGCCTCTAACTCAGAACTGGACCGGGAATTGAATTCATTTTTCTCTCTTTTGCTAAATACCATTTTTATCTTGGCTCAGTCTGCGAATCCTTAGATGACAGCATCTGTTTTAGCAGTTCATGCCTGGACCTAAAGGAACAAGTGATAAAGGACCCCTCCCTAGCTCCCCATGACCTGTCTGTCTTCCAGGGGGGTCTCCCACACACAGAGCGGCCATCCTGCAAGCTGCCACAAGCCCCCTTCTTTTCTTCTCACTTTTTTCATTCCTGGGTGCCGGTTGGGAGCCTTCAGAGTTTCACCAGTAAATTACAGCATCCCCCACTCCCCAGACTTCAGGCTCTCTCTCTTTGAAAGAGGAAAACGAGCGCATGGTAGAGGCAAGCTTCTCCAAGGGCAAGCTTCTCCAAGGGCAAGCTTCTCCCAGGGCAAGCTTCTCCCAGGGCAAGCTTCTCCCAGGGCAAGCTTCTCCAAGGGCAAGCTTCTCCCAGGGCAAGCTTCTCCAAGGGCAAGCTTCTCCCAGGGCAAGCTTCTCCCAGGGCAAGCTTCTCCCAGGGCAAGCTTCTCCAAGGGCAAGCTTCTCCAAGGGCAAGCTTCTCCCAGGGCAAGCTTCTCCCAGGGCAAGCTTCTCCCAGGGCAAGCTTCTCCAAGGGCAAGCTTCTCCCAGGGCAAGCTTCTCCAAGGGCAAGCTTCTCCAAGGGCAAGCTTCTCCCAGGGCAAGCTTCTCCCAGGGCAAGCTTTTCTTCGGGAGGTAGAGGCAGGCAGATCTCTGTGAGTTCAAGGCCAGCTAAAGCTGCCTGATGAAACTCTGTTTCAAATAAAAACAAAAAGTGGGGGAGGGATAGGGTGGGAAGATGACTCAGAGAGAGGTGGTTTCACAGTGTGCAAAGACCTGGGTTTGATACCCAGAAACCAGAGGAGATGGTGTGTGTCCATGAACCTAGTACTTGTGATGACCCATGGAACCCCGGGAGGCTCACTGGCCAGTCAGCTTGGCCTACACAGAAAGTTCCAGACCAGTGAAAGACTCTGTCTCAGAAATCAGGTGCCTAAAGGCCACTGGAGGGCATCTCTGCCTTCCACACGCATACACACACAGAGAGACTCTCAGGCAAGGGGTTAGTGCTAGGCCCTAGGATGCCCTGAGAAGATTCCTGAGAGGAATGATGTCATGCTTTAGAGTCAGCCTGAAGTTCTTGCTTTTTCACCTCTAATCTCCTGTCCTAGTCCCCTGCCCTCCCTCAAGCCTCTTCTCTTCACCCCCCACCATGCCTTGTCCCCAGCAGGGTCAGCATCTTTGTCATCATTTCATAAGCAAATGAGCTCCCCCCCCACACACAGAGGGAGGGAGTCTTCAGGCCAGGGCCAGATTAGGATGTCAGACTCCCCCGAGGACAGCTGGGGCCGGAGGTGGCTTCAACTGCCTCATTATTTTAATCATTATGAATTTTCCCTTTTAGCCACCGCGCACCTGTGAACCCAAGTCCCCAAACCCTGCCGCTGCCGACACTGTTGACAAGGAAAGGCAGCAGAGAAAAGGGGTGAAATCCGTATTCTGCGGCTGGGACACTGAGGGACGCCACGGAGACAAGACAAACAGGGTAAGAATCTGAGAGAGTCAGGATGGAACGCCAGGCCCGCTCTGCCTCAGCCTGAGCTGCATTCAGCCGTGGAGGGAGATGGCGGTGGCCAGCTACGTACGTACGGGGAAGAGCTAGCAGGCTGCCTCGGAAGATTCTCAGCCTCTGGCCAACGCTGAACCTGTTGTCTCCTGGCCATCTGAATCTCTTTGTCTTTCTGAGCCGGTCTCCTCAACTGTAAAATGAAAAGGCCTCTGTTTTCTACTTCCAGAATTCCGGGGTAGCCAGTGCTTCCACTCTTCAGAGGCTCAAATGAAGCCTAGCATATTCAAGACCCCGAGTTTCACCCCCACCGCTGAATAAACACAGCGTGGCGGTGCGCACCTGTAACCCCAGCTCTAGAGGCCGAAGGGTCAGTTCAAGGTCATCATCAGCTACATAGTGAGTTCAAGGCTAGCCTTCGACACATGAGACCATGTCTAAAAGGGTCTAACACAGGACACGCTAAACAGCAGTCATACGACCTAGTAAATGCCTACAGTATGTCAACCCCAGGCTAGCTGCTAGAGAGCTGATGTGAACAAGACAGGGTCCTCTCCCTGGCTTGTGGCTAGGGTAAGGGCACATGACAGACGCTGCTCATTGGCTGGCTGGAGGGGACTTCTGTAGTCCTTAGCTGGGGAATACGGCTTCCTGCCTGCTGGGAAGTTAATTAGGTGAGACTAGAGACTAAACTCTCAGCTTTAGATAATGGGAACATAAAAGGAATAATAACACAGTAATGGTAATGGCTGGCCAGTTCCAGGGAGGTGTGCAAGCCTTCATGGCAGCCAGGGGCGTTGTTTTATTCTCCACAAAGCCTGATAAAACTCAGTGCTGACTGAAGTGGCTTTTCTGGAGACTTGAGATATGTCATTGTCCCTCAGGCACTGCAAGGTTAACACTTAACTTCACCTCCTACTGGGACAATTAAGACTGCTGGTGTCCAGCTTTGAATCACGTGTCCCACCCATCCCACGAGGGAGACTATGTAGAAAAATGGCGGAAGAGTCTGTAGGGAGGGGTTGTTGGCCAGAGTTGCTGGATCTATAAGCTGGAGCAGATCCATGAGCACAGGTAAACCTCCTTGCTGGTTTGTGTGATGAAGTGAACTCTGCCCTCCCTTGGCTGGAAATGGGGGGCGGGGCAGGGGAGGGGGGGAGCTTTTCTCCCCCACAGTATGAAGCTCATCATTCTCGGGCATGCATAGGACATTTAACAGGGCACCAAGCCCTTCTGACCCTGGATCCCCACAGATTCTATAACAGTTCCGTGAAGTGGGCACCTGTCACTGCTGGGGAAACTGAGGCTCAGAGAGAGAAAACATAATCAAAGGGGTAGCCGGGTGTAGTGGCGTGTGTGTGTGTGTGTGTGTGTGTGTGTGTGTGTGTGTGTGTGTGTTATCCCAGCACCTGGAGACTAAAAGATGGCTGGGTTGTCAGTTCCAGGTCTAGACCCTAGCCTACTCCTTCCCCTTACCCCACCCCCTACCTCCAACTCCAACCCCACTCCCGTCCCTGCCCAAAGAAAAAGAGTGGGAAAAACATGGTGGAAAACCACAGCTCTGCAGGCTCTGAGTCTTTGTGTCTGTGATTCTAGATTGTTCCTTATCTGGAGTCCTGGACCGGACTTTCCTAAAAAGAAATGGCTCCCCACAAAAGCCACAGGATTCTTTTATTTCCCAGATGTTTCCCGGGACACTTGAAGAAGATGGAGGAAGTAGAATGAACCCAGGCTTAGCCCAGCAACTCCGCTCCCCTCTGACCTTGAACAGGTCCCTCCCGGCACACTAGGGGTTTCTCAACCACAGGGCATGGGCTTCCTTTCTTTGTGTACCTCTTGGTTGCGGTGAGAAGCAAAGAAAACTAGCAAAGTCAGAAGCACTTTGGAAATGTCGAGCGCATCACGTGACCTCAAGGCTCTTGAAGCATCACATGACCTGAAGGGTCCTGGATCTCTTCATCCAAAATGGCAGCGGGAACCTTCAGCCTGATTTCTTTCCTTCTTCCTTCCCGTTGTTCCTTCCTCACTGGAAAAGCACTGAGAGAATCCCGCCCCTGTACCAGACGCTGTTATTTTCTCAGGGACTGAGGATTCCCACAGGTTCCCGGAACTCAGAGGGAGGAGGGAGCAGATCTAAATAAACTATAATTATGATGAGTGGGTATGAGGCCTGTTTGTTTTGATCTTGCCAGGTAGCCCAGGCTAGCTGGCTATTGGTGGAAGGCCTTTTAGGACATCCATCTTTTTTGAGGAGTCCAGGGAGCTGTGAAGTGCATGCCTGTTAGCCCAGCATGTGGGAGGCTTAGGCAGAAAGACTAGGAGTCCAAAGTCTTTCCTCAGGAAACCTGGCTGTGTGGCTAAAAAAAAACGGCCCCAGAAGAAGTTGACACAGTAGATATATTTTATCCAAGGAAGAGATCTGTGAGTCTCTGACACCTATCTGACTAACAATGACATCCGGGGCAGGTGACAATCAGCCTCCTGGGTTTTTGTTTTCTTTTGTTTTCTGTCTTCTCTTCCTAAAGTCAGACAGGCCACACAGCAGGACTCTGGATCCAGCCATAGGCCAATAAGAGCACAGAGGAGCCTGAGGAACCGGAAGTGGGAGGGGCATTGAGTGACCTCCTGGCATGTGACCTGTTCCCTAAGCCATAAATCCTTACAGACCCCAACTCAGTAACCCAGAGCATCCAGGGAGACGGGTGAGGGTGAGAGTGTCTTGCAAACACAAATCATCAATGGGTAGAAGGCCTCGTTCTTTGTCTTTCCTGAGGAGGCACGCTGAGGAGAGATACAGGGAATGTCTTTCTGGCTGGCACTGAGTCGGCAGTCCCGACACAGTGGTAGGGAGGATGCTGACAGTCTCCAGGGAGTGGCTATGGGCCTGGCTTCTAGAAAGACAGGTTGAAAACCCAGTTCCAAGGTAAGATCCAGAGCCTGAACCCCGGCAAATTGGTCTTTTGGCCTGGTTGCCATGGAAACCGACAGGCAGCAGCTGCTAGGGAGGAAGAACCTGCAGCTTCTACATCTAGGATCGGGAGACACCCGTGGTGGGGGAGGGGGTGCATACCCTCCTTTCTTCCTGGAGACCGCTGTCTGTCCCCATCTCTCAGGCTTTCAGTTCTCCACAGTTGCCAAGTCACAAAACAAGAGACAGGACAAACCCCAATTTCTTGCCTCTAAGCCAACGCCCATTCATATAACAGTAGCCTTCCGTTCAGCTTTGGGAGCAAACAAGACCCTGTAGCGCTGAAGCCTTGAGCCCTGGGAGGGTTTCTCGGTCACCTGCAGGAAGGGACCATGTCCTTAGATGTGTATTAGCCACTAGAGGCCAATTTGGCCCAGCTTTCTGTCACTTTCTCTCTGGAAAACCTGGCTGGCCAGAGAGTCTGTGAACAGCCTTTGTCTGGGTAGGGAGCTAGCAGAAGCTGAGCCCAGAGGCAAATGGCAAGTGACAGGGTTTATTGTCCCCTCGTTTGATGCTACACTGATATCATTAGTTTGCAGCCTGGCTGGCATCCTTCAGGCCGGGACCTTGCTGGGCCAAGTTCCCCAGCTCCCCTACAGGTTATCTCAGGAAACCCCAGGAGGGAGGGGAGGGGCCTGGGATCCAAGTCGTTGGTCCTGTTTCCAGAGCAGCGGCCAGCACCTAGCTTTCATCTTATTCTGTGAAAGGAGATGCGGGTCTGGTGTCATCTGGGACTTTGGGCTTCTGTGCTGTGCATGTGAGCAGGGTCCTTATGTAAGAGAACGGAGCCGGCTCGTGGAGGAGCAAGAGAGGACAGAGAAAAGCAGAGCAGCTCCCAGACTTCCTGTGCAGCGGGCAGCGGCTTTAATCAGAAAGGTAGCGCAGACAGGGGCGTTATGTAAGAAAAAAGCCTGGGCCAAGGAACACAAAGGCAACGAGAGACAGAGCCATCACTTCAGACCCCACTGTCCTTTCACTGCCTCCCCCATATTACTATTATTTATAAATTACACAAATGATATCAGAGCATGCTTTAATTTAAAAAATGTGTGTGTGTGTGTGTGCGCGCGCGCGCGCGCCCGCGCCCTAGTCAGCATATGTCTGGAAGTCAAAGAACAACTTGCAGAAATTGGTTCTCTCTTGCAGAAATCCCAGAGTTCAAAACGAGGCCCTCAAGCTTGGCGGCAAGCGTCTTTACCTGTTGAGCCCTGCTGCTGGCCCAAGAACCCCATTTTATAAAGGATGCAAACACACTAAAGATAAACTGGCCTTTGTTGTCCCCTTGCTCCTCCGGCCATTAACAATTTCATGTCGCCTAGAGACTCGGTTTTTCTTTAGCCTTTAGCGTGTGCAGCCATCACATCGCTTTGTCCTGAAGCTTTCCCCACCGCGCTGTTTCTCATAGTTAGGTTCTCCAGCAACTGCCAACCCACACTCTCCATTACAGACACTTGGTGATTTGTTTACATCATCGTTAGGAGTCACGCGCTATTTATAGTCTTTTGTTAATATGAATAATAATGCTTTGGGCACTCAGGCAGCTGGGGCAGTGGGGGGCGGTTCTAGATGTGGAATTGCTGGGGTAACGTGTCTGTGTGTCTAATTTTCCTAAATACCATGGGTATTTATTTTTAAGCATTTTGTCTTTGTCCTTTTTAATTATCTAACACAAAGATGTCCATTGTGGGGGGGGAAGGCAGAAAAGAAAATCACTCAGGGAGAGAGAAATCACTGTGTCTCTTTATCCAGCAGTCACAGACTGTTTACAAAATTGGGGCATGTTTTTCTCCCAATTATTTATTTAGATTTGTTATTTCTCTCCCTCCATCCCCCCCACGCTCATGTGTGTGGACTGCCATGTAGTGTGGAGTTGCTTCTCTCCTTCTACCTTCGGTGGGATCCAGGGATCAAACCGGGCTTCTGGGGCAAGCACCTTTACCATTCTTTACCGTTGAGCCACCTGTCAGCCCTATTTGTTTAGGTTGTTATTGGTATCGCAGTCCAAGCAGACCGCACCATTCCCTAACTAGCCTTTCTTAACCTTGTGAGCATTTCCCCTCATCCCTAAAGCATCTGTCTAAACACTGTTTTTATGATATTATGACAGACATTGTATGCACATACCATAGGTTTTAAATCCTATTTCTCCATTGTTGGGCTTTAAGTTGCCCTACATTATTTTCTACTACATGATCTCAGTGATTTTTTTTTTTTTTCCTAAATCATTGTCCTCATTCTTAAGCGACACTCCCCAAAGGAGACGCACTGGTTCCAAAGGCCAGAGATTTCAGTAAATCTATTTTTCAAGTTGAATTCTGCATTGTAATGGGTGCACATGGACCAGAATCCCAAAGGGACCTAGGCTCACAGGTGATGTTTTTGTTTGTAGAGGTCACACTGTGTAACCCAGACTGACCTGGGACTTGCAATCCTCTGGCCTTGGCTTCCCAAACACTGAGACACATACAGCCACTCCCAGCTTTGTGTGTGATTTTTTTAAAGGAAAACTATAAGCACGTCCTCCTTTGTCCTATGGGAGAGGCAGCGAATCAGAGACACATTTTGACAGTTTTTCACTACGTTATTGGTTGGTCTGTTTCTGAGACTTGCCAGATTTTCTAAAAAAAAAAAAAAAAAAAAAAAAAAGTTGCAGAGAATTCTTTTAGATGGATGTGTCCTAATTAAATCAATCAATTCTATTGATATGTTTAAGGTCCCCCCACTCCATCGGAAAGCGTTGGGCTAGTGCAGTAATAAGGATCCTCACTTAGAAGATGTTCCACACACATCTGGGCAATCCCTTCCTGTAAGTGGGACTGAGCAGAGGGGATTGGCCGTTGCCTTTTCCTGACAAGTGACCATTTCATCTCTAGAGGAAAGGAACAAGGTTAGAAGCACTTCATACAAATGGCCGGCTTGGACACACCTGTCTGCCTCTTCACCAGCTGCCACCCCCCACCCCCTCCACCCTCACCCCCATCCATCCCCACCCCCCCACCCCCGCCACACTCCCGACTCAGAGGGAAAGAGCTTGGCTATTTGCACAGTATCTGTCCTCAGTCGTCTTTTCGAAGAGGATCTGTTTAAAGATTAGCAAAGGTGAGCTTTTAAATCTTTAAAAAACATATATACGTGGCCAATTTTTAAATCTTAAAATGTGGTGATGCACACTTGTAATCCCAGCACTTGGAACCAGAGGGAGGGGAATCTAGGAGTTATAGGCTAGCCTCAGCTACCTAATAAATTTGAGTCCAGCCTGGGCTACAGAGATCCTGTCTGCACAACACTAAACAAAACTATCATTTTAAAGTTGGTTTCTGGGAGAATTCCCTTATCCCAATTTTACCACTGTTTCCGTGTGACCTTGGTTCGGGACTCCTCATAAAGAGCCGGCAATGCCTGGGGACAATGCAGCCCGGGTAGTGACGTACACTCAGTAACCAGCTCCTCGGGCCCCAGCAAGGTCTCAAAAGGTGGCAGCTGCCGGAGACAAACCAAAGACCAGAGGACAGGAGGTTTCTAGGCTGAGAAAAGGCGACTGGGCGGGGCCGGCGGCTTTGTTCTTTCAAATGCTGGCGGTGGCCTTTGCCGCACTGCAGGGTGCAGAGAGCGGGCTACCAGCCTCTGGGGTGAACACTGCGGTCCCCTAACCCGAGAGCCAGAAAGCTCCGGCGGGACTCCGCCGGGGCTGACCAGGTCATGAAGGGGTTTGGGGCAAATGCAGCGAGCTAGGTGCTGCGTGCTGGGTACTGGGTGCTGCATGCTGGGTGCTGCAGCCGGGCTCGCACCTGCACCCACATTCCGGACGGTGCCCGCGGGATATTGGAGTCCATTGCTCGGACTCCCAGCACCGGGCTGCTGTGCCCTGAAGTCAGCCCGGGAGACGCCACTGCTCTCCCACCCTCGCCCCGCCGGGGACCCGCCAAGGACAACGCCAGGGTGCAGCTGTGCGCTCTGCAGGTGGCTTGGGAGCAGCTCCAACGAACACAGGGCGAAGCCATTTTCTGGGCAGATTTGCAAAAAAATTTCCACTCGTGGTGTCATCACCATGTTGGAGCATCATAGCTATGCCCTCCCTACCCTCCCCTTCCTTTCACTAAGGACTTGATTTTCCAGGGAGAGCAGATGCCAACCGCACGGTGCTCCTCACGTGGCCCCACCTGTGTGGTAGGGGTGGCGTTGTGGGAAGGCACTGACCTTGAGGCTTAGTCTGGGTTGTGCTTCTAACTGCGCATGCCCCCACATCTTGTCTTTTCATCTGTTGAAGGGAAAGATTAAAGCTAGACCAGAGCAGGTATGGGTGGGGGTGGGGAGACAAAAGACTAACTCAATTTGTCTTCACCTAATAAATCTGAAAATAAAATATTCATAGCACGCCACCATGCCTTTTTTTTGGGGGGGGGGGTTCTCTGGGTAGCGTTAGCAGTCCTGGCACTCTGTAGACCACGTTGGCCTCAAACTCAGAGATCTGCTGGCCTCTGCCTCCAGAGCGCTGGGACTAAAGGCATGCGCCACCACCACCCTGATCTTTTCTCTTTAACCTAGTAAAATATGTACGTTCAGGGAGCCTGTCCTTTTTAGAGTCTACCTAGAGGCAAACCTTTGATACAGTTCAGGGCCAGCAATGGAATGTGTAAGTAAGCTGGAATGTGTACGGGCTATGGGTTACTGGATCAAGCTAGATGCAGCAAGCTAGACATGTGGGAAGCTGTAAGTAGAACTTAAAATGCACTAAACCGGAGTAAAAGAATGCAGACCAATTACATAATATCATTTTTGCGACATATCAAACAAATCTCTGAGTTTTCTCTGATTTTATTCAAACACATACATAATATCTCAAAAAAGAGAAAGGGAGAGGGAGCAGCACAGTCCTTAACAGCGGCTGTCTCTGCACGTGCCAGGTCCTGTGTTCCAACTCTTGCACTTCGAAAATAAATAAATAAATAAAATTTCAAAAGGCAAGTCAGTTACAGATTACTTAAGGGATTCTAAGCTGCCTATTTATAAAGAAAACACCAGGAGCTGTTGAGTAGAATCTCTGGCCTAAAAGTGACTGCCACTCCACTCTTCCCCCTAAACCTGATGGAGGAGCTTCTGCCCCAGGTCCCTCCCTGCTCTCAGGGTCAGTGTCCCTGCCTTCCACTTGAACCCAGGGCAAACTCCCAGTCTCCCCAAGCTGCACCAGGCTTACCATTTCCAGCACCCCGTGCCCCTGCCTCTGCCTGCAGACTTCCTTGCTGTCTCTATCGGTTCTCCCTCTCCTCAGAGGCTTCCCCTGCTTTGGGGTTAGGGCTGGCCGTTCTCAGTGCTCTGGGCTGATGGTTTATCTACTGTGTCCTCCTTAGGATTTGACTTGTGAACCAGACACCTCTCTACTAACTGGACAGACAGGTCAGATGGACAGAGTCGAGTTCCTCTCTGGGGTGCCCCTCTGATACATTTGGAGGGTTTTGCTTGCTCTGGTCAAGAGGCAGAACTGGGACTTCAACTTAGAGACTGTGGGTGCAAAGTCTGCACTCTTTTGTTTATTTACTTTTTTAATGTCACAGAATAAATCAAATGCAATTTCTAAACCCCCTCAGAAAGCTCAGGGCGTGATAAAGCCTTCACAAAGAAAGACATATTAACACCATTCGAGATAGTTCACCTCCTTTTTAGGTATAATTGCTTCCATTTTTGGTGTGTATGTAGACCGTACATGTCCATACAAGTGCTCGGGCATGCACGTCTGTGAGTTTGTGTGGAGGACAGATGTCAGCCTCAGGCAGCCTCGGGAGAATCCATTTTGTTTTCTGAGACATAGATCCTCTACTTCCACCTAGGGCTGGAGGATTGGGCTAAACCGTCTGGCCAGTGAGCCCCTGGGGTCCTTCTGTCTCTGCCTTCTCAATTAGGAGGATGGCAAGCAGGTGCCCAGGGCTCTTGTATGCTGGCTATTAGGTTTGAGACAAGGTATCTCTATTATGTAGCCCTGGCTGTCCCTCATTCTGTAGACCAGGATGGCTTCAAACTCAGAGATCCACCTGCCTCTGCCTCCCGAGTGCTGGGATTAAAGGTGAAGGGATAACAGCTTGCTCTAATGGATCCTAGGCATCGGACTCAGGTCCTTCCATCTGCTCGGGACAACATTTGGTACACTCCCATGTTTCCCCCAAAGATGTATTTCTTTTTATTTTGTGTGGGTCTTTTACTTGAATATATGACTGTACAGTATGTATGTACAGTGCCCACAGAAGCCCAAAGAAGCTGTCGGATGCTCTCTGGATCTGGAGTTCAGGATGACTGTGAACGACCATGGGTGTGCTGGGAATTGAACCGGGGTCCTCAGGAAAAGCATGAAATGACGTTAACCACTAAGCCATCTTTCACCCACACTAAGAAGAACTTCTTCCAAATGTATTCTTTGACAATTTCAATCATTCACTCCCACTTGTCTCATTTTCCCCATGGAGCCCCCAGAGCCCACACTATCAACCACAGGGCTCTGAGTCCTAATCCACTTACGTTTTCGGATCCCAAACGTGTGAAGAACCTGAGGTGTATCAGGCGGGGTTCTCTAGTGAAACGTGGACAGAACTCCTATTCCCGTGGATCTGACTTACATTTAAGCCTAGAGTATGGGGTGGGAGAGGACACTGGAGATAATCGGCTGCCTTCCTGTGCCTGGGGGATGTGATACCCAGGACAATGAAAAGAGCAGAGTGGAGGAGAGGGGTGGGCCAGAGTTCATCTGGGACATCTGTGCTTTGGCGAGGGAAGGTGTCAGAGCGTAAACCTAGGCTGCATTTACAGGTTAGGATTTGACTTTTATTAAGTAGGCTAACATTTACTAATTAGCAGCACAGACAGTGCATGTGCTTTTGTTTTATTTTACACGCATGTGCAGTCTATCGAGTACCTGGCATGTGTCAGAGGTTGCGTTCGGTGTTCAAGACCAACAGTGGAGGCCATCAGCCAGCCCATGCACTGCAGGCAGAAGTGTAGTTGAATAGCTGCAAACAGACCGTGTGCTCTGACAGTAGACAGAACTTCTGGGCGTGGCAGAGGCCTACAGAAGGACAAGGTTTACTTGAGGGGTGAGGTGGCCAGGGAAGGCCTCACAAAGGTGGGGACAAGGAAGAAGCCTTGGAAAGATGGCCAGGAAATTCTCCGCAGGCTGGAGTCACCACAGCAAGGCAGGCAGAGAGACGCACCAAGGCCCAGAGGGTACAAAGTGCAGCAGTGTCATGGCTGGGACGTAGCTGGTAAATAATCAGACAGGGTTGTCCTGTAATGGGCAGTAGAGAAGGATCCTCAAGATGAGCAAAGGTTGAACTATGGACGGTATCATGTGCTGTGTGAGAAGTTAGCCTTTGATCCATCTCATAGACACCAGGCGATTGTCAGAGCTTAGAAAACCCTTGGGGCTATCTGGGGGCCACTTTTCAGCTGAAAATTTTACTTCCGGTTGGTTAGATGTCAGTATTTAAAAATTACAAGGCACCTCTCAATAGGGACAGGCATCACTGATACTAAATGGAGTCCTCCACTTTGGATTGAATCGTGGCCCCCTTAAAGACATCGTCCTGAGTCTCCCATCCCCCATCCTTGTGACCATATTTGGAAAATGAGTCTTAGTAGATGGTCACGTTAAGATGAGGTCATCAAACTGGGCCCCAATTGAATACTACTAGTGTCAGGATAAGCAGGACGTTTGTGGACCCTGAGACAGACAAGCACGGAGACAAGGACCAAGGAAGCACTTGGTGTGTCAATCAACTTACAGAACATGGTGTTCAGCCAACTTATAGCAGAGGCACCAGAAACCCAGAGGATCGGAAGAGATTGAACCTTAGAAGGAACCAGCCCTGCAATGCCAGGACCTCAGCTCCCAGTCCTAGAACACTGTGTTGGTACATTTACTGAAGCCCCCTCCTCTCCCCAGTTACAGGCACTTTGTTAAGACAGCCCAGAGAAAGGCTAGCCCTTCCCCATCCCCATCCCATTCATGGGCTGTGTCCTCCCACTCTAGGCTCCTGATTGGCTGCTCTGTCCTGGTCCCTCCACAGGGCTCTTGACTGGCCCTTGCCCGAGTCTGGTGAGGCGATTGGCAGGCACCAACTGTGAGTGACTGTTTTTGTCCATGGATGTGGGTCATGGCTTCACCAGGACAAGGCTAGGAGGAAAGACCTGTTATCCCTTCTTGTTATTCAGTACCTCTCCATCTGACACTCCAGCTGCCTCCAAACCTTTCTGGCTTGAATTCTCCCCGGTGTAGTTATCCACCCGGCCTGGGAGGCGTGATCTCAGCAGCCTGCTGTTAACCTCTGGTGACAGCTGTAACCTCGGCCTTCCTGAATTACTGAGACTCCTGAGAGTGCTGACTGCTTTGGAAGCCTGTGGGGACTGGGCATGTTTCCTATCTGAGGCTACAGATATCCCTGAAATATGATGAAGTCAAAGAAGCTGGTGATTCCCCTCTGCCCTGTGTTGAGGGCCATGAGAGTCCATTGGAGAGGTAGACTAGGGCCTGGGGGTATAGTTCACTTGGAGAGCACCTGACCAGCATGTCCAAGCCCTGGTTTCTATCCCCTGTACCACATCAATCAGGTGTACCAGCACTTGCCTGAAATCCTAGCACTTGGGAGGTAGAGGCAGGAAGATCAGAAAAGCAAGGAGATCCTCAGCCTCCTAGTGAGCCAAGGCTAGACCATTTACAGGAGATCCTGTCTCAAAAGTAAACAAACAAAAGTAAAAATAGAGAAGTAGACTACTCTAGGGGTTGGGGATTTAGCTCAGTGGTAGAGCACTTGCCTAGCAAGCACAAGGCCCTGGGTTCGGACCCCAGCTCCCAAAAAAGAAAAAAAAAAAAGAGAGAGAGAAGTAGACTACTCTAAAACAAAAGAATTGCTGAGTGTGGTGGCACTCGCTTAATCCCAGCACTGGGCACACAGGGCAGGAAGATCGGACGTTCAAGGCCAGCCTTGGCTACATGAGACCATGTCTCAAATAAACAAATAAATTCAAAAGAAATTCGATGAGACAAGATGGCTTAAGATCATCTTCCTCTGTCCATGGAGGAGGAGCAGTCAAATCATCCATCAGCAGTGTCAGAAGCCCAGCAGAGGTGAGAGGGCCCTTCTCCCATCTTATTACTCTTGTATCTTCTCTCTCCCTCTCTCCATTTGGAGACAAGGTCTCACCTGTACCTCAGGTTGACCTGGAATTCACTACATAGCCCGGGCTTTCATACTGCTCACTTCTGGTTTGCATTTTGCTCGTTCAAAGAAGACTAGATGGAGGAAGCGGTGGAAAGCAATTGCCCAGCTTCCTCACTAAAGAAACGGCACCCATTGAGGTGACGAGACTCTCCATGCAAAGTGGTGTCCTGAATTAGATCTTGGAACAGAAAAGAAAAAAAAAAAAAAACCACTGGGAAGATGGAGGAGTCAGTTCAAACCAGCTGTTCAGTTTGCAGCGCTGCACTAAGGCAGCCGTCCTAGTTTGGATTCTCGTCATTTATTATTCTGTGTGATCCTGATATCAACCGCTGTGGTACAGGAGCTTCATGTGCTTCTCACAGATGAGGAGATGGAGCAGTCGCACCCCAGTTTTGCACAACCGTGTTGAAGAGGACCAGCAGGATTGTGTGAAACACAGTCCCTGTGTGACACCTCGGGACCCTGGGCAAATGTCTCCGGTTCTCGGGCCACGCCCCTCATCTGTAAAGAATAGGAGTGGCCCTTAGGACAACACAGAGTGACAGACTAGACTGAGGCTCTGCTGCTTCCAAATGGCGTAGCTGGACCAGTGATGTAAGCTGAGCGGATCCAATGCCCAGGCAGGGCAGAGGTAGAAGGGAAAAGCCCCACACCGTATGTTCCGGTGTCTCAGTCACAGACCAAGGCAGCAAACTAGCTCTTAAACTTGCATGTTCTGTTCTCTCACTTCTACAGAGCCTAGAGAGACAGATTTCAAGTTGAGAAATTTATCTTTAAAAAAAAATTAGGGGTTGGGGATTTAGCTCAGTGGTAGAGCACTTGCCTAGCAAGCACAAGGCCCTGGGTTCGGTCCCCAGCTCCGAAAAAAAGAAAGAAAAAAAAATTAAGGTGTGTGGTGGTGGCACCTAATCCTACCACCCAGGAGGCAGAGGCAGGTAGATCTCTAAGTTCAAGGCCAGCCTGGTTTATGGAGTGTGTTCCAAGACAGCCAGGGCTACACAGAGAAACCCTGTCAAAAACAAAAGCAAACAAAACCCACCCCCTAATAAACACAAAAAATTTGCACGTATATATGTGTGTGGTGTTTCTCTTATTCTGTTTTTCTTTCTCTCTTTTCTTTCTTTTTTTTTTCTTTTTTTCTTTTTTTTTCGGAGCTGGGGATCGAACCCAGGGCCTTGTGTTTGCTAGGCAGGTGCTCTACCACTGAGCTAAATCCTCAACCCCCTCTCTTTTATTTCTTTTTTTTTTAAAGGTTTATTTATTTATTTATTATATATAAATACACGTAGCTGTCTCCAGACACACCAGAAGAGGACACCAGATCTCATTACAGATGGTTGTGAGCCACCATGTGGTTGCTGGGATTTGAACTCAGGACCTCTGGAAGAGCAGTCAGTGCTCTTAACCACTGAGCCATCTCTCCAGCCCTCTTTTTTTAAACATTCCTTTTTTTTTTTTTTTTTCCGGAGCTGGGGACCGAACCCAGGGCCTTGGGGTTGCTAGGCAAGCGCTCTACCACTGAGCTAAATCCCCAACCCCTCACTTTTATTTCTTTACATTGCTTTTTTTTTTTTTTTGGTCTTTGAGACAGTCTTTCTATGTAGCCCTAGGTATCCTAGAATTATCTGCGTAGACCAGGCTGACCCTGAACTCACTCTCCATCTACTCCATCTTCCAAGTGCTAAGTTTAAAGATATGTGCCACCATGCCCAGCTCCTGATCACGATCAACATATTTTGGGAGGATGGGCGTGCAATTGTGCACGTATCTGTGGAGACAGAGGAGGGTGTTGGGTCCCCTGGGGCTGGAGTTACAGGCAGTTGAGAAATGACTACTGTGGTTACCATGAACTACTGTGCGAACAGTAAGTGCTCTTAACCCCTGAGTGATCTTTGCAGCCTCTATTTTAAAATTTAAATTAAAAACGTTATTATTTATCTTATGTGTGTGGTTGTTTTCTTGGCATGTATAAGTGTGAGCTGCTTGTGTGCTTGGTGCCCAAGAAAGCCAAAAAAAAAAAAAAAAAAAAAAAAAAGGAGTGTCAGATCCTTTGGAGCTGGAGTGATGGTTGTGAGCTGCTGTGGGGGGTGCTGGGAATTGAACCTGGGTCCTCTGAAGAGCAGACAGTGCTTTTTTTTTTTTTTTTTTAGTATAGAATAGAGTTTATTCAGGGCATTGGGAGGGAAGTTAAGAGGACAGTAGGGCAGAGAGAGAGAGAGAGAGAGAGAGAGAGAGAGAGAGAGAGAGAGAGAGAGAGAGAGAGAGGCCAGCGATGAGTCTGGAGGGGGGGGGAGGAAGAGGACAGAGCAGGGCAGGAAGGCAAGAGCAAAAGAGGAGCAAGTAGTGCTTTTTTTAAAAAAAAATAATAATTTTTTTCATTGATTTTTCTGGAATTTCCCATCATGCACCCCAATCACACTCCCAGTCCTTCCATATCTGTCCCCCAATCCATCCTTGTGACTTCTCTCAATCCAAAAATTTTAAAAAAAAAAAAAAAAAAAAGCAAAAAGACAAGTCTACTCTGTGTTATCTGTATACTCACTAGAGCAAGGTCAAACTCTCAGCCCCTTAAATAGAACTGAGACCTTCCCGCGTGTGCGCATGTACACACACACACAGACAGACAGACAGACACACACACGTTAGAGGCACCCTTTTTAAAGAGTTCTCTTCAATGACTTCCTGTTTAGGTTGTCTTCCTGGAGGCTCTGGGGAAGGGTAGGGATTGTCACCGAAGCCTTCCAGGTCCTTCTTCCTCAGCTGTACCCTTGCAGTCATTGATATCACTGCAAAAGTAACTTCCTCACTCTTCACTGCCAGGCAGAGCATAGATCATGGCGCTTCCACACGGTTTCTGGTGACAACAGCACAGATCCCCCAACATCCACATGGCCCCAGGTGGAAACACAAGCCACAGACCCTGGTTGTAATAGGACCTCAGACCCAGACATGGCCCTCCACCATAGCAGCAAGGAGCCGATATCACCACAGGCAGCTCTGATCAGAATGCAGCCCCTCCTCCCCCGCGACAATATAGCCCGTGGACATCAGACTGAATTCAGGCTACAGCACCTCCCCCAGACATCGCAGACTTATCAGGGCCACACTGACTGTTGCAGGATACTTGATCGCACTGTGAAGGCCGAGATTGTGTTACTTACTGAAAAACAAACAAAAACCTGTTGCTAGTTGTGGTGTGGCTGAACCCTTGGTTAACACTAAGGGTTTAAATCTTGGCTCGCACCCAGATAAAGCACACCAAGCCAGCATGGTTCCAAGTGGAGAGGTTTAATGAGAGAAGAAGAGGAGAGGAGAGGGAAGGAGAGGCCCGCCATGGGCACGTGGAGAGAAGGGGGCTGGGGAGAGAAGGGACAGGGGCAAAGAGGGCATGAGAAGAGAAGGAGCAATAAAGAGCAAGGGAGGGGTAAGAGGAGGGGGCAAGCAGCCCTTTTTATAGTGTCAGGCACAGCTGGCTGTTGCCAAGTAACTGTGGGGCGAGCCTACCTGGCTGTCCCCTCCCCACGTAGCTGTGGGGGTGGAGCTTAGATAGAATACCAACGCGTAATCCCAAACAATGAAGGGAAAGTTAGTTTGTAGTACAATGTACCCGTGTTTGAAAGTGATGTCTAATTGAGTGGCACACAAAGTGACAAATTGGAGGACGATTTGACGGAACAGGATATGCCCAACTCTTACAAGAAGAGGGAGGAAAGGGAAGCTACTTGAGGGGGCAGTGCAGAGAGAGAGAGAGGAGGCAGTTTTACTGGGACAGTTGTACAAAGACAGGCTGCAGAGCGAGAACAAGCTAGACACAGGGGAAGACAGAACGAAAGCCAGCGAATGCGAAGGAGCCAGGAGATTAGAACAGATTGACAGAGTTAGTATGAGGCTGAGCAGAGCAAAAATCATAGGCCGAGAGAGAAGCCAGACTGAACCAGTCAGCTTGGAGAGGAGTTAGAGACAGAACAGCTGAGTTGAACCAGTCAGCCAGAGTTCAGAAAGACCTAGAAAGGGCGAGCTTATTCAGCGGCAAATCTCAGAGGCTGAAAACCTTCTAGGCCTAGATAAGATTGTATAGAGGCTGGAAGCTTCCAGAACTAGGCCTAGGTTAGCAGACTGAGGCAGTGAGCCTCTGAGATGACAGAGCAGAGAATAAGATATTTATGCAAATTGACCCACTCATGACCCTTGGCAGCAGCATGGACCACGAGCTTCAACGTGGCTTCAGGTGGTTATACAAGTCACTCACATCCACACCTATCCCACCTCCCCAGGCAGCAAAGGCAAAGACTATCACCAAGGCTTCAGTCAGATGCACAGACCACACAGGCCCACATGGATCTCGGCCTGGAGCAGCATGGGCCCCAGACACCAACATGGCCTCTGGTAGCATCACAGACCATAGTCAGTGGTCCTTCAAGGAGGTCCAATCCAGTGAATGAACCATTCCCTAATCTCAGGCCCCATTCTGCACAGAGCCAGGGGATCCTGCAGCTGGGTGGATATTCAGGTGATGGTTATATGTGCCGCCTGTGTGACCTCCGGTTGCCACACGCGCGCGCTGCGCACACACACACACACCACACACACACACACACACACACGATGCACACACGCACACACGCGCACACACACGCCAAGCATACCAGCCACACGCACGCACACACACGCACGCACGACGACTCACACGACGCACGCACGACACACACGCGCATGCACACGCACACACACACACACGCATGCACGCACACACACACACACGCTCACGCACACACGCACACGCACACACACGCATGCACACGCACGCACGCACACACACACGCATGCACACAGGCACACGCACACACACACGCACGCACACATACACGCATGCACACACACACACACATGCACACACGCACGCGCACACACACACACACGCACGCACACACACACACACACATGTGGACACTTTTCCATTGACTTGGCGATAGCACTTGTTTAAGTTACCACCAAGAAAAGCCACTATGAATAATTCTAACGTTTCAAGATTTTTTTTTTTTTAAAATGCAGGGAAAAATGTAGTTTGGAATTAACCAAATAATGTGTGTGCCCGACACTTAGTGTGTGTATGGGGGTTTCCTGACTTCACAAAGCTCCGCCCCCCAGGTGACACCTGCAGACACTCGCACAGACATACTGAGATGGTCAGTAAACCTGAGTCTCTCTGAGCTCAGCGGCGGCTTGACGAGCCTTTATGTGGGTTATTAATATCCTCGAGGAACTGACAGCCACATCTTCAGAGGGATTTCTCCTCCTCCTTCTTTCCCTGGAGCCTGAAATTTCCAGAGACAAAGCCTTTTAAACCGCTCTTGAATGGGTTGAGAAAGTGAATTAAAACGCCAAACGGCAAGTGCTGAGTTGGTACCACTTCCGCGGCAGGCAATTTGGCACTATCGAGATGCCGTATGGGCTTGCCCTTTGACCCTTCAGTACCGCGTCTTTTGCAGATAGGCTTACCTATGTGGGAAATGCCAGGTGGGCAGGGTCCTTGGGCACAGAATTGTTTGAAACAGCACGTTGGTAGGGATGATTGGGGGCGCTTGGTGTGAGCACAGTTTAACCAGGTCATGGGCTAGTTATACTCTGAATCACGGGCATGATAGATGTAGGAACAGTGGTAAGGCCCTGACATATATTAAGTGAGAACTAAGCAGTTAAACGCAGAAGAGTCACGGCAGGTTACTATTGTCATGGATGGAACACGTATCAATAAATTCGCTTCCAACCCTATAAAGACACTTAGAATAAATCCATAGGAAGCCGAAGCAATGATCACTGTGGGCAGAGAGGAAGATGAAGAAATTGGCAGATAGAGATCAATAAACAAGGAGAGATTTTTTATTTATTTATTTACTTATTTACTTATTTTGAGGCAGGGTCTCTGTATATAGCACTAGGTGTCCTGGAACTCTCTATGTAGATCAGGTTGCCCTGAAAGAGGAGAGGTGTTTTGTTTTGTTTTTTTGTTTTGGTTTGTTTTGGTTTGGTTTTTAGAAGGGTTTTTCTGTGTAGTTGTGACTATCCTGGAACACACTCTATAGACTAGGCTGGCCTCAAACTCACAGAGATCCTCCTGCCTCTGCCTCCCATATGCCGAATGGGCTTGTCCTTTGACCCTTTAGTACCGCATCTTTTGCAGATAGGCTCACCTATGTGGGAAATGCCAGGTGGGCAGGTCCTTGGGCACAGAATTGTTTAATCCCACATAAGTGCTGGGATTAATGTGTGTGTTATCACCACCCAGCTGAAAAGGAGATATTTTTTATATTTAAAGTGTATAACATTAACATGACTCTGCCCAATAAGGGAGACAGATGTGTGAAATGTTTCCAACGATGGGGTTTGAACAGGGCAAGGCACATTAGAGCCTCGGTCCTGAGGACTAGGGACAAAGGGAACAAAGAAGTGACAATAAAAATGACTTCTCCCACGACACTCCTTGGCTGAGGACAGGCCCCAGGAGCAGCCGTGGACCTCAGAGGCGCCTATGTGGGAGACAACCTCTGTGGCCTCAGAAGCAACAATGAACAAAGGCTGTTGCCTCTCTGGGAATAGCTGAGATCTGACAAGAGCCGGGTGCCGTGTGTTTCATCAGGGTAGACACCCTTGCTGGGCTTTGAAGCCCCAAGTCCTGTCCTTTGGCTGTCTACACAGATCAAATAAGCTGGACAGCTGCCCTATCTAGAGTTCACTCGGTGCTAATCCAGTCACAGCCACAGCAATCCGACCAAACCGTCTGAGCAGAAGCAAAAATAATTCTCATGGGCAAAGGCAGGCAGCTCCCGAGATGGAAACATTAACCCTTCACTGTCTCTTGGAGAGGGCGGGGATCTTGCTAGTGTTAGGGAGAGGGAGGTTCTGGCCCTTCCCAAAGTGGGGAAGCAAAAGATGTTGGCTACCCTTCCTGATTCCGGAGACCATCTGTGAACACTGGTGAGAACCGGCTTTGAGAGAAGCAACCCCTTTCCATCCTACAGAACAGGATCTTCCACAGCACAGGAAGCACTGCTTTATTCACAAGGTCATGCCAGGGGACCCTTATTCCCACCCCCCTCACCCCACCCCATGTCCTTCCCCCTCCTAAGCAGCAGTGAGAATCTGGAGACATTCTTGTCACAGGTGTCAACAGGAGCGGACGCCTAACCACAAATGCAGAAGGCAAGGGGTATCGATAAAAAACATGAAAAAAAAATCTACATGGGTTCTAACATCTACTCCATTCCTAGCTGTGGTTTCCATGGAAATACGCATCTGCTCCAGGGAGAGAGGTGTGTGTGGGGGTGGGGAGGGATGATATAAATGCTTCAAAATAATCAGTGTTTTGAAAGATTAATTCTCCCCTGTCACAACATTAATAGAAATATGAGACTTTTGTGTGGCATATCTTGTATTTGAAAAAAAAAAAAAAGTGCATCGCATGGGTGGGACCTTCCACACACATCTCCAAATCCAGTACAAAGACTTTAAGACAAAGTGCTCGTTCGGAAGGTACCGGACCTCTTGGCCGCCGTGGAGGTCTCCGCTCATCTGTGTTCCTCCGTCATCTCGGTTTTCTGAAGGGACTTATCCTCATTCCTGTCCAGTTTTGAAAATGATTTCTGAGATCCATTCGGAAAGTTGAAGCGCTAGGCCGTTGTGGGGCTACGTTTGTGAAAGAGAAAAGCCCGGTCAATGTGCAGAATTGTCTCCTGCTGCTCACATGCTAAGCAAGAACCACTTAGACTGGCTGGGTGGGGGCAGAGGGAGACTGACCCCACGCAAGGGCAATTGTTGGAAAAATATGCCTCTATAAGCATATTTTACGCAACAGGGCTTTGCCAGTTGCTTGCTTTGTGTGTTTTCTGCACAATACAGTTTTCATTGTCTTGTATGCCTGTTGTATTTTATCTCGGGTACTTCCCTATTCATTAACCAGATGTAGGATTGTTTTAGAATTAGGACTGTGTTTCCACAGAAGCTGGTCTATGTGTGGTTTAGCTTTTGGGAGACCAAATCCATTAATAAAATAGTAAATCAAATTAATAGAGTTTTTGAGCAGGTGCTTTGGGGAAAAGACCACTCACGGGGACACAGCTTCGGTCAGCAGAGAGGAGGGGTTCTGAGAGAGACAGATTCATGCTAATTTCCTTTGTGTCTCTGCTATAGTTTTGCTTTATCCTGGCCGGAGGGAACCGTGACCTTGTGGTTCCTTTTGTTTACATTCTCAAAGAGAGCCCAGCCCCGCTCTGGGGAGCACGTGCTTTCAGAACAAAAGCAGCAAAGTGTATCTAGAACTGCCATCGCTCTTCCCTTCCCTTTCCTGTCACCGCAACGCTTTGGCAGGCCAGATGGAGTCTGCCTTTAAGCTTAGTCGCTTTTGTTAGACCCAAGATCAGATTCCAGAGCCTCACGCTGTCCAGCATAGATCCTAGTGTTTCCAGCTCGGGAAGCTGATGGTGAGAATGCAAATGACCAAAGGAAGGACCACGCCCGTGACCTGCCAGTAGAAAATGGGTTAGCGACTGCGATGTCGCGCTACAGGTGACTCGCTGCGGTGTGTCTGTGGTAGCACGCCAAGGGTAGAGGACCGTGCAGGGGCGTGGAATGGCACTGTCTTGTCACAGGGGTTCGAGAGTCTTAGGCGACCGGGTGGGGTGTGGCATCAAAAGGGACACTGCTTAGGGAGCGAACGAAACTCCTATGGCCGGGTAGAAGAAGAGTCCAGTCCGTCAAGGTCTAAAAGACAGAAGTAGGTTAGAACCGACCCCTACCCAGTGCCTCGCCTCGCCCTGCACTTTTCCTAGGGAGGGAGTTCCGTAACGGATTCACTCCAGTGGCCGCGGCCAAATGCTCTTCAGATCAGAGGCCCAGGTCCAGTGCGAGCTCGCACCTAGCGAGACCCCCTACCAGGAGTGCCCCACCCCTAGCATTGTCTTCTTGCCCCACTAGCCCAGACTACAATTCCCGAAATGCGCCGCTCCAGAGAGGCGGGGCCCTCGGGCTTCGGGGCGGGACTGGCACGTGCGGTCACCCGCAGCCAATGCGGTGCGCCTGGTCCGGGTCACGTGCCGCTGTTTGGCGCTTTTGTGCGCGCCCAGGTCTGTTGGTTCTCAGAGTGTGGCCAGGCGGCTCGGACTGAGCAGGTGGGTGCAGGCTTGGCTTAGGCGGAGGCGACGGCAGGGTAGGGAGCAGCCGGGAACGCGGCGGGCCCCTAGCCGGGGACACCGGACGGGCGGAGACCCCGAGCCCTGGTGGGTGGGGGGCGTTCGTCTTTTGTGTGGAGCTCCGGCGGAGCCTTGGCTTTTGTCCCTGTTCCCTGGGGATGCGGCTTGGTGGGGAGGGGGCGCGGCCAGCGGTGAGCTTTAGCCCCGGGTGCGAGCGTGGAGACAATAGGAGGCGTGAGCCGTCCTCTGCATCTACCGCTCGGCGGGCGCGGCTGTTCAGGGGTCCCCATTGTCTAAAGGAGAGCGAGGCTGGGGGCGCTCGTGCTCCTGAGGGGCGGCGCCCGCCCAGTCTCCCGGGGCTTCGTGGCGGTGGTCCCGGGCAGCTCTGGGCACTCCCGTCAGTGGGTGGAGGCCATGCGACCAAGCCCTCTGCAACCACCCCAGGGCTGCGTGTCCGCGAGGTGTTTTTGGCGGGAGTTGGGGGGGTAGACTGCCGCGCGCTGCCAGCCCGAGAGGGGCGGGGCCACCCCGGAGGACCGTTAGCCCCGCCCATCCTGTCGCTGCCCACGCGCGCGGGCTCCCGAGTGTGGAGAGGTTCGCGGAGATTCGAAAAGGCGCGGGGAGTCGAGGGGCGGGGCCAGGGGCCGGAGCTTAGGGCGTGTTCTGATTGGCCGGGGCTGCCAGCCTGCCCGCCCGGGCCAGGACCACGCCCATGCTGTGTAGTCTGCTGCTTGGGTGCTCCGCCACAGCTAAATGCTTTTTTCGTTGCCTCGTTTTTTTCAATGTCTAGCGTTTGGAACCTTTAAAAAAATACACTTCGGGGCTGAAAGAGTGGTGATCTTTTTAAAAATACTCGACAACTGTTGGAAAAAAATTTTGCGACATAAGGCATCAAATGTGACAAACCTAAGGCGGGTGTGGTGGTGCTTGTCTAAAATCTCAACCTCAGAAGCTTCCCCCGCCCCATCGCCCGTGTGTGTATCGAACATGAAACCCAGGGCTTTGCAAATGTTAAGCAACTGCTAACCTACTGGGCTAAACCCCACCCCTCTACACTGAGGAGGCTGAGGCAAGAGGATTGTAATTTCAAGACCAGCCTGGGCTAAATAGCTCTTAGACCCTGCCCTCAAAAGAAACGTAGAGGTTCTTAAAACTTCATTTTCTCACTGTGAGGCTAGTAGCTTAAACCCTAGGAACAATGGGACTTGAATACCATTGGCTGCTAGCTTGGGTGTTATTCACCATGGCAGACACAGACAAAGCAGGGGTGGGTATTTCAATTGCACAATGAGTTGTAGACAGAATTAAGATGGCTCCGATCTCATTGTTGGGTTGAATCTGGAAGATCTTCTTATGTTGGGTAGGGAAAAAAGGGTTAAGGAAAGGAATCCTTCAACCTTGTGATTGAACATCTGATTTTTGAGATTCCAAGATTTTTTTCTTTGAAGAATATCATTTAATTTGATTTTCTGCTGCCAGGGTTATTCAGTTAAAATATCCTGATAGGTTTCGGTGTTTCTAGATGATTTCTTAATGATGTTTCTTGATTTCCACCTAATGACTTTCCTGACATTGTCACGGGTGTGATTTGAGATCCCTTTGTGCTGATGACATGGGGGAAATGTGGAGAAATTGATTGCATGCTTTGAAAAATCATTCCAGGGCTTTCCTTGCCAGTGGATTGTGTAGAGTGTACAGCCAGTCTCTTGTCTTCTGTCCAACATGGCATCTTCTGGTAGGTAATTGATTTCAAAAAGCTGAAACTGGGGTGGGCTATGGCTTTAGAATAGGAAGTGGCGCAGGCCTTAAGCTTTTAATTTGGCTTTTGTGTTCTTTTCAAAGTTTAATTTGCAAATAAAAAGGCAATTAAATTTTTATTACTTGGATAAGTATATGGAAAGCTCATTGCCATTCATAATTTTGGCTTGGTCTAAAGCAAAATTGTGGGGTTTTACACAAGCCATTCTTTGTTTCATAGAATGATTGTCAAGTACTAATTCCTCCTCAAAATGGTATTTGTTAGCCCAAAATGTTGAGCTTTAAAAAAAAAAAAAGTCATTTGATTTCTTATCTACAAATACTTTCATTAGCTTTCATTCTGATTGTTAAATTACTGGTTTTTTAGAAAATTATAGATCCCTTTATTTAAATAAGCAAGCTGGGTTTTTCCTCATTTATCATACATCTGATCAACCCCAGATATTCAGGTGAAAGAGCTGGAGAAGCGTGCTTCCGGCCAGGCTTTTGAGCTGATTCTCAGCCCTCGATCAAAAGAATCTGTCCCCGAGTTCCCCCTTTCCCCCCCAAAGAAGAAGGATCTTTCCCTGGAGGAAATTCAGAAGAAATTAGAAGCTGCAGAAGAAAGACGCAAGGTAACCCAGACGATTTACAGGAGATACAGGAAACTTATTAATGTAATGAGGCAAACTGGTTTCATTTTCATACAAAGGAAGAAGGGATTGTGGCCCACTGTGATCTGAAGTGGGAAATGTCCTTGTGCCAGAGGTTCAGAGGAAGCAGCGGCCATAGTTTAATGAGCTCCTCTCGGGCCAGCTCCTTAACTCAGGAGCTTTCTTTAAAGAGAGGCTCCGTGGTGGGCATTGTCTCAGGTAACAGACTCGAAAATTGTATTATTAAGGCATTTTCCTGTTAGTAAGTACTGGAGGCAGAATTTAAGCTAAGACCTGTCTTACATCAAAGCTCATGCTTTTCTCTTTAAAAAAAAAAATAGAAAAAAGAAAAAAAAAAAAACCTCCAAAAAAAAAAAAATAGGACATTTGTTGGCAGGTAATTCTTTGTTTTCTTAGTTTTGCTCTTTTAAAGAGCTATGCAATAAAAACTAAATTTCCAGGGCTGTGGTATTGTAGCTTTTTCCTTCCAAACACTTCTATTATAAAGTAACCATCATTGAAGCCCAATGAGGCCTGGAGGGGTAGCTCAGCAGTAAGGAGCTGCTTGCTCTTCCAGAGGATCCATGTTTGATCGCCAGCAACACGGTAGCTCACAAACATTCAGCTCCATTTCCGGGGACCCAGCTGCCTTCTTGTCTTCATGGGTACCACAGTCACATTAGCACACAGGTAAACGTGCAAGCTAAACAACCATGCACATAAAGCAAATAGGAAATAAGGCCTTATGAGAGGCTGGAGAGGTGGCCCCTGCTGTTAAGAGTGCTTGCTATTCTTGAAGAAGACCAGGATGTGGTTCCTAGCACCTACACTGGGTAATTAACAACTTCCTGCAACTCTAGTTCTGAGGGATCTGATGCCCTCTTCTGGCTTGTAAAGGCCTGACACATGTGCATATATATTTATACAGACCATATACACAAAAGTAAAAGAACGAATGAAAAGCTTAACAAATATTAACATAATTATAAAAGAGTTGGGAAATGAAATTATCATCATTATTTTATCCCCGGAGTGGATACCTGTTGCCGTGTATTTCTTTCCATGCAGCAATACTGTTACTAAGAACTTCAGACAGGAGCAGCAGTTAAAACTACGAGCCACTCTCGCAGAGGACCCAGCTTTCATTTCTAGCACCCATGCGTCAGCAGACAGCAGTCCTCATTCAAGTTACAGGGGATCCAGTGCCCAGTTCTGGCCACCACAGGCACCAGGCATGCATTCATTGCACTTGCGTGCAAACAGAACACTCAGATGCATAAAATACACTTTTTATAAAAGAACTTTACATAAGGTTTTACTAAATCTCTTCCATCTCCACGGATAACGAGGACGTTAGCTGGGCATATCTATAATCCTAGTACTTGAAAGCGGAGGTAGGATGATCAGAAGAAGGTCAGGATCATCCTTAGCTAAATATACCATTGAAAGCCAGCCTGGCCGGAGGTGTAGTTCAGTTGGAGGAGTGCTTGCATGGTAGAGGTGGGAAGGTCACATTTTTAAGGTTGTTAGTTCAAGACCAGCCTAGAGTCAGACCGTTTCCCAGAATGCAAATAAAGAGAATGTCAGCATTTACCTTGGGATGCCATCTGCCTGCCCGGCTCTTTCATGTAGTTTGGGTCCTAGAATAGGAGAACTCAGTGTAACCAGAGACTAGACAGGAGAGCTAGGCCTTGTGCTTAGTAGCCCGACTACACAGTAACGGCCTACGTAGTGATGCTCCCACCTGGACAGATATTGTCAAAGATGCCCTGCACTTAAGCAGATTATTAAACTCATCTGGATACTTTAAGCAATAAAGTAAAACTATTTTAAATTTTCTTATTCAAAACCTTCTAAGGGTTTCCTTAACAAGTAATTTTGAAGGAAATCCGACAAGCTAAGTTGGTGTGTGTATAGCCATAATCCCAACACTGGGAATGGAATGTAGGCGAATCAGGTTCCAGGTGGGCCCTGGCTACATAGAGAGTTCTGGGCGACCCGAGATCTTGTCTTAAAAGCAAACTTGAACGAACAGCTAGTTTTCCACAGCAAATACACATTGGCAGCAAAGCAGGTGACTTAGCGTTTTCTAGCAGGTACTTCAGCCCCTCACTTGAATATTCATTTCAGAGGGCCCTTTTTCCTGCCTGCTTCCCCTTCAGAGGGGCCTGTTAAACTTTTTTGCAGTCTCATGAAGCAGAAGTCTTGAAGCAGCTTGCTGAGAAGCGGGAGCATGAAAAAGAAGTGCTCCAGAAAGCCATTGAGGAGAACAACAACTTCAGCAAAATGGCAGAGGAGAAACTGACCCACAAAATGGAGGCTAACAAAGAGAACCGGGAGGCGCAAATGGCTGCCAAGCTGGAGCGTTTGCGAGAGAAGGTTGGTTTCCAGCTTTATAGAGTTAGCAGCTTCAGGCAGCAGTGAATTGGCTTAAACTGTCTTGATAAAAATATGTCTGGTTCCTTTTTGCCATCAGTTTGGGGCTTATTCTCAGCATAAGTGCATATTCCTCGGAAGAACAGTTGGAGCCTTAGCTGTTCTCGACCCCAAGAGACCAACAGGTTTAAGATGATGTCTTGGGATTTTTGGTTTGTGATTCCCATGGGTTGTGTGTCTGAGACTGTTGGACCTCCTTGTAGGCAGGAGACAGGGCTGGACAAGTTATGTTTTGGACAGATGGCACTTACGTACAGTTTCTTCCAGGACAAGCACGTTGAAGAGGTGCGGAAGAACAAAGAATCCAAAGACCCCGCGGACGAGACCGAGGCTGACTAAGTTGTTCCGAGAACTGACTTTCTCCCCGACCCCTTCCTAAATATCCAAAGACTGTACTGGCCAGTGTCATTTACTTTTTCCCTCCTGACAAATATTCTAGAAGCTGATGTAGGACCGTATAGGTAGATCCAGACCGTGAGATGTTTTAGGGGCTCAAGGGGAGAAACTGAAAGTGTTTTGCTCTTTTTTAAAGTGTTGGTCTTTCTAACGTAGCTATTTTTCTCGTTGCATCTTTTCCACTCGGGCACACTCGGTGTGCTGGGTTAATGGCTAGTGCTGTATTGACTGTGGAAGACGTTCGTGAAGAGTATGTAGTGGCTTCTTCCAACCCATTAGATGCTGAGTATCTGTTCACTTTGCGATCCCAATTCTGTCCCAATCTCACCAGATGCTACTGTACTTGAATGGTTAATAAACTGCACAGTGCTGTTGGTGGCAGTGACTTCTTTCTGTTCAGGTAGTGACAAGCCCTAGACTTTTTCACCCGAGGCCTCCTGCTGCTACAGACAGCCAACTAGTCCTTTGCTCCCAGTCTCTCGAATTGTCCTCGTACAATCAAGTCTTTGTGTTGGTGTCTTACCCAGATCAGCTGTTATTTTCTTTCAGATGTTTATGTGCAAACAAGCAGTGTTTTGTTCCCGTTAAAAAGGGAGATTACAGGCACAAAGAGTGATTTCTAGAGAAGAGTTTAGAGGCATCCTTAAGGTCTTAGGATATTTGATGGTTTGTTTGCTTAATAGGACAGCTGGGAGGAGAGTCACTACTTATGTTCCTTCCTTGAAGCTACATCCTGAGATTCAGGCTACTCAGAAAACTCTGTGCTGCTGTAGTGAGTGACACCTGTGAGAATGGGAAAGGACCTTTCTCAGCAAGCAGCACTGATGGACGTGCTTTGAGAGGCAGACACCTCACCTCATCCACAGACTAATTGACCAAGGCCAGCACAGGGCCTCTCTCTCGGTTCAGGGAAACGCAGGCAGCCTTCCTTCCCTGCCCTGTTGGGAAATAACTTTAATTACATACAGTCTGTCTGCCCTCACATCGGCATAAAGCTCTTAGCAGCTAAGCATCCACAGCAAGAGCCTGCTTGCAGGAGGCCTAAGAGTGCCTTTGGGACCAGGCTTAATGGCTTGTGCCTGTAATTTCAGCACTTGGGAAGCAGAGATGGGAGAGTGCTGGGGAACTGAAGATTCTAGCCTAGGCCTCAGAGGATGTGTCCCTCTCCATTCAGTAATGTGGGGCTCCCAGTGACTGACACACTTCAGCCTCGGCAACTCTGGTTTCACCATGAGCTGGAGAGGATCCCCTGTCCTCAACAGATTGAGTGGGGAAGGAGCTTTGAGATGGTGTTTGAGCCATTGTATGTTTGACCCTACAGTGATTGCTGTTTCCTGTCAGGCTAGTGAGTGAGTGATCCACTTCTGGCCTTGAGCTGGGGTGAGTGTGCAGCACCCACGCCTTGAGTTGACTTTCATATTGTGCAGAAGGCAGGCCATGAGAGGAGTCCTGAGAAACAGCTGGGGTCATGGGATGCAAAGACCCCATGCAAGGGTAGCTCCATAAACAGTGGTTCCTTCTGAGCAGAGGTCAGGTGAGGGGGCGTGGCACTGCTCGACAATGGGTCCGGTGTCTGCCTTGGGTGACAAGGTCCCACTGAGCAGATGGGGATTCAGAATGGGAGTCTGAAGGTAGGAGTTTGCAGTAACGTTATTTGTGCCCTATAGATGGCGCAAATTCTGTCGGAGAGGCAAGCAGAAAAGCACCCATTTCTCATGGGATGAGAATGTTGGCTGTGACTGTCAATGGGCATGTGAACAAAGGAAAGTCATGGGGGTTCATGAGCCGGGTAATTCCCTTTTTTAAAAAAAAAAAAAAACTGTGCTAGAGGTTCAAACAGGTTGCCACACATTCAAGGTAGCCACACATACAGAGCTACATTCCAAACCCAGGGCTGCCAGTGCCTTTTCCTAGGCCTGGGTGTTTGGCTGCCTCAACTCTGCCGCTCACCTGGGGAGCCAGGTGCCAGCGTTGGTCCCATTAAGGCCAGAGTAGTTTGACTGCAGCCAGGGCCTGTCACTATGGAGCACTCCTGTCATACTGAATAGAAATCGGGATGTCTCTGCCTTGGAGTTGAGTTTTTATTTATTTATTTTTGGTGGGGTAGAGGTCTAATTAAAACAGGGTTTCTCTGTGTAGCTCTGGCTGTCCTGGAACTCACTCTGTAGACCAGGCTATCCTGCCTCCACCGTTGCCCAGCCTTTCCTAAGAATTCTACATTGTTTGGCCTCTGTGAAAGAGGGCTGACCCAGAAGGTATGACACATGTCAATAGTTCCAGGATTTGGAAGCAGAGGCAGGGGACTGCAAAAATCAAGGCCAGCCTAGGGCAAGGTCCTGTTTCTAAAATAAACAACAAAACTAGCACTTTAAGGACTGAGGCAGGACTTCCAGGGGTTAAAAGCCAGCCTGGGTTAAGGTTGAGGCCCTCTCTCTAATAAGGCCTGAAGCTGTAAAATACTTTAACAAGCACTCAGAGTGCTCTACCCTGGGCTCTATGCTAGTGAGAGGAGGATGAGGTGGGTCCCTGCTCACCCTGTGTTCACACATGAAGTTTGTAGACTGCTCACCTGAGAATGATAAAACCACATGCTTGCCCTGGTACTTAGTCACTGTAAGGGGTGGGGTGGCCTGGGAAGCTTAGGAGAGAAAGGACTTGAGCTAGCCTTTTGAGAAGTCAGATGGACTCAGTTCTGCCCTCAGACCAAGCACTTACTAGTATGCACTTAGCCTGCCACTGTGGCAGGTGTGGAGAAGCCGCCATAGTGGGTGCTGGGAGACTCCCTTTATCCTAAGTGGTGGACACCCCTGGGAAGACAGGTGTTAGAACACAGGGATTTCACTTTTTTTGTTTGTTTGTTTTTGAGCCAAGGTTTCTTTATGCCCTTGTTTTGGACGTTGCTCTGTAGACCAGGCTGGCATTGAGCAGAGATCTGCCTGCCTCTGCCTCCCAGAGTGCTAGGATTAAAGGCACCACTGGCTTTCAGCATGGATGTTTAAGGAAGAGAACATAGAAAGGAGTGACTTGACAGCCACTGGACTGAGAAGAGACCATGTTTGGCATAGGGGGCTGCTAGAGCCACACAGGTGAAGCCGGGAGCTGGAGGGCCCTAGAGGGGTCCGTGTGACTCACTCCATCAAGCAGGATTGTGCAGCAGAACCAGGGAGACAGGAGGAAAACCACAAGGAAAGGAAATGGTTGGGCGTGAGAGAAATGAACCATTAGGATTGGGTCACATGCCTACCTGAACCTGTAAGAGAGCCCACCCTAGGCCCTGGGCTGTCTGAAGGGATGGCTGGTATCTGGCAGCCCAGTGCCTTCTAGCCTTGGATACCCCACTACCCCCTACTCTAGCCGCACTGCTATCGGAAAGTCCTAAGTTTAACCAGGGCCATGCCCTTCAAAGAAATTCACAACCATCTCTTGTTACTCTGGCATGTGTGGAAAGAGGTTCTGTCCCACCCCAGCACGTCATACAGTGCTCTCCTCTCTTCTGCATAATTTCAGAGGGTGGTTGTTTCCAGTTAAGTCTGTACTGGAAAGGGGCATGGCCATTTTCCTCGACAACCCAGCTGTCTTGACTCAGTATTAACTGTGATTCAGAATAATCAGAAGGCAAAGCCGGCTCTCTGTGGACCTTGTGCTTACCTGTTTGTAGGTTAGCGTAGGTCCCCTCGAAGTTCCCAAGACTGACTCTGCCTGGTAAGACTGCTAGCTTGCCCTGACCAGAAACTTGTAGTAGAATGAGTCTTCTGACATCTGCTTCTGCACACAGCGAATGCTGAACATCCTGGTGGCCGAGCCGCCCCCCTCCACCCCCCCATCAGTGGAGGCTCCAGCTCAGCACTTAGAAGGTGTGAGCTTGGGGATGTAGCTCAGTCAGTAGAGCAACTGCCTAGCATCCATCAAGCCTCTTTGGGCTCTGCCCCCAGCTTATAAAGCAGGTGTGATCCCGGGTACTGGGAGACAGGAGGAACAGAAGTTCCAGTCATCCTGTTACACTTTTGAAGCCAGCCTGGGATTTATGACACCCTAACTCATCTTTTGTAAAGGCGCAGAAAAGGGTTTTAGATCATACATGCATGCAGATTTTGAAGGTTTAGTTGTAGGCTTTAATGGGCTTCAAAGGGTAGCACTTTCTGGGCAGGCCCTTGCCCAAAATGACCAAGGGTTATTCCCTGCCTTTGGCCCCTAGGTCCTAAAGAGACAAGATTGATCCAAGGAAAGAGACAGGTGGAAAGAGACAGATGCCTTAGGACTGTCATCTCTGCAAATAAATACAAAGTCTGAGGGGGCAGCAAAACGCATGAATAAAGGTGCTTAAGTTCAGTCCCCAGAACCACCAGCCTGCACCTACACTCAAACCTCCAAATAAGTATATGTAGAAAAAAACGTGCTTTAATAGATAACCACTCCCATAGTTACCCTGGGACACCTGCTTTGTCCTGTGGACCCCACGGGACGTCAGCTCATTTTCTAGAGGCAAAGACTGGCTTTGCCTCAGCACTGCCAACTGGTCCTGGAGGTGCCTAACTTTTAACTGGAATCCTATTCCCAAAGGCACAAGCTGACAAGTTGACGGCTTGCAGCCAGCACCAGTCTGCAGGCATGTTGCTGGCCCATGCTGTGTTTCAAATGATCGAATTAATTGACGTTTGCACGGAAGGATCTTGATTTTAGGCTTCTTGAAAAACCGTGAGCTTTGGCTTGCAGTCCCACCCACAGTCCACTCCTGGTGGCTGCTGCCCCCTGGTGGCAGAACTTGTACACCACAGCTCTCACCTCCGGGTGCACCTGCTGGCCTGCAGAGGTGCTTGCTTCAAAGAGCTCAGGGTTTAGTGGGAGACCCTGTCTCAAAACGCAAGGTGGACAGTTCCTGCGGGTCACCACCCAAGTGAAGCCCAATAACGCGCACACGTACACGCACACACTGTATTTCACAGCAGGACCTAGGGACTCACCCTGCACGGTTCTGTTGTTCACTGCTGGAGCGTAAGGGTAGACGAGTGGCCACTGGGGTGTTCCATCTAAGACTACAGGCTCCCTAACTCGTTCTGGATCATGGAAGCGTAAGAGTTTGCAGGATGTCCCTCTGCCTCAGGTGAGGGGGACATTAGTCTACAATCCCCACATCAGCTTCTGAAGTTAAGTCCACAGTGCTTGGTGGATCCTACCCTCTTTACTTAGAGGAGCCTCGAACCACATAAACGATTTGCCAGCTGTCTTAGGCAATTAGTAATGGTCTCAGAGATTGTTCAATTTCCATACAGTAGCCAAAAAGATTTTTTTTGAATCACAGAGAATGGGATTCAAAGTGTAGTCTAGCAGCTGCACAGGGCTTTGGGTGTCCTTATCGACCGCGTAATCCCTACAGCTGGCAATAAGAGCTAGGGGCTAGGTTTAGAGAAGCGACACACCGGGCCTGCCCTCTCCCCGCAGTCACTGAGCCATTCTCAGCCTGGCCCTGACAGGAAGGCAAATGCCTTCCTGGACTGAGTAGGGACCCACAGGACCATCTCTGTAGCTGGCTTTCTGTCCAGCCCTATGGGAGTCTCTCTGCTCTTTCTGGAACTTAAAGTATTTGTAAGCCAGATATTGTGGTACATACCTTTCATCCCAGGGGTCAGGGAGTAGAGGTGGGCAGATCTCGGAGTTCAAGGCCAACCTGGTCTACAGACTGAAGTACAACAGAAGTACTCAAAGTAAGTTTGGAGGGAGAGTGTGGATATTTGAATACTCTGTCTCCTCTTGGAGGACCTTGGTCCACCCTGCTGACCCTCCTTCCCTGGGGGCCTGTGCTGTCTGCGAGTGTTTTTCTTTCTCCTCTTTCTAGTTATGACTCATGTTTTCTGAGCTCTTACCGATCTATACATTCACAGTAAGAGGTTCACTTACACACGCCATATTAATGCTCGGAATAGCCTTGTGATGTGATTTCTGCTCTCATCCCTCTCACAATTTATAGGGAATTGAGGGTTGGGGTCGAGGGTCACATGCTCAGGCTGCTCTCAAGATGGTTTCCCAGGCCCCTTTCTGAGTCAGAACCAGCACATCAGATGTGGCCAGTGACCGGCCTTGTTTACCACCTCCTCCTGCCCCACCCCCTCCGTGATTCCTTTTGGCCATCGTAGTAGGCTTGGTCCGTTCTCTCCTGATAAAAGACTCGTGTGGTTTTCCCCGAGTACTGGTCTAGCCCTTGCTTACACTGCCACCTCTTTCTGCCATCCCCAGTCCCCTACCTGGGACAGATATAACACCTGGAGTGCAGTAGTCATCTTGTGATTCTGAGGGTAAAAGTCCCAGGACAAACCTGACTAGAGCAGGGGACAGACATGACCTTGGGTCTTGGTGCTAGCATTTAGCTGCCACATCAGCTAGGACTCACCAGCCAGGTTCTGTTGCAGGAGGCAAATTAAACTGGTTACATATTTAGACTGCTGGCTCAAAGTGGCAGCGAAGTGCCTGCTGTACAAGCCTGAGGGCCCGAGGTTGATCCCAGAGCCCATGTTAAGAAGCCAAGCCTGGTGCACGACTGTAACAAAGCACTGGGAGGTAAGGAGAGGGGAAAGGTAGGTGGCTCCCTGCAGCTCTCCGGCTAACCAGTCCAGCCAGTGATGAGCTGGGTTTGACGAGAGAACATGTATCATAAAGTTGGTGGGATGGGCATGGAGGTGTAAGTTTTTTTTTTTTTTTTTTTTTTTTTTTTTGGAGCTGGGGACCGAACCCAGGGCCTTGCGCTTGCTAAGCAAGCGCTCTACCACTGAGCTAAATCCCCAACCCCGAGGTGTAAGCTTTTAAAACCAGCACCTAGGAGCAGAGGCAGGCAGAGTTCTGAGTTCAAG
This sequence comes from Rattus rattus, assembly GCF_011064425.1. NCBI lineage: Eukaryota > Metazoa > Chordata > Mammalia > Rodentia > Muridae > Rattus > Rattus rattus. The sequence continues at coordinate 23,770,947 of NC_046154.1, read as the reverse complement.
GCCAGCCTGGCCTACATAATGAGACCCTGTCAATACTAATACTAATAAATACTAATACTATAAAAATATGAAGAGTAATTGAAAAAGACACCCAGTGTCAACCCCTGACTTTCACATGAATATGAACACATAGGGGCTAGAGAGATGACTCAGAGGTTAAGAGCACTGACTGCTCTTCCAGCGGACTCAAGTTCAATTCCCAGCAACCATGGAGCAGCTCACAAATGCCTGTAACTCCAGTTCCAGGGGATCCAGCACCTTCACACAGACATACATGCAGGCAAACACCAATGCACATAAAGTAAAAATAAATCACTAAAAATAGGAACACACATGCATGTACACCTGAACACACACGTCTATACCCACATAAAAACATAACATACACCGCATCAAAAAAAAGTAGGGGAGGGGATTCCTACAGGAACCAACACCAGAACTCAAAGAAAAAAAGTATCTGCAGAACTATGTAGTAGACACTACTGTAGGGAGACTTAGCAACTTGCAACACAGAACCCCAACCTCAAGAAGTGCGCCCTCTGGTGGAATCTGGGAGGCAGACCTGGTTCCTGCCCAGCTGACCATTGAAAAGTTCCTTGCTGGAGATTTATGTGCAGGTAGGGCGGGGCACATGTGTTCTCACAGACCTCGCCCACCCACTGAATAATCAGCCTTCCTCCCAGCATTCTATGTAAGACAGATGCCTTACCGCATTCTCTCCGGAGGAGGCGCTCTTGTCCCCATTTCACAGCAGGAAGGAGAAGGTGTGCCACTCGGCTAATAATGGCTATGCTACTCAAACCCAGAGCTTTTGATTCCAGAAGCTGACCTCCCTCCGCCTGCCACCATTTCTTGAGCCTTTTCTGTTCATCTGGAAAAAGCTGTCTCCTGATTAGCCCCTCTCCTTGCTTTATATAGACACAAGCTGTTCTCGTGGTCAGGCACCAAAAAGGGCCCTGCACCCTGGACTCATACATGTGTTGGCAAGAAGCTCACAGCGTGCTGAGTGCTAGGAGTGTAGGCCACGTCACAGGACAGCACATATCATCCACCAGGGTGCAATGACCAAGATTTGTGGTGTGACGGATGCTGGTGGGGTCATTGGTGGGACCAGTACGGGGACGGAAAAAGGGCAACTGGCAGGCGAGCTTCCTAGGGAAGCTAACAACCGAGTCAGTCCCACAGAGATTGAGCACAGTTAGCAGAGGGGGAAAAGGTTTTAAGGAGACGAAGTCTTGAGTTCCATTCTCAGAACCCATAGAAAGAAAGGCCAGGTATGGTGGTGTACGGTACCAGAGCTGGAGAGGTGAAGACGGGAAGATCCTGAGTACAGTCTACTTAGCGAGTTCCAGATCCATGAGAGACTGTCAAAAAAAAAAAAAAAGCAGCCAGGTGGCTCACCCTGAACTAGGGAGGCAGAGATAGGTGGAGCTCTGAGTTCGAGGCCAGCCTCATCTACAGAGCAAGTTGCAGGGCAGCTAGGGCTACGCAGAGGAACCCTGTCTCAAAAAACAAAAACAATAAATAAATAAATAAATAAATAAATAAATAAATAAATAAATAAAAAACCAAAAGCAAACAAAAAGCCCAGGGGTGGAGAGATGGCTCAGTGGTTAAGAGCAAGCACTTGCTGCCCTTGGGGAGGCCAGGTTCAGTTCGCAGCCATATATAGGGTGGCTCAAACTTCCTTTCACTCCAGTTTCATGGAATCCAACGCAGTCTTCTGATCTCCGGGGCACCTGTGTGCATATGGTGTGCATACGTGTATGCGAGCACAGACACATAACCAACTTTAAAAGAATTTTTTTTTTAATATTTTTTTTTTGGGGCTGGGGAATCGAACCCAGGACCTTGCGCTTCCTAGGCAAGCGCTCTACCACTGAGCCAAATCCCCAACCCCCTAAAAGAATTTTTAAGTGGATATCGTCTGAGGAATGGCACCCAAGGTAGTCCTTTGGCCTCCTCAGGCACATATATACATACATGTGCAGAATGTATAGATGTACCTGTACACTCGCGCATGCGCGCACGCAAAAGTAGCAATGAGTGTTTCCGACACGGGAAGGTGTATGTAAGGGAAGAGACTGGGCAGTTTATGGGGGTGGCTGGGCTACGGATGGAGGGAGACACGGAGGGGTGAGGCGGGGGTGGAGGTCCCAAGCAACAGTCATGTAATGGTTGGTTGCATAAGGTCAGGGCACTGCAGAGGACGTGGGGAAGGTGTGGCTGGTTGGAGCTGTTTGGGTATTCTAGGAAAACCAGTCAGAATGAATGAATGACAGAGCAGTCGTGGTTATGGAGTGTCTGGCGTGTGTCCCACAGGGCAGAGGGGACAGTGGAAGGACAAGTCATCCAGTGCTAGGACACAAACAAGCATTCCTTACTTCTTCCTCCTCTACTCCCCTGCTGGCCCCCACTGATGCTACCAGGGTTGCTGCAGCAGCCTCCAGGCCAACTCCCTGGCTTTACCACACAGCCCACCCACAGTCCTGAGATCCTGTAAAGAGATCTGCCCAGGGTTCATTGAAATGAAAGGAATTGCCACACACATCACTGATAGACAAAGCTGGCTGCGGGACACGGGAACCTGAGTCAGGACCACGGCTAGTTAGCACAGGGCAGGAAAGGCACTGGGAATCTGTTGCCTGGAATTCCTGGGTGACTCTCGGTGCTGACCAACACAGCAAATTCAGCCGCTAGGATTCTAGGATCTAGAACCGCTGAACACACAAGTCTCTAGACAGAGCTACAAGGGATTCTATCGATTAGGTGGATTAGTTTGAAAGGTGCAAAGTCCCACTTTAAATGTGGACCGTGGGGGGGGGGCTCAGGAAAGTAAAAATAAAGGGGAAGGATTGTATGTCTGTTCTACGGGCCGGTGGCCCCAGACTGTCTAAGGAGACAGAGAGCTGAGCACAAACATTCATAACTTTTCCCTTCATATATATATATATATGTATATATATATACATACATGTATGTATGTATGTATGCATGCATGCATGCAGACGTCTTTTGAGACAAGGTTACTCTGTGTAGCCTCTGGCTGATCTAGAACACCCTATATAGACCAAGCTGGCTTCAAACTTAGAGATCCATCTGCCTCTGCCTCCCAAGTGCTGGGATTAAAGGTCTACCCCAGGGCTGGAGAGATGGCTCAGGGGTTAAGAGCACTGACTGCTCTCCCAGAGGTCCTGAGTTCAATTCCCCGCAACCACATGGTGGCTCACAACCATCTGTAAAGAGATCCGATGCCCTCATCTGGTGTATCTGAAGATAGCTACAATGTACTTATATATAATAAATGAATAAATCTTAAAAAAAAAAACAAAAATAGGTGTGTCCCACCATACCCAGCTGCTTTCTCTTCGTGGCTGACTGCCCCCTGCCCCTTGCCCCCTGCCCCCTGCCCCCTGCCTCTGCTGTCATGATGTGCTGTAGTCCCTGTAACTGTAAACCCAAGTAGATGCTTCCTTTCATACATGGCTTTTTTGTTGGGACTTTTGTTGCCACAATGAGGAAATTAACTAATCCTCTCCCCTGTGATAGCCTTCAGGAAGGTAGAGCTGTCTATCCTGTTAGCAACCATGTCCATGGCAACTGGAATGGGCCCTAATATGTAGCCGGTGAGGTGTTCAATATTTCTAGGAGGGAGATACCTGGACCCCGGCTATCCTCCATACAGCCAGGGAGCTCTATGTAGGGGTCCACATCGCTCCCCACTGTGATGATCATTGTCTGTCTTTAGCCCTGAATCTCCTGCAGCTCACGACTTCCCTCCCACTTCTCTTTCTGTGTCTCTGTCTCTACCTCTCTCCTCTCCTCTTTCTCTCTGTGTCTGTATCTCTGTGACTGTCTGTCTCTGTCTCTCTGTCTCTACCTCTCTCCTCTCTCTCTGTCTCTACCTCTCTCCTCTCTCTCTCTGTCTCTACCTCTCTCCTCTCCTCTCATCTCTCTCTGTGTCTCTGTCTCTACCTCTCTCCTCTTTCTCTGTCTCTCTGTCTCTCTCTCTTACACACACACACACACACACACACACACACACACACACACAGAGGTGTGTGTGTGTGTGTGTGTGGAAATTTCCACTTGGAAGCTACAAGGACAGCTTCGTTTCCCTGCTGGGCTAGAGGGGCTGAGTGGAAAATTCCATTGCCACCTTGCCCAGCTGCAGAATGTGTAGCCTGTCTGGGTCTTGCGGGGAGGCTCACCGATGCCTGTGTCTGCACCCCGACAGGCATGGAGAGTGGGTGACCTCTGCAGACTGGTGCTCCTCTAATTGGGCTTATTACACTTGAGGATCCTAGCTTAGGGCTGAAGGCAGACCTTGAAGGATCTGAGCCCACCAAATTCAATCTGTTCTTTTGAGACGGAGCAGGGTACCTTTTATTTATTCTTTGACAATTCCATGCCTATCAATAATGTATTTTGATTGTATTCACCACAGTGCCCCCCCTTACCCCTTCTATCATGTCCTCCTCTTCCGTGTTCTGTCTCTCTGTCTGTCTGTCCTTCCGCTCCCCCTCCATGTCTGAAACTCAAAGCGACCTGCCTGCCTCTGCCCTCCCCACTTTGACTATATAATAACGCACCGAGTCCCCTGAGTCCTGCTGGAATGTTGACCAATCGCGTTGTATTAATCATGAACAGGTGACCATGGCTACAGCCATGCCAGGTCCAGAGGACACCATCTCCCAGCATGCCTCAGCGTCTGGCTTTCTCTTACGTTCCTTCCACCCCACCTTCCGAGATGTTCCCCGAGCCTCGGTGGAGGCAACGCTGGTGATACAAATGCTCCATGAATGACTGAGTACTCAGTGGCCCCTTAGTCCCGACATTTTGAGCACTTATGAGTCTCTGTATTAACCTGTGCCCACTGCAGGGAGAAGCTGCCTCTCCCACCAGGGTTGAGGGCAGTGCTGACCAGCTGGCACAAATATAGATGCTAGAGGTTGGCTCCTTATAAACACCCGAGGCCCAGAGGAACAGCAGGTCATCCACGGCCACAACAAAAAAGAACGATAAATAAACACAAAATCACAGTCCTGCCTGGGCCAGATGTCCTTCTCTGTGCCGAACGCCCTCCACCTTCCGTTTTGACACCTGACTATAGGCCAGCCCAGCACCCAGCCCTCTTAGAACCTTGGGTTCCTTAAGGCTACACCATTACCATTGCTCCTTAGACCTTAAAAGCTGCCTCTCCCTCCTCCCTTCCTCAAACTGCTATATTTAAAAACTCTGTGTGTATGTATGCGTGTGTGCGCACACACACACACACACACACGCAGATGGTTGTGTGACTGAGAACACTTGCAGATTAAATGCTGTTTCAGAGGACGGGGGTTCAGTTTCCAACACCCTTATGCTAGGCTGTCCTGGTGTTCTGTAGACTCGAAAGATCTAGCATTTGCCCTGAGGTGATTTCCGTTCTACAGCTGGAGCCTGACTTCATGGTTCCTGATCCTTGGCCGCTAGATGGCAGGTTTCTTGTTTTGTTTTGTTGTTTGTTTGGCTCCCAGGCTTGCCGGTCACACCCAGGCCTTGGTTCAGACCTTGCCTGAGCAATGCTAACCCTTCCTCTGCCCTTTGCCTGTCAGGCCGTCTGAGTGACCTGGTCTGACCTTTATCCCCATCACTATGCTCAAATATTTACCAGTGATGATGGCACTGACCTTGAGACTGAAGAGCAGCCTGGACCAGAGGATCCTGGCTGTGAAAGAGGAAAAGGGCTTTGAGGACAGGCAGACTTGGGCTCTAATACCAAGCGGTTCCACCAGTTGTGTTTCAGCCTCAGTTTACCCATCTGTGAATAGGGCTGGAGGCTCAGGGGCAAAAACGCTGCCTTGCAGTTTCTGAGGAGGATCAGAGATACTGACTAACGTGTGCGAAGGGCGCGGCGACTCATAGAAGCCTGTGGTGAGAGTGGGATATTCTGGCTTTCACGGTGGAGAGAGGTGAGAGCCTTCAAAAGTAGCCACTCCTGTCCCAAGCATCTCTCCCTATTTCCCACACTGCCTTTTAAAACTCATGGTATTATGTAGCCCCCTGCATTTCAAGCCAGGTATTCTAGTTCGTCCATCGGGAGAATGGAGACTGTGTCTATCCTGTGACTGCCAGTGTCCCTGGAAGAGTGGCGGAGGGTGTCTATCAGTATCTGTGGAAGGAAGGTGCTGGGGCTCCCAGCTGTGTCAGCGTGCCCTGAAGTGTGACAAGTTGTTCCCTCCCTCAGTCTTGATTCCTGTCAGTTTTCAGCTTCCCAACGCTGGCCAGTAGCACCTTCAGAGGAGAGATAGCTGTATGTGGAGGCTCTGTGCCTTCGGACAGGGCCACGCCCGAAGCAAGGTCCCCTTGTGGCAGAGTGATGTAAGTGTGGAAGGCACACGAGATGGACCTTTGGAACCGGTCAATCCAGAGGCAGCGAGGTCAGTCACAGGACAGTGAAAGCCGTTTTCTACATCCCACCTTTTCCTCCTGGACAGCTGCCTTCAGAAGCAAAGGGCATAAATGATGAAATTGACCACACGAGGATGGGCCAACGGCTTACACTGGTAATCCCAGTACTTAGAGGGTTGGCCTCAGAAGGACCCAGTCTGGTTAATTGAGCAGTAGTTTTCAACCTGTGGGTCACAGCCCTTTTGGAAGTTGCACAGCAGATAACCTGCATATCAAATATTTACATTACAATTCATTACAGTCATGAAGTATCAAAGAAATAATTTTACGGTTGGAGTCACCAAAATGTGAGGAACCGTATTAAAGGGTTGCAGCATTAGGAAAGTTGAGAACCACTGATGTAGAACATTCCAGGCCAACCTGGGCAATTGAGACCCTGCTTATAAATACACAAGAAGTAGATTACAGTGTTTGGTTTGGGGCGGAAGCTGAGAAAACCCACTTCAGATACGGAAGCTTTAAAATGGAAACTTCATTTTCTGAGCAGTCTGGGAAGCAGGCAGTTCAGGTTCTGAACTTGGTTCCCAAAGGGAGATTGTACAACATTTTAAGGGATGGGAACACAAAGTGAGGGGATTTGGGGGGAGCTGCAGTGTTTTCCAATTGTATTTGACATTATGGGTTAACAAGGGAGTGCCCACTGGAGGCTGGGCAGTGCCCAGGGCGCCTGGCTTTAAGGTCCTTAATTTATTCTCCTAGACATTAGGTCCGGAGCTCAGAGTGATACAGGGGAAAAAGGAGTGGGTCAGCTGCATGCAGTCCATTAGCAATTTCTATATTCTTTTACCGTTAACAGACAATTAAATAAATACATGGAGAAATGAGATAGGAGTTTATTTCTGGGTCTGGGAACATGAACTTATTTGACCCTGCCAGCAAGATGGAGAAGTTGTCCCTGAGATTTCTGGACTCCGATGACTGTTTACAACAGAAGCTGTTCAGCTATAGGGAAGTCCCCAGCTCCCCTGGGGCCTGGGCCCTTACATTTAGTTTCTGAGAACTCAGGACCTTTGGAAGAGCAGTCAATGCTTAACCACTGAGCCACCTCTCCAACCAGAAGTGAAGGAAGGGAGACCTTAGGTAACATGCACGCTCCAGGGTCATCCACAGCACGGCAGAAGCCAGGCATTGGTGGTGTGACGGGTGGTTCACAACCGTAAACCTAGTATTCAGGAGGCAGAGTCAGGAGGATCAGGGTAAGTTCATGGCCATCCTGATCAACAAACACAGTATTAAGCCACCAGCACTCCTACAGAGTGAGACCCTGTTCTGATAAAGCAGGGAGGAGGAAGGGGTGGGGAGATGTAATGCAACCCCCTTCTGCCCGGCTATTCCAGAGCAAACCAAGGGAAACTTTAGAAAGAAGAAAACAGGTGCTGGGGAGACGGCTCAGCAGTTAAGAGCCCTGACTGCTCTTCCAGAGGTCCTGAGTTCAATTCCCAGCAACCACATGGTGGCTCACAACCCTCTGTAATGAGATCTGATGCCCTCTTCTGGTGTGTCTGAAGACAGCTACAGTGTACTCATATATAATAAGTAAATAAATAAATAAATCCCAGATCTTTCTCACAACCTGATGGACTTCCCTCGTGAACGAACATGTAACTCTTGGGTTCATTCAAATTTCAAGAATTATTATGGAAGTTCACTTCTGTCCTTACTTATTTTATTTTATTTTATTTTATTTTTGAGACAGGGTTTCTCTGTATAGCCTTGACTCTCCTGGAACTCGCTCTGTAAACAGGCTGGCCTTGAGCTCACAGTGATCGGCCTGCCTTTGCCTCCTGAGTACCGGGATTACGGGGACTAAAGCATGCACCACTCCACCCTGGGCCTGTGCCCCTTTGTGATTCCCCTAATGCTGTCTACTTTGCCCATTCTTTTCCTCCTCTATAAGTAGATACTAATAAGCATTCTTGTGGTGATTCCCCTGTTTTCATGTTGATGCGTTTATGTGTTTTCTCTCCCCTTCAACCTTCCCTGGACCCAGAGGAGAGACATTGAGAGAGGATATGTTTGGTCTCACAGCACACAGACACTGCAGTTAGGGAGAGTTAGGGAGCTGCTGCTTTAAAACCCACCTTGTCGGGTTGGAGATTTAGCTCAGTGGTAGAGCGCTTGCCAAGCAAACGCAAGGCCCTGGGTTCGGTCCCCAGCTCCAAAAAAAAGAACCAGAAAAAAAGAACCAAAAAAAAAAAAGAAAAAAAAAACCCACCTTGTCTTTTAGGGGGGTGAACAGATGAGGGGCTAAGAGCACTTGCTGCTCTTCCAGAGGACCTGATTTCAGTTCTTAATCCCCATTTCAGGGGTTTGGGGGTGCACAAGTCCTTGTATTTCCAGCTCCAGGAGATTAGCCTTCTTCTGATCTTCTAGGTACCTGCATGTACATACACACACACATGCACACACGCACACACACACACACACACACACACACACACATGCACACACACAGTGAAAAATAAGAGACAAATCTTTAGCTGGACATGGTGACGCACAGTTTTATTTCCCACACTCAGGAGGCCAAGGCAGACATACCTTTGTGAGTTCAGAGCCAACTTGATCTACAAAGTGAGTTCCAAGATAAACCCTATTTCAAAAGAAAGAAAAGGCATCTGGGGCGATGGCTCAATGGTTAGGAGCACTGGCTTAGGAGTACACTAAAAGTGTGGTTTCAGTCTCTGCACCCACACGGTGGCTCACATCTATCTGTAACTCTGGTTCCCAGGGACCCAATGCCTTCTTTTTTTTTTTTTTTTTTTTTTTTTTTTTTTTTTTTTTTTTCTGGAGCTGGGGACCGAACCCAGGGCCCCGAGCTAAATCCCCAACCCCGCCTTCTTCTATCCTTAGGGGCACCAAGCCCTTAACTGCGGAGCCATCTTCCCTGACCCCTCTTTGGTGTATTTTGATGCAGATTCAGCCCCACTCGTAAGAGCCCTGTGAGCTAAAGTGGGGAGAAGATTCCATGCTAACACAGGGGCCTTGGTCCCCCGCAGGAACCTGAGGCCAGGTTCTCTGCTCTCTGCTGCGCTACTCAAATCATTTCCCTTTGACCCGACACTTCTGCTTCTAGGACTTTGCCTCACAGATACTCTGGCTTCAGCGGAACGATGTAGGTGAAAGGTCAGTCAGCTCGGCACACTGTGTAACCAAGGGAAACAGTGAGGTGCGTGTGGCAAGAACCAAGGCAGGCAAGTTAAACTCCAGGCACATAGGGGCCACTTAGACAGGGCGGGGATGGGGGATGTGTGTGACTGTGTACACTCGGGAATGAGAGGGGCCGAGAGCTCCGAACACTAAAGGGAATTTAACCGTTTGTGTAGATAAAGGGGCTGGGAATGAATGTGCACGAAGGACCAGCACTCCCAGCAACACGGGGCACCTAGTTCCAGAGAAAATGGCTTCCTGTGCCTTCAGCCCCCCGTGACACTCAGATTTTAAAGAAAAATGCTCCCAGCCACTTTATTTTTAAGGATATATTAATTTTATCGCTCAGACAAGGCCTCACTCCGTAACCTTGGCTAGCCTGGAACTAAAAGCTGTTTTACGGGTACGAGTGTTTGTGTCTGTGAATCACTTGCATGCAGTACTCTCAGAGGTCAGAAGAGGGGGTCAGATCCCCTCGGACTGGAGTTAACAGACAGTTGCCTGAGCTATGTGGGTGCTGGGAATTGAACCCAGGTCCTCGAAAACAGCAGCCACTGCTCTTAACTGCTGATCCGTCTCTCCAGCCCCACGCCTAGTGACTCTAAAACACAAAATAGTCTCCTTTGGGCAATTTGAGTTTTAGTCAAGAAGTTGCTTTCCGAAGCTTAAATCCACTCCAGGCCTGAAGATTTCTCCCCCACCCCACCCCTTCTTCTCCTCTCCCTCCCTTCCACCTTTGCGTTAATCTCTACAGAGTACTTGCTGGGTGTCAAAAGTGTTCTGAAATAGGACAGTGACCAGGCACCACCCAGGACCTCTGGGAGCTGACATTCCTTGTGGAGAGATTCGGTCCTTCAGTCCTGTGAGTGGAAGGTTCCAAGGGAAGCTGAGGTAGACAGGGGACCCTCTCTGATTAGGTAACACCTAAATAGAGATCTGAGTGAAGGTCAGACAGACATGCCAAGCCACGTCACAGGGGACACCTGGCTTGTTGAAGCCCTGTCCCGCTCTGTCCTGCTCTCTCCAGAGTCCTGTCATCTCCAGAAGCCCCACCTTGCTCTCAGCACATAAATCCATTTGGACAGGGCCAGGACCTGTACGAAAGCTCCCAGGGTGTAAACGGCCTGTGTTAGCCAATAGACCCCAAGGCAGGAAAGTGGAGGTGGCTGAGTCAGTAGGCCTGGTGAAGTCCTCTATTGCAGAGGCTGACGTAGGAGTTAGACCTGGCACTCTGGTGCTGGCCACCCTGAAGGCTATCACTGTGGGAATTGCCATCTGAAGATCCCTGGCAAGGACAGTCCTACCAGTGGGTTGCCTGGGAACACCCTCTTCCCCAACCATCCCAAGATATTCACACCAGGCTCATGGTAACCACAGCTGGCTCCGTCATCCAGTGGCTCAGGAAGCATACACACCTGACCTGTCTCCACAGAGATGTGACTCCATAGAGATGCGGCACCCTCTACACTGAGGCCTTTGCAGGGAGGGAGGAAGCTTGTACCAGTCATTTTATCCCTTGGAATCCTCAAGCGAGACGCCAAGCTGTGTCATCGTAGGGGATGTTTGGCTCGTTTGAAGCCCCTGCCCATCCTACTTTTCTCCCTCCTGTCATTTCTCCTTCTGGTCCTTTAAAAACCTCACCTTGCGGGGTTGGGGATTTAGCTCAGCGGTAGAGCGCTTGCCTAGCATGCCAAGGCCCTGGGGTCGGTCCCCAGCTCCTGAGGGAAAAAAAAAAAACCCACCTTGCTCCCAGCCCACAGCTCCAACATTCATTCACTAACTGTCCTTAGCCTGTGGACCTGCTCTTTCTTCTGCCGGAAGTCCTTTTTGCTCCTGAGGCTCCTGGGGTACTGGTCCTAGGAGGTCCAGCGACTAGGAAAGTCACCCTGCCTCCGGTGTGGCTGCAAGGACAGTTTTCAGCTAGACCCCAGAGGTTCAGTCCTGGCTTTGTCACATGTGAGGCCAGGAGGCCTTGAGCAATGGAGTCTAACCTCACCCTTCCAGGACTCCTTTTTCTTTTCTTATTCTGGGTAAAAGTTGGAGGGGAAGGGAAGAGGAAAGAGGGGAAGGGCAGGCGAGATGGCTCAGGGGACAAAGGCACCTGCCGCCTCGACTGATGGATCTAAGTTCAGTGTCTGAGACTCATGTGGTAGGAAGGGGAATGGACTCTTGCGTGTTGTGCTCTGACTTCCACAGGTCTCTCCCTCTCCCTCCATGACTGTCTCTGTCTCTGTCTGTCTGTCTGTCTGTCTGTCTCTGTCTCTGTCTGTCTCTGTCTGTCTGTCTCTCTCTCTCTCACACACACACACACACTGTTAAAACATTAATTTAAAGTAACAATCCTTTCCTCTAGAGCGACACCTAAGACCCTCTCTCATGGGCTGCCCCAGGCGGTGTTGCCCATATTGTGAGAACAAACTATGCCCCGTTTATCATTTTCGCCCTGGTGTCTCTGATGTTGGTAGCGATTGGTCTTTGACTTGGGACAGAAGGTGGCAAAAGTGGGCACATTCCCTCTTGGTGGCCTCGTGGTGTCTGACAAGAGTGACAATCTCCTCCGAAGCCTGAGAGGTCCCCAGTATTTGTGCTGAACAAATACATGGTAAAAGGTTGGGGCTAAGACGGCTCTCGTTCTAGAGTGGGGCTCTCTCCTTCCAACTCATCCGAATCATCAACATGGTGTGCTGTGCTGGAGCTGACAGGCTCCGGAGAGCTATGCAGAATGCCTTTGGGAAGCCCCAGGGCACAGAGGCCAGGGTCCATCTTGGACAGGTCAGCATGGCTATCTGCCCTAGGCTACAGAATAAAGACCATGTGACTGAGGCCCTGCAGAGAGCCAGGCTCTCCGGCAGCAGCAAGAGATCTGCATCTCAGAGGTGGGGCTCTATTAAGTTTAATGCAGATGAATTTGAAGACAGTACAGACGTTCTCAGTCTGTAGGTCATGACCCCTGTGTGTGGGGTTGGGGGGGTGGAGCAACCCGACCCTTTCACAGGAGTCCCTTAAGACCATCGGAACACACAGATAATTATGGTGGGGTCCCCACAGCATGAGGAACTGTGTTAAAGGGTTATGGTGTCAGGAAGGTTGAGAACCGCCGATAAGAGGCATCTCATCCCTGATGGCTGTTGGGCTCAGATACATCCCCACTTGTGGTGTCCCAGACAGACAGCGGGCCCTGCACTCCGTCCGGAAGACTTCCAGTGAGCTGAGTCCTACACCCTACAATGTTCAATTGTCAACCTTACACCTAGAAAAAAAAGGGAAATACCATGTGGCATTTATTGAGTAGCTCCTGCAGGCCAGGCCATGTGAGCACTTTTATGATTTAGTCTCCTCACAAGAACTCTGTGGAGGGTCCCCACCCCCACCCCCACCCCTGTCTCTCTCCGTGGGGGTGTATCTAGAAAGGGTATGCAACTTGCTTATGGTGACATAGTTGGTACATTGCAGAGCTCACAAATGTGTGACCTTGTTGGGGACATCGCAGGCGCCACCTGTCCATTCTTTCTCTCAATATGAGCACCTTAAAGCCTTTTCGTGTTAAATCTGAGTTCAGAGCCTGGCTTCTGAGGCCTGTTGACTTTTGTTGGGGCCTTGAGGGAGGCCACCTAGGCCTCCAACCTCACTGGAAACCTTCTTCCTAGGATCTGAGACAACAGCTGGATAACATACAGTTACCCACAAGGCCCCAGGGTCCCGAGCCTAAAGGATTCTGGGGGGCGGGGGAGGGGAGATTCTGTGCTTCTGGACCATAGAGGCCTTGCTTCCACCCAAGGGCCTGAACTGAGCTGTGGGAGGTGTGTTCTCAGCGCTGCTTTCCTGCTGCCTGGGCTGAGCCAGAAGTTGCTACATAGCAGGACTGTGAAGGAAATGCTGGGGTTACTCCTTAATACCATCCCTGTGCCACAAGATAAGAGCCGGCTTGCATCCAAGCCCTGTGCTAGGCAACTGGACAGCCTTGAGAAGGTTGCACTCTGGAACCTATTTCCTCGGTCACAGACAAAGATGGTGACAGAGCATGGAGCTGACAGGCAGTGAAGAAGCCCTGTCCTCACTGAACCACTGGGCTCTCAGAGGGTCATGGCTAAATGACGTTTCTCCTGGGCCACTTGGTAGAGCCTGAGCCCGACACATCTACGGCTGCCTGAGTTGGGATGCATCTTTCCCAGCTCTGCGTTCTACCCATAAAACAGCGGCCATCACATTCACCTCAAAGGAATGTTCGAGGTTTAAACAAGGTCAATAAGAAGGCCCCATCTCTGCTCAGAGCTCACGTCTCCGGAGCATAGAGTGGCAGACACAGTACCTGTTTCAGAGGGTTGTTTGGATCGAGAGAGGTTGCCATAGCAACCGTTTGGCTCACTGTTCGCCACATGCCAAGAACATTAAGTATAAATTGTGGATATTAAAACAAGTTAAGCGGGGGACAGGATGTGGTGGTGTATACTGGTGACCTCAGCGCTTGGGAGGTGGAACCAGGAGGATCAGGAACTTAAAGCCAGCCTTTGCTTCATTTGCGACTTCCAGGCAGAAGCTGCATGAGACTCTGTCTTTAAAAACATACAAATGAACAAAAAAAATACCTCCGTTGACAAAGCCCAAACCAACCGGAAACAAAGAATCAAAGTAACGGGAGCTAGTTCTTCCTTCCAAAAATAGAAGCCCAGTCCAACCCCTCTTCTAAGTCCTCAGTGTTTGTTTTGTTTTGTTTGAGACTGCGATTTCTTTGTATAACCCTGGCTGTCCTGGACACTCTATAGAGCAGGCTGGCCGGGAACTCAGAGATCCTCTGCCTCTGCCTCTGGCTCCTGAGTGCTGGGATCAAAGGCGTGTACCACCGCTGTCTGCAGTCTTTCACTTTTATTCATCCTGTTGAGACAGAGTAACCTTATGTTGCCCAGGCTGGCCAAACAATCCTCCTGCCTCAGCCTCCAGAGTAGTAGGCCTGGGATGGCAGGCCTGTTGCCTTGCCCCATGGATTAAGGAAATGTGGGGTTGTCTGAATTTGTTGAATGAGAGGCCAATTTCACACAATTCTCTTAAGATAACATGCTTCATCACAGTACAGAGTGAAATTTTGCAGTTGACCTAAGCCTAACCACCTTGCCCAGAGGTGCTGTCGTCTCTGTAATACTGAGGCCCAAAGAGCAAGGTTTGTCCAAGGTCACATGGTGAGCTGGGGTAGCACCAGGCTCCAATTCTGTTAATGTGCCAGGGCTCCAGACTCAAGAGTTCATTAAGGGCAGAGCCCTAACACCCACCTACCGGCCTAGTCACTCAAGACCCAGTTTGGTACTCCATTTTTGTTAGGTATGGGTATCCCGAACACCACGGGAAGGGGCAGGCATATGAGGCACTGAAAGCCAGCATTTACTGGAGGCATAGCTTGCCTTTAAAACCCGTTGGGCTGGGGTTGGAGATTTAGCTCAGAAGCACAAGGCCCTGGGTTCGGTCCTCAGCCCCATTAAAAAACAAAAAACAACCAAAAAAAAAAAAACAAAAAAACAAAACAAAACAAAACAAAAAAAACAACCCATTGGGCTGTTCACCTTTTTTGCTGCACCCACCCCTGGAAGAGGTGACCACGGGGAGTGGTTGTTTTGATGGAGATCTAGACAAACCAGGACAAGGAAAATGTCAGAGATCATGGGATGAGCCTTTGATAAGCCAGACAGCCCAGCTTGGGACGCAGTTCCTCAGGCAGAGTGGCATCTGGATGACAGTAGCAGAAGGATGACAGGTATGTGCTGAGCTTGAGCTGGTCTCAGAGCACTTGTTAGGACACTCCTCCGGTTGTCTTAAAACTATCACAGACTGAAGCCTGCGTTTTTGGGGAAGTGGGCAAACTCCGCAGGAGTCTGCGGTCCATTCCTGAGCCTAGCTTCTCTGGGCCTCCTATTTTCAGACTATACTGTGACCGTAGGAGGTCCGGGGATGCGTCAGGCAGTGATCCCTCCTGCAGCCTGAGCTTGCATAACGCCAAGCGGGAAGCTGCAGCCTGGCGGAGGCCGCTGAGCGCCGGGTGCCCAGCGCCGCCCTCCCGGTCCGGGGCGTGGCCGCTGCCTCTTTATCTGCGACTCCAGCTGCAAGGACGCAGCAGACAGCTCCCAGCTCTGCTCTGACCACAGGTGAGACTGCTCTTGGAGATCCTGAGGCTGGGCTGGGCTGGGCTGAGAGTAGAGAAGTTTTCCGGTGGGCACGCGGGTTGGGAGGGTGTGCTCCTAGCTCTGCATACTGCGGTGCGCAGTGGCGGAAGTGGGCAGGTGGTGGAAGATGGGGCGAGGCCGAAGACAGCAGGACCCTGACAGCCGGACTGTTATGTAGGGGAACACCTCGCGGTAGGGGTGGGGAGAGGTCGCCAAGGGAATCGGCTATAAGGAGGGGACCGGAAGAAGCAAAGTCTGAGGTCATCCCCGGGAGGACGGGAGGAGCAATGGGGGTCACTGTAGCGGGGAGTGGGGAGAGCAGAAGGATTATGGGAGGACCCGAGGTAGTGTGTCATGGAGAAGGAGGATCAGGGCTAGAGCATAGCCTATGAGCTTGTGGAATGGGGAGAATACTTGAGTGTAGTCTGCAAAAGGTAGGTATAGGAGACGCCTGTGCAGGATCACACCCACGGAACAACCCCACAGGCTGTGTGCTTGCGTTCTAGGAGCTAGGTGAGCTCCTAGGGGCAAGAGGGAGCAGGGGTGGAGGTGTGTGTGTGTGTGTGTGTGTGTGTGTGTGTGTGTGTGTGTGTGTGTGTGTGTGTGTGGTGTAGATCCTTCTGGGGAACCCCAAGAAAAGCTTTAGGGAGGTGGGAGGGCTACCAGGCCAGAATATTGGACCCCTTCCCTAGCGTCAAGAAAGCCAGATTGAAAAGAAGGAAAAGAGACATGGCCACACCATCACCATCACCCTCAGCCTTAACCTGAGAGGTTTTCTCCCAGCAGCCCCTGCAGCATCTTAGGCAGCCTCAGGCTATGCGCTGAGAGGTTTGGTGGATTCTTCAAGCTGGATTGTTCTTGTTGGGTACCCAGGACACCATGTTGAAGCTCTCCCCTTTCGGGTGCTCTCCTTGGAGCCGTGGGGGTGTCTGAGCTTTGGGGAAGAATTTCCTTAAATTTCCATTCTGATCACGTTTCTGAGTACAAACGGAGACCCACCACGCAGAGTCAAACACAAGTGGTTTCTGTTCAGTCCTGGAAGACAGGGAGGTAGCTTTTTCTTTTAATTGGTTGAGACGAATTGGAGACTTGCAAAGAGGGAGGTGACCTGGTTGCTGAGAGATCCGAAGGCCTGCCAGGGCTTGTCCAATCTACATTCATCCACACAGGGTACCCAGAAGTTGCCTGGAGCCCTGTTTCTGGAGTAAGGCTTAAACAAATGTTGGTATTATCTTTCCTCTGGGCCTGGATCACCCGATGTACCTGCTGCTTGAAGCTGTGCAGAAACATGTGGGAAAGTAGCTACTGGAGCTGACTGATGTAGTCCCAAACCACAACCATTTGGTGTCCTCCATGGCTTGCCTTTCCTCAGGCCCCCTCTGGAGGATTTGCCTCCCACAGTCACAATAGTAACTCTGACTAGACTTCTTATTGCTATTCTTTATCTTCTGTAGATGGGAGTCTTGGTGTTTTTCCCACATGGGCCTTGAACTCCTGGGTTCAAGTTATTTTCCCTTCTGTCCCCAAGTGGCTATTAACTTATTTTTGAAGCAGGATCTTAGTATGTAGGCCAGGCAGGCTTCGAATAGCACTTCTACCTTGCCTCCTAATTGCTAGGGTTCGTTCGTTCTTTCTTTCTTTCTTTCTTTCTTTCTTTCTTTCTTTCTTTCTCTCTTTCTTCCTTTCTTTCCTTCTTTCCTTTTCCATTCCTTCCTTCTTTTCTTCCTTTCCTTTTCTCTCTTTCTTTCTTCCTTCTCCCTTCCTTTCTTTCTTTATTTCTTCCTTCCTTCTTCCCTTCCTTTCCTTTCTTTTTTTGTTTCTGAAAGCAGGGTTTCTCTGTGTAGCTCTTGGCTGTCAGAGCAGACTAGCCTCAAACTCAGGAACTCAGAGATCTGCCTGCCTCTGCTTCCCGAATGCTGGGATTAAAGGCAGGCGACACCACTCTCTGGCCAAGGATTATTTAATTTTTAACGGGATCATGGAAACATGAAAAATTATGTGTGCATGACGGAACGCACCTGTAATCCCAGCAGTCAGGAGGCAGAGGCAGGGGAATCAGGATTTGAAGGCCAGTCTGAGCAACATGGTGAGATCCTGTGTGAAAAGGACAGAGAGGGCCGAGCCAGTAAAACGTTTGCTGGGTTGGTATGAGAACTGAGTATGACCCTCCAGCACGCACATGAAAAGCCTGTCACAGCAGGGCTGAGGTAGGCCTTAGGAGACTCCTCGGCCAGTCAGTCTAGCCCAATTGGTGACCTCCAAGTTGGACGAGAGACCCCGCCTCAAAATAAGGTGGAATGTGGTAGAGGTCCTGACAGACCTCTGTCTTCACAGAGACTCACATGTGGGCGTCGTGCATACAATGGGCATGCATAAGGGCATGCATACACAAGGGCATGTATACACATGTGCACACCCACAGAAAAAGAAAGGCAGAAGGAAGAAAGCAAAGAAAGAAGAATAAATAAAGGAGAGGGGGAAAAAAAAGAAGGAAGGGAAAAGAGACGTTTGTACATTGTGTGATTTCTGAATCCTGGTTTTGTTCTCTATCTAATGAGGCCAAACCTTGTTCTCCATGGAGAGATAATATAATCTTTAGGAGAGCATGCCGAACAGTCTGAACACAAAGCAACAACGAATGTTTTACACGCCAAGGACGGGAAGAAGTGCGGGGAAAACCAAGCCTTCTGACCCTGGTTGTTTGTGAGGCCTGAAGCAGCGTCTGAGAGCTGAGGAACAACCAGGCTAATTTGCTAAATATTTTGCAGGCCTAAAATATGGATGGAATGTCACAGGGCCTCAGCACCCTTCGAAGTAGGTGGATTCATTTTTTTCCTCCCTTCAAAAAAGGAGCCAAAGTGCAAGGGCCTTTTCCAGCGCTTATGTGGTTGAGCGAGGAGATCCCAACAAAAGCAGTAGAACCTCAGGGCCAGTAGTGAGCACCGAGCGATGACAGTTTTTGAAGAGCCCAGTGGTAGCTCTTTTTAGCCTCCCAGGAAACCAGCTCAGGGAGGTAAAGGAAGTCTCAGGAAGTTACCAAGCGAGGAAGTCCCAGACTTCAGGTTCCAGCCCCACACAAAACCCAGACTTTCGGTCTTCTTCATGGTTGAGTTGTAGGTGCTCACCCTTCAGACAGTGGCCCTGTCTTTTTCACAGCAGCCCTTTGGCTTGCTTCCTTCCACAGGCATCCGTGTGGGTGAAATATCAGAATATCTGTGGGTGAATATCTGTGTTCTCTGTTCTGTGGGGTAGCCTGGTGGCTGGAAGTTAGTAAGCATTGGTTGAAAACTGAGCATGGAGGGGCCAGGCTCGCCCTCTCCAAATACCACTAAGAGGTATGTGAACTCATTCCGGGAGGA
The DNA here is from genome assembly GCF_011064425.1 of Rattus rattus. Classification (NCBI taxonomy): domain Eukaryota; kingdom Metazoa; phylum Chordata; class Mammalia; order Rodentia; family Muridae; genus Rattus; species Rattus rattus. The sequence continues at coordinate 23,751,839 of NC_046154.1, read as the reverse complement.
ATTAGAGTCGATGAACCTTGGAAGAAAAGGTGAAGAGGGTGACCTAGAGTTTGGGTAAAGAGAGGCTTGAGAAGGTGAACTGGAGAAGGTGGGTGGGTGACCAGAATTCTGGCTTCTCTTGGCAACCTATGTGTTTTTAAAGATGTATTTTATTTTATGTGTGTTTCTGCATGTAGGGTTTGTGCAGATGCCAATAGAGTTTAGAAAATGGCATCAGAGCCCCCCTGGAGGTGGAATTACAGGCAGTTATAGCCTGTGGGTACTCAGGTCTTTTGCGAGCAGCATACACTTAGCTACCAAAGCACCTCTCCAGCCCAAGGCGGTTTATCTTTTGGGCTGCCTGCTTACAGTTTGCCCTCTAGTGCCCTATAGATCCATGGTAGGGCAGCTGGGGTTAAGACTCCTTCCCTGGGGAAGTCACTTCCCAGCCACCTTTTCTGGGTCTGTGGACAAGTGCCAATTTTCAGAATTCAGATTCCTCCTGCAATCCGGAAGTATTGTCCTGGCTGCTCCTCGCTGAGAACAACTTAATGATTACATAGGTCAGTGTCCTCAGGAGTACCAACTCTAGCCAAACTTCCCTGGTCCTTAAATGTGTCCCCACAAATCAGGTGTGTCAGGGGACAGTTGACCACTTCCCTCCCCAAGACAGGGTCTAATGCAGCCCAGGCTGGCCTTGTACTTGCTATATAGCTAAGGATGACCCTCAATTGCTGATCCTCCTGCCTCCACCTCCCAAGTGCTGAGATTACAGGGGGGGGGCAGCACTCTAGGCTAAGATACAGTTGTTTTTCTAACCCTCCCCCCAGATCCACTGGCCCAGATTGAAGGGCTTTTGTATTTGTTATGATGCTGGGTGGGACCTTGGGCCTGTGCCGGCCAAGGCCACTCTCCCAGCTTAAGGACAGATTTTTTTTTTTCCGTTTGTTTTTGTTTTCTTTTTCTTTTATTTTTTTAAATTGGATTTTTTTAATTTACATCTCAAATGTTATCCCTTTTCCCGGTTTCCCATCCATAAACCCCCTATCCCACCCTCCTCCTCCCCGTTTAAGGACAGCTTTTTAAAGAATTCCCCTCAAGCTAGCCACAGGCTGTGATTTCTCTGATCACTTTAGTAGTCATAAAAATGGCAGCAGTGATTTACTGAGCCTCTAAATGGGGCTCAAACTTAGTTCCAGCCATTTAAATCTCAGCAGCAATTTCTAAGGTGTGCACTTTTATCTTTCCCACAAGGGAGCCAAGAACCAAAGAGTCCCTTTTTTTTTCTTAAAGATTTATTTATTTACTCTATTCATGTGAGTACACTGTCACTGTCTTCAGACACACCAGAAGAGGGCATCGGATCCCATTACAGATGGTTTATGAGCCACCATGTGGTTGCTGGGATTTGAACTCAGGACCTCTGGAAGAGCAGTCATGCTCTTAACCGCTGAGCCATCTCTCCAGCCCCTTACCCTTTTATTCTTAACTCCTCTTCTGATTCCTTCTGAATCAGCCAAGAGCACCTGCTGTCCTCCTGGACCCTAGACGTTTGGGACCAGTTGGCTCCGCTCTTCTTTTGTTGTGTGAACTTGGGTACGCCACAGCTCTCCAGATAGCACCATACTCCTGTCATGGAGGTGTTGTCTGTGACTGAGGCCTAACTGGGAGGGCGCATATGGAGCCTGGATTTTACTAGTGTGGGAGTCAGTAAGAAAGGGAGGAGGAAGGCATCTTTAGTCTCACCTTCCTATGACATCACACAAGACACCTCCAGATCCTTGGAAGCCCCAGCCCTAGGGTCCCTTGTCTGTGCAAGTGCCACTAGCACTGAGCATTCGGTGACTTTGTACCATCCCACAGCAGATCATTGGGTTCCAGGATCCAGGGAGATACCCCCAGGTTCCCAGTGTAGGTTGAGAGGCCTAGTGGGAGGTAGTGGCATTATGCTGAGCTGGCTTTCCAGACTAGGCCGGGCCTGGCTGCTTGATTGGCAGACCATTCTGGATGCCCTAGGGCCTCTCTCCACAGTCAGCTCTTTCCGTTGGCCCAGGCTTGACCTCTGACTCTGGTTTCTCAGGTGGGTCTCTGAGTTTATGGCCAGCCTGGTCTACAGAGCTAGGCAGAGAAACCCTATCTTGAAAAACAAGAGTGTCCAGGCTTTCAGGCAGAGCACTGGTTGCCTGGGCATGCTCTCTCCCACTTCCTCTGGCCTTAAGTAAGAACCTCTTTATCTCTCTGGGGTGCACCTTATGTAACAACTAATTGGGGACTAGTGCTTACCTCCCAGGGAACTGATTACAAAATGATAGCGAAGAATGAACAGATAGAGAGAGCTGTTTGGTTTCACCTGGCTTTACCATGCGGTCATGACTGGGGAAGGAGGCCTAAGCCACGTAAACTTGACATATGTAGGGCTCAACAAAGCTGAGTAGATTTTGCTATTGGACTCCCCAGAGCCTGTGGTGACATTGGGAGGGTCCAGGAGTGAGAGACAGAGGCTAGGAGTGGACTTAACAGATCACAGGGAACCCAGGCGGTCAAGGGGGTAACTAGGTGTCCATAGGATCCATCCAGCTTCACTGTGCCCAGGGCAGAGGGAGCCTTGCTGTGTTGGTTAGGTCTAGGAGGGAACTCTCAGGTCTAGTGTCCTTGTAAGCCACACAAGATGTGTTCTGAGGCCTATTCTGCCCCTGCAGACAAAAGACCAATGGAGGCCACGTTGTTATGGCTAAAGTCCATTCTCTTGAGAAGAGGGAGAAGCCCTGGGTGGAGATTGTTAATAGTCCTTGTTAATAGGTCATCTGAAGGATTCCTGAGTCTGTGTTGAGCCAGGCTCTCTGAGGTGAAGGAATCAGAAGAGCCCCACTCGTGCTCCCTAAGGCTAAGGAGCCCCCATGTACAGAGGTGTGTGACTGATCCAAGTCTGGAAGCCTAGAGAGTGGGTGTTTAGGGAGGGAGGGCAGGTTTGGGGCAGGTCCTGATGCCACCTGCACACATCACCCTCTTGAATTGTGAATGCATCTCCTGGGTGACCTGGGGGTATAGGCAGTGAGGCTCACACAGTCTTGGCTGGGGCAACGGTGTCTTTGGCTGGCATCTGGTGCTCCATGGACAGAGTCTAGAAAGCTTGATCAGGGAGTTGTCTGGCAGATATAAGAGATGAAGGTGGTGTCTGAGGGTTACCATGGCAGTGGTGAGCTCCGGGCCCAAGCAGCTTGGGGAGGAAAGGATTTATTTGGTTTATGCTTCCACAGTACATATAACAGTTCATTTTCACAGGAGGTCAGGACAGGAACTCACACAGGGCAGGGACCTGGAGGCAGAGGGCATGGAAGGATGCTGCTTGCTGGCTTGCTCGGCCTGCTTTCTTATAGAACCCAGCCCACGGACGCCCCCACCCACAATGGGCCTTCCCTCATTAATTACTAATTAAGAAAATGCTCTCTAGGCTTGCCTCCATTCCAATTTCACAGGGGCGTTTTCTCAATCGAGGCTCCTGTTTTCAAGTTGATAGAAAACTAGCCAGCACAGATTGATAAACCTGGATTAAGGAGCAGGCAGCAGGCAAATGTGCCGTGTTTATTAAAGGAATGACACATGGCATGTGTCACCCTGTCTTCAACTTTTTTTTTCTTTCTTCTTTGTCATAAAGTACTTGACAAAGACCAGTCAAGTGAGGAAGGGTTTGATTTGGGCTCACGGTTCGAGGGTGCACAGTCCATCGCGGTTGGGAGGACACCGCGGTGTGCACTTCAGGTGGTCACATTGTACCCGGTCAGGAAGCAGAAAGAAAGGAAGGCTGGTATGGAGTGCCTTTCTCTCGCTCCTTTTGGAAATTTTTTTTTTAATTGGAAATGTAATTTTTTAATACAATGTATTCTAATTATGGTTTCCCCTCCCACAACTCCTCCCTGATCCTCCCCACTTCCCACTCACCCCAGACAACATCCTTTCTCACTAGAATATAAACAGTCATCTATAATAATAATAATAATAATAATAATAATAATAATAATAAAAGCTAGATTAGAACAAATCATGCAAACAAACAAACAAACAACAACAGCAACAAACCAAAGAAAAACTAGAAGAAACACAGATGCTGAGACACACGCATTCACGCACAGAAAAAAACTCAAAAAAAAAAAAAACCCCAAAAAAACCAGAGACCAGAGACCATAATATATAAGCAAAAAAAAAAAAAAAAAAAAAAAAAAAAAAGTAGGGGGTAAGGGGAAGCTCAGACAGAGCATTGTGAGACAAAAACAAAAACAAGACAAGGCTAAAACAAAGACCTCTGCTCTTTAAAAGAAAAGGAAAGAAAAAAAGGGCCGTTTTACGTAGGCCATCCACTGCTGGGCCTGGGGCCTGCCCCTAAGTATGGTTTGTGTACCCAGTGAGAGTTCACTGAAGAAAACTAACTTTTCCTTTACAAGCGGTATCAGTTGGAGATAGCTTCTGGGTTAGGCATGTGGGGTTCTGTTCACCCCCCCCCCCCGTATTCCACCCTAATCTGGCTTAGATTCGTGCAGGCGTTGGGTATGCAGTCAGGGTCTCTGTGAGTTCAAACCCCAGGGGCACAGGTCGGGAGGATGTTGCAGGTTTCCCTTGAATCCTAATTCTAGATAAACCAGGTTTAATCCCTCGTCCTGGAACTCAGAGCTTGGGACTGCACCTGTCCTGATTCCCACCTAGCCTACATCACACCCCAGACCAACTTCCTTCCCTTTTTAGTCCACAAAGTATGGAGACGAACTGCCCAGCCTCTGAGCTCACAGCGACACACTTAACGCCCGTGTGAGGTATAACGGTTTGATGGTAGGCACTGAAGTAGAGAGGTCGGGGGTCAAAGAAGAAATAGGTTTTGAAGAATTAATAGGCGTCTGCTGAGCTGGCAAGGTGGGCAGGATGTCACAGTAGAGGCAACAGCGTTGTGCAAAGTCGGGACCTGATGCAATGGCTGCGAGTGTCTGGTATAGCCGAGATAAGGAACAGTCGCACTTGGGCTGGGTAGTAAGGCCGGAGGAGGAAGTGGGTGGGGTCGGGGGGAGCAGGGGGTAGATTATGCAAAGGGAGGGGCAGTGGGCATTCCTGGTAGCTCTGGATGGGTTGTAGGTAGAGGTCATGGGTCTGTTAATAAGGGTGTTGTCACTCAGAGAGAACACGGATGGTGGCACAAGCTCCCGGGCTCAGAAAGCCTGTCTCCACATTCTGAGTTCAGCATGGCTCTACTTAAGCAGAGAAAAATAGTTAGGGCTGCTGTGTGGTGACTCTGCTAGAAAGTGACTGAGAGGCAGGACGCTTTATGAATGAGTGAACGAGGCCCTTTGAGGTGAGCATCTGCTGAATCAGGTCCCAGTTTGGAGAATGCAGGGAAGAGAGGTCGGCTTTTTTTGTTTTTATTTTTTTTTATTTATTTATTTTTTTTTTGGTTCTTTTTTTTGGAGCTGGGGATCGAACCCAGGGCCTTGCGCTTCCTAGGCAAGCGCTCTACCACTGAGCTAAATCCCCAACCCCTTGTTTTTAATTTATTCTTTTTTTTTTTTTTTTAAGGGTAACTCCTTGATCCTCAAACTCAGCCTAATGACAGGGGATGGGAGAGGAGACAGTCTGGGGCATTAGAGCCTCAGGTAGAGACACAAGGACTCTAGACTTTGCCCAGCCCCTCTCTTCCAGTTTTCCTGACTTCTCTTCCAGGTCCCAGGCATGGCGATGGCAGTAGCCCAGAAGTTCAGCCACCTGCTGTCTAGCCTGTGGCACGTGGGCCAGAAGCCTCTGCAAGCAGAACCGGTGTTTACAGTGGACCGGGCCGAGGTGCCACCGCTCTTCTGGAAGCCGTACATCTATGCTGGCTACCGGCCGCTGCACCAGAACTGGTGTTTCTACTTCCGCACACTGTTCCAGCAGCACAACGAAGCTGTGAACGTGTGGACCCACCTCCTGGCGGCCCTGGCCCTGCTGCTGCGGCTGATCGTCTTGGCGGGGAGCGTGGACTTCCGGGAAGACCCTCACGCTCTGCCCCTCTTCATCATTGTCCTGGCCTCCTTCACCTATCTCTCCTTCAGTGCCCTGGCTCACCTCCTGCAGGCTAAATCGGAGTTCTGGCATTACAGCTTCTTCTTCTTGGACTATGTGGGTGTGGCCGTGTACCAGTTTGGTAGTGCCCTGGCACACTTTTACTATGCCATAGAGCCGTCCTGGCATGACAAGGTGCAGGGTATTTTCCTGCCCACCGCTGCCTTCCTGGCCTGGCTCTCCTGCGCCGGCTCCTGCTACAACAAGTACAGCCAGAAGCCAGGCCTGCTGGGGCGCTCTTTCCAGGAGGTGCCCTCGGCGCTGGCCTATGCACTGGACATCAGCCCCGTGGTGCACCGCATCATAGTGTCTCCCCTCCCGGCCGAGGAGGATCCTGCCCTTCTCTATCACAAGTGCCAGGTGGTTTTCTTTCTTCTAGCTGCTGCGTTTTTCTCCACGGTTATGCCTGAAAGTTGGTTCCCCGGCAGCTGCCACATCTTTGGGCAGGGACACCAAGTTTTCCATGTCTTTTTGGTGCTGTGTACGTTAGCCCAGCTAGAAGCTGTGACGCTGGACTATCAGGCCCGGGGGGCCATCTATAAGCCTCTGCACGCCCGTTGGCCCCACAACTTCTTCGGTCTCTTCCTGCTCACCGTGGGCAGCAGCATCCTCACCGCGCTGCTCCTCAGTCAGCTGGTGCGGCGCAAACTCCATCAGAAGACCAAGTGAAAGCGAGTCGGTGGGAGCTGGCTGGGGTGAGAGAGGATGCTAGGGGCAAAAGCCTGGACTTGGCTCCAGATGGGAACGAGGCCTGGTAACGTCGATTATATTTGGCAGGCCATGACTCCCTGCATACAAACTCAGTGGCCAAAGTGGTGCTAGCCAATCCTTGGACCTGGGGATTGGCTGGGAGCCTCAGAGCCTTGCTCAATTCCCTGCCCTGGGAGGGGAAGAGATGAGGGACTCCGGACCGCTCCTCCCTTGCCTCCTCTCAGAGCTGAGGGTTGAGGGTCGGCTTTGGTCACCACCCTGGCTTGGGTTTTCCAGGTCGTTGGGTGAGAAGTAAGACTCAGGCCAGTGTCAAATTTGAGTCGAGAGGGGAGGGGAAGTCTTAGCGGCCACCACCTACGTGATCTCGCGGGTGGAGGGCAAAGAAACAGACCAAAAGATGGGTAGCATTTTGACTTTACTATCCCCTGCACCACAGCCTGGATGGTTGGGTTCCAGAGAGTCCCGAGAGACAAAAGATCCCCTCCACTGCCCATATCGCTGGGTCACAGCCCAGCCACAAAGCCTCACATCTAGCATTGGCCTGTATTTCTTGCACACAGTTTCCAGCTTCTCCCCGCAACTCATTTATGATTTTGTGCTATGTCTCCTTAGCTCACAGTTTCCGGGGGCTCCAGGCTTTAGAACCATTAGGAATTGTCAAGAAAAGCTCAAAGGCCAGACTCATCAGCACTGACGGGACCCTCGGAGCCTTGGGCTGGGAAGGGTGAGGAGGAGTTCGAAGACCGAGCTTAGAAGGGTTTTCAGGCAAGGGCGACGCAGATGCAGGGAGTTGCGGGGGAGGGGCTTGAGGCAAGTTTGTTCCCGGGGTCCCTGATATGCCTGGATTCAATAAAATGACTATGACATTGCTTCCTCTGTGTTTTGACTCCTGTTCCAGGTGGGGTCCTGTTCATAGGAGGTGGGTGTGTTGTTTTGTTGTTGCAGGAAGTTGTAGGGTACTGCGGGGGTGGATGTGGCGCCAGAGGGGTTCGTGTTTCATTTGTACCTGAGGGTAGAACTGATGATGGGAATGCAGTGTGTGTGTGTGTGTGTGTGTGTGTGTGTGTGTGTGTGTGTGTGTGTGTAATTATATTTGTATTTGGCATTTTGAGGGACTAAAGAGCAGCCAGGTTTGCAGGCGTGGGAAACAGAGAGATCCTGTCTGGAAGTTAACAAAGGACTGGGAATCTAGCTCATGGACAAGCCTTTGCCTGATAGTCGCCAGTACTGCAGATGAATGAGTAAATGAATAGGACATAACCCTCCATTGATAACATCTCCCGAGGATCTTTGTGTAATGCATATGAAATTCATATATACAATTTATATAAAATCATACATACAAACGTTATAAGAAATATACACCTGGGGCTGGAGATTGCTCAGTGGTTAAGAGTGTGTACTGCCCTTCCAGGAGATCTGAGGTTGATTCCAGCACATGCGTTGGTGGCTCACAATCTCCTATAACTCCAAATGATAATTACAAACTGTCTTTTAGTTCTGTTTTGAACTGACAGAAATCTGCCTGCCTCTGCCTCTTTGTTAGAGTGCTTGGACTAACAGCCTTCCGTGCAAGCTAGACAAGCACTCTAACAAATCGGCTACAGCCTCATCCTCGATTCCAGTTTTGTTTGTTTGAGACAGGGTTTCTCTGTGGAGTCTTGGCTGTCCTGGAACTCGCTCTGTAGACCAGGCTTGCCTTGTAACTCATAGAAATCCACCTGCCTCTGCTGGGATTTAAGGCCTGTGGCACATTCCATTTTTTATTTCATGTCTTCACAGATCTTCCACGTGGTGGCTCAGTGAGTCTTACATGCCACTTAGTGGCAACCTTGAGTGTCTGGTAATCACCAGGCCAACCAGGGGTAAGAGGGTTTGGAGTGAGGTCTAGAGCCTGGCTCCACTGTTCCCTTTGTGGGAGGGGAGGCTCCGTAGTGAAACAGTACAGTCTGAGACTGGAGAGATGGCTCAGCGGTTAAGAGCACTGGTTGCTCTTGCAGAGGACCCTGGTTTGATTTCTAACTACTATATGGTGACTCGGAAGAACCTATAACTCTAGCTCCATCCTCAGGATCCGACGCCTGTCCTCCATGTACACCTACGCTCATGCACGCATGCCTACAGACACACACCCCATACGTAATTTTTAAAAATTATATACGATATATTTACATAAATGTATATTCACATATAATAATATATAACAACCCACACAGAGAATATATTTTTATTTTATTATGTTATATATAATTATGTATTCACACTTGATCTTAGCCAAAAGGCCGAGAAGCGATAATAATTATGTATTCACATATTATAGTCATATAAATTATATGAATACATCAAAAGTGCTGTCCTGCCCAACCAAAGTTGGTGGAGTCTTACTCAGAGTCTACACAGGAATGAATAGCACTGCGGGGGTTGAGGGGGGAAGTGACCAGGGCTCCTTCGCGCAGTGGGCGTGGTTAGAGGCGGAATTACGTCACGACGGCCGGGCGGAGCCCCGCCTCCTACAGTGGCGGGAGATCTGAACGCGGGTCTCCGCTAACGGCCGCTACAGGGGCTCGCGGTTCTCTGCCGCTATGAGTCGTAGAGGGCCAGAGGAGGAGGCGTGTGGCGTGTGGTTGGACGCAGCGGCGCTGAAGAGGCAGAAGATGCAGGTGGGACGCCGTCATTGAGGCGATACGCGGACTTTGGGGACGCCTGAGAGAGGGGGTCGGCACGGTGGGAGGACGGCTTTGGGGCGACCGGCTGCGCGAGGCCAGAAGCTGGCTCCTAAGTCGTCCTGGGGCATGCTGGGAGAGGCTCAACTACTGGTCACCCACTGGGTGTGTTCTGCCGAGCTTGCCAGGACCAGCAACATCGAGAATGCAGAACGGGGATCTGGCCCAACATTAAATGAGCATCCCTGAGGTGCTGGAGACGAATGGACATTTAATATGCGTTGGCTGTCATTAATCTTTTTCTCCCCACCAGTGAAAGAAGGTTGAGTAGTCCAGGTTCACCCAGTTCGCCCATTACCATGTGTGAGATACTTGCTTGTTTAGCATTTTATGCTGGCTGTTGTTTGGGTTTTAGATGTCACCTTGTTTGGTATAGCTATATGGTAGTATCCGTCCAATTACCTAGGCAGAACATAATATGTCTCCAGAAGTAGTTTCAAGAGAAATGTGATTTTTGGAGTTTAGAAGGATTGCTATTGATTTGAGACTATTAAAGCACATTGAACGGAACAGGTGGAGATCTGAGATTTAAGTAGTTTGATTAGTAGGCTATAGACCAGCTGTTAACCTTTTTTTTTTTTTTTTTTTGCTGATGAAAAATTGGAGACTTTTTTTTTTTTGTTTTGTTTTGTTTGTTTTGAGCCAGGGTTTTTCTGTTATGTAACTCTGGCTGCTCTGGAACTCCCTGTGTAGAGCAGGCTGGCCTTGAACTCAGAGATCCACTTGTTTGCCTCCCCAAGTGCTAGGATTAGTGTGTGCAACCAAGCTGAAAAAAATTGAGGATTCTTAAAGTCATCTTACAACTGAAGCAGTTTTCAGTGTTTCTCTGTGTAGTCCTGGCTGTCCTGGAACTCAGAGATCTGCCTGCTTCTGCCTCCCGAGTGCTGGGATTAAAGGCCACCAATGCCTGGCTGAAGTAATTTTTTTTTTTTTTTTTTTTTTTTTTTTTTTTGGTTCTTTTTTTTTTCGGAGCGGGGGACCGAACCCAAGGCATTGCACTTCCTAGGCAAGCGCTCTAACCACTGAGCTAAATCCCCAACCCCTGAAGTAATTTTTTGAGGGGTAACAAATTTTCACAATTTTTTTCCTCTTAAGAACATTTTTTGGAATAGGTAATATATTGATTGATGTGTTCTGTGATTTAAACATATAGTCTAAACATTTAGTCTATGAAACATACTCCTGGCTTTGCCTGTAATTTGTGTGTGTGTGTGTGTGCGCGTGCAAATGATTCTTTTTCCACAAATAGTTGCATGCCATACGTCGTTTAGCAATTTGAGTTTAATTTTTAAAAATTACTTCAGGGGTTGGGGATTTAGCTCAGTGGTAGAGAGCTTGCTAAGGCCCTAGGTGCGGTCCCCAGCTTCGGAAAAAAAAAATTACTTCAATGCTTCTTTTCTCCCCCCCTCCCCTTGTGTCTGTTGTCCTCAATAAACCTCTTACATGTGGAAAAAAATGACGTATGCGTGGGGGTTATGTATATGAGTGTAAGTGCCCACAGAGGTCAGATAGAGGTGTGAGAGTCCTCCTGCTGGAGCTGAGGTTACAGGTAGTTGTAAGCCACCTGATACCCTGGGAATCGAACTTAGGTCCTCAGACAGAGTATGCGCTCTTAACCTCTAAGCTCTCTCTCCAGCCCATCCCCAGCTACCCCTGGATGTCTGTATGGATGACTTTAGAGGGGAGCTGTAGTTGCATTCATTTGTGAGCTGAACTTGGCTCCTCTGGAAGAGCACCAAGATTTTTTTTTTTTTTTTTTTTTTTTGGTTCTTTTTTCGGAGCTGGGGACCGAACCCAGGGCCTTATGCTTCCCTAGGTAAAAGCGCTCTACCACTGAGCTAAATCCCCAGCCCCAAGATTTCTTAACTACTGAGCCGTGTCTCCAGCGTGAAGCTTGGGTTTTACTTCTTGCCTTGTGAATCACGTTTTCATAGCGCTGCCTTCATGCTTTTGTAATGTTACATGCATAGCATGTCGTTCATTGTATGAAGTAATATTACTGTAGTTGGCTCAGGCAGCCATAGTGAAATACCATAGACTAGATGGCTTAAACAACAGAAGTGGTTTTCTTCGCTGTGAGGACTGCCAGTCTTGCGATCTGAGTGTCGTCAGAGTCATGTTTTGGTGAGGATTCTCCTAGCTTGCACACAATGTGCTTAGGTGGCATTGTGATGTCTGACTGTGTGGATTCATGTGTGGAGAGGAGGAGAAACAGCACTCTCTCTAGTGTCATCAGAGGCTCACCCTCACCCTCATGCATTATTAATTACCGCCATCTCCCAAGTACCATCTCACTGGGAGTTTGTTTCAATTTATGAACTCCATGTAACCATAGTTCAGTCCATAGCAGAGGTGTGTGTGTGTGTGTGTGTGTGTGTGTGTCAGTAGTCCCTAACTAATGAAGAGTTGCGTTGTGTCTTGTGCTATTTAAAACAGCTTCCGAGCTGGTTTAATGGCATGTGGCCCAGAAGCTGGAGGCAGGCAGATTCCATGTTTGAGGCCACCTTGGTATGGATGAGTTCTAGGTCAGCTCGTACTATACAGTGAGACTGCCTTGGGGGATACAGCAACAAAATCACCACAAAACCCAAAAGTCATGTCTTGGTGAATGTGGCACAATCTTATGCATGTGTTCTTCGGTACCTATGTAATATGTGTGGCTAGTTTTGTTTGTTTTCTTTTTATGTAGCCCAGACTGGCCTGGAGCTTACCATTGTAGAACAGGCTGACCTTGATCTTTTTTTTTTTTTTTTCTTTTTTTTCGGAGCTGGGGACTGAACCCAGGGCCTTAAAAGCAGCTAGGCAAGCACTCTACCAGTGAGCTAAATCCCCAACCCGACCTTGATCTTTTTGATCCTCTTGCTGAGATGACCTGGTATATGTAATATTTAAAGAAAACAATAAATGGGGTTGGGGATTTAGCTCAGTGGTAGAGCGCTTGCCTAGCAAGTGCAAGGCCCTGGGTTCGGTCCCCAGCTCCGAAAAAAAAAAAAAAAAAAAAAAAAAAACAATAAATGCTAGTGTTTCCCTGGGCTCTCGAGAGCAGATTACAGTGGTTTGTGGACCGGAATGATAGCATTGGTCAAACAACCCTAGGCTTGTGATCGGTATCTAAAGGGGGATAGCGTTCTTTTTTTTTTTTTTTTTTTTAACAGACTTTTTTTAAACATTTATTATGTATACATCATACAGCTTTCTGTCTGCATGTATGCACCTGCAGACCAGAAGAGGGCACCAGACCTGATAGATGGCTGTGAGCCACCATGTGGTTGCTGGGAATTGAACTCAGGACCTCTGGAAGAGCAGTCAGTGCTCTTAACCTCTGAGTCATCTCTCCAGCCCGGGATAGCGTTCTTAAGGGCCGCCTCTGAGCCTGTAGGGCCTGACATCTGTGAGTAATGGAGTCATAAATGAATTGAGTCAGAGGACGTTTAACTGGTTTTTGCTGCCTGGATTGTTTGCTTGACTGTGAGGAAAAAATCCATACACTTAGCCATGAATGTGTATTTTCCTACTGTGTTCTCATAAAACTCTTCAAATACCAGACAAGAGCACTACAGTGTCTAGCAGACTATAGAAACCTGCCTCCTCTAGCCATCGGAGAGGCACATGGCACACTGGCCAGTGCTTTGAGAACCTGTCTTTCCCCTCTCAGTCCTTGAATAAAACTTACTTTGGAGAGAGTGAGGGCAGCACATAGTCTGACCTATATCTAGAGTGAGTTTTCGTCTTACCTGTTCTCACTGCCTCAAGCATGCAGTATTGACCTCACCACAGAGGTCAATGTGGGACAGTGAATAGTGGTATTTTCTTTTTTATGGTTTAGGAACTATTTAACCAGGCATGGTAGCACAGGCCTGTAACCCCAGTGTTCAGGAAATGGGGATGGGAAAGTCAAGAGTTCAAGGCCACTGGGCTTCATGACAGACACTCATTTTCATACAGGCTTATAAAAATAAAACCAAACAGATAATACTGAATTATTTTAAAAACAAAAGGCTTCATTGGTGGTAGCCACAGTAACACATTGATATCCTTCAAGACGTGTCCCCTAGTCTAGTGGGTATTTGAAGCCTTAGTACTGAACCCTATATTGGCTGTATTTTTTTTCCTGTTGATAGATACCTATGAAAAATTTTTGATTAAGATTTTTGTTTGGTTTGGTTTGGTTTAGGTTTTTTTTTGAGAAAATATTGCTACATAGTTCTGGCTGTCCTGGAACTCATTATGAAGACTAGGCTGGCCTTGAATTCACAGAGATCCACTTGCCTCTTCCTCCTGAGTGCTGAAATTAAAGGCATGCACCACTTTGTCCAGCATTTATTGAGATTTTTTTTTCTTTTTCTTTTCTTTTTTTTTTTCCAGAGCTAGGGAACCGAACCCAGGGCCTTGTGCTTGCTAGGCAAGTGCTCTACCACTGAGCTACATCCCCAACTCCTTTTTTTTCTTTTTTTTTTTAAAGAATTGTTTATTATATGAGTACACTGTAGCTGTCTTCAGACACACCAGAAGAGAGCAACAGATCTCATTGCAGATGGTTGTGAGCCACCATGTGGTCGCTGGGATTTGAACTCAGGACCTCTGGAAGAGCAGTCAGTGCTCTTAACCACTGAGCCATCTCTCCAGCCCTTTTTTTTTTTTTTTAATAAAGATGTTACTTTTAAGTGGTTTTTATTTATTTATTTTTATCGAGTTTTTTTTTTTTTTTTTTTTTGGTTTTTTTTTTTGAGCTGGGGATCGAACCCAGGGCCTTGCGCTTCTAGGCAAGCGCTCTACCACTGAGCTAAATCCCCCCTTTTTTTTTTTTGAACTGGGGACTGAACCCAGGGCCTTGCGCTTGCTAGGCAAGTGCTCTACCACTGAGCAAATCCCCAACCCCAAAAGCGTGCTCTTGACTACTGAATCATCTCTACAGCCCTTGTTAAGACAGGGTCTCAGCCAGGCAGTGGTCCCACACGCCTTTAATCCCAGCCCTTAGGAGGCAGAGGCAGGTGGATCTCTGAGTTCAAGACCAGCCTGGTCTACAGAGCGAGTTCCAGGCAGTCAGGCTACACAGAGGAACCCTGTCTTGAGCCCTCTCTCCCCCAGGGTCTTTTTTTTTTTTTGGTTCTTTTTTTTCGGAGCTGGGGACCGAACCCAGGGCCTTGTGCTTCCTAGGCAAGCGCTCTACCACTGAGCTAAATCCCCAACCCCTTCCCCCAGGGTCTTGTGCATTGTAGGTTGTCCTTGAGCTCATATGTAGTCATGGATGACCTGAACTTCCCATCTCCCATCGCTCGTCTTCTGGGTGCTGGATTTTAGGCATGTGCCATTATGCCCAATGCTATAAGGTCCTAGAGATGAAAATCAGAGCATCCTGAATGCCAGATGAGCACTCTGCCAACTGAGGTACATCCCGGGCCCTAAAGCTTTACCTTATGAAGAACAGTAATAAAAACCAGAGCAATATACTGATAAACAGTTATGCAGATGGTCTCTTTGACTCTCATGGGAGCGTAGAGTACACAGTGAAGTACACCAGCTAAATACGACAGTCATGGCGGAGTAGGATGGTGTAGAAACTCACCTCGGTAGGCAGGGTGACACATTACATTGTAAACTTGTTTATTTCCATAATTTCCACTGCCGTGTTAGACTGGAGCTGCTGTAGGAAACTGGACACAGAGCAGAGCCTTGAGTAAGGGAGGTGCTTTCCACACACTGGGGCGACAGCTACACCTTCACGTAAGACCCCCAAGTTCTGTGACTGAAAGACTAATTTATAAAACTTTAAAGATTTATCTTTTAACTATGCTTAAAAAACATTGAAAAATCTGCCCCTGCCCCCTTGCCCCAGTGCTTTGCTGCCAAAGCAACTCCTCTCCCTGGCTTTTTAATCCTTTGTACTTCGTATGCAGATGTGTCCGTATGGGCACATGTGTGCGTGTGCGGGTGTCCTTGTGAGCCCTTAGGAAAGGTATTTTTCCTACACATGAGGGAGGTGGCACCGATGTAAGGTGATTAATGCGTTTGCTATCTTCATTGTGTTATACTTAAATGTCATTATAACTAAAGGAAGGGCATGACCAGGAGAGATGGGACTGGGAACATACCAGAGACCCGGGCTGAGTCGTCGTGGGTTTCTAGGCCAGAGAGGTGGAACAGTGGCTGCCTGCCCCTGGGCAGCTTTATTAGCATTCATCCCGTCAGCACATTCTCTGCTGGGCTTTCGCTATATTTAGAATCCTTCCCTCCATTCTTCCTCCTTCCTGTCCCATCAGTGTGTCCCTGGGTTAACATGAGGCCTCCTTGTATCTAAGCCTCTTACATGGTATTCAAGTCCTCGACCACCTCCATATCCTCAGCTCTGTCTATCCCAACCCCGCTAAGGTCTCACTATGCTTCCAAACTCAAAATCCTCCAGCCTCAGCTTCCCATGTGCTGGGGTTAGGAGAGTGCCTCAATGCCTGGTCTCGAGTCGTGTTTCTTACTGTCTCTCCCACATGGCCAGAATGACCCTTTGCTCAGTTAAACTGAATCCATCTCCTCATAACATCCAGAAGCCCCTTTAGTCCCGCAAGCACAGCCTCACTCTGCTCCAGCCACACCGACCCTACTGCTCTTCAGGTCCCTTGGCCTGGTGCATTAGCTCCAGAGCGGATGGAGCCGAGTCACATGCCCCATTCTGCGCTTGCTCCGATCCCAGTGTTATCAGTGAGTTCTTCCTTAGCCACCATAACGTAGGCGCCTTGGTCCCTGCCGCACACACTCATCATCCTTGCTTACTCTTTCACAGTAGCACGTCCGTCCAGCACACAATGTGCTCTGTCTTTAATCCGTCCCTTTTGTCCTTCTCTTCATTAGACCGAAAGGCCGCAGGAGTCTTTACAGTTGTCTCAGTAAATCGGTGTCTGCCAGTGAACAACCAGCAGCCTCACCATCTCTGCTGCTGTTGCAGTGCCTCACTCGTCCTCTGAGGGATGAGTGGGAGGACTTGGAGTGTTTTTGGGTAAAAATAGGCTGGAGACATCCAGGAACGTGGCTGCTGACGTGTTTATTAACACTCCTCCTTGCTGATACTACCTCCTTTCTTTGTAATAGAGAAGAAAAGCTTAGTTCACTAAATGGAAAGAAAGGCTTAGCAGTAAGGAGTCCAAGAGGGCAGCACTTGTGGGTGTACACCCGTAGCCTGGCAAAGACTGTCATCTAGTCTTACGCTTGTGTCACCCTGGCATCCATTTTAGTCAGAAGTTACCTTTTCTCAGGCCAGAATTGGAGGTCACTGACTGTTTAAGTTTCCAAGTTTGTACCCTAATCTAGAAGCCCACAGTTCCTCAGTGTGGTCAATCCAGTCACCTGCCTTCCACAGCTGTTTGCCAGTGACACTTCCCATGAGACAGCTAGGTGTAGCCTGGCTGCCTGGCTTTACTTATCTTCCCACCTGACTGGGTACGAACTCTGATCTCCTAGAACTCACATCTGCTTGCCTTAACCACCAATTGAGACTCTCCAAGGGAAACTTGCTTGCATAATGTCCTGACTCATGTAAAGGGCATTAGCCCAGTGG
Source organism: Rattus rattus (assembly GCF_011064425.1). Lineage (NCBI taxonomy): Eukaryota > Metazoa > Chordata > Mammalia > Rodentia > Muridae > Rattus > Rattus rattus. The sequence continues at coordinate 23,734,802 of NC_046154.1, read as the reverse complement.
CTTCTTCTCTGTTCTCCTGCCTTGGTTTACAGCAAAGAACACCCCTCCCCGATGCGAGCTGACCTTGTTGAGCATTTTGTTTGTTTGCATTTCAGTATCTTGCGTATAGATACTCAAATATCATTCACAATTTTTCACACATTTAACACGTGTTCCCATAAAATTGAAAGACCATATGCCAGCGTGGGCATCTTACAATGTGTTGGGTAGGTTCCAAGAGTGAGTATTTCTAAGGAGCAAGGCAGAAGTGCTTTGCATTCTAGTTTTGGGATTCAGATTATGGATCAAGATAGTCACAGGCTTTTTCTCAAAATTAAATTCAGAGTGAAGCAATAAGGACCTCTCTCTTTCATGGAGAAAATATAATTGTTCCGCTAGCAGGGGAACACAGGACATGGGACCTCACGATTGTCTTACCTGGGTTGTGGGAACTCCAGTGTGAGCCCTGGGAATGATTCGGCCTGCAGTTCAGCTGGCCATTTGTACTGCCCAGGCTTCCCTAACAGCAGTGTAGCTTGAGCAGTGGATCAAGGGTCTGCAGTGTCTGGAAGTCACCTCTGAACTGCAGACCCTACCTCGGCTTCTCCAAGTCCCAGTCTTCCTATTGGCTGGGCGTGGTGGCACAAGCCTTCGATCCCTGCACTGTGGAGTCAGAGGCAGGTAGATCTCTGAGTTCCAGGACAGCCTGGCCTACAGAGTGAGTTCCAGGACAGCCAGGGCTACACAGAGAAACCCCGTCTTGAAAAAAATGAAGAGGGGTTGGGGATTTAGCTCAGCGGTAGAGCGCTTGCCTAGGAAGCACAAGGCCCTGGGTTCGGTCCCCAGCTCCGAAAAAAAGAAAAAAAAAAATGAAGAAAGGAAAAGAAAACAAACAAAATGTGGACTTAGTTGATCAGGACCGCAGTGCTCATTTGGGTGCCCGCTGACCCGGAGAGTGCTTCCGAGCAGCAGGCTAGGGAAGCCGCCAGGGTCTCCTTCTCTCTCCTTCCAGTTCTTCACGGCCGGCTTTTCATGGTATTTGGGTTTTGGTTGGGTCAGATAGTTGTTTCTTTTGTAACTTTAACTTTTCATGTGCATGAATGTTTGCTCTCATGTATGTCTGTGTACATGTATGCCTGTTGCTGGTGGGAGGCAGAAGACATTGGTTCCCCCGGAACTGGGGCTACAGATGGTAGCGACTCCCATGTGTGCAGGTCCCCGGGAAGCACAGCTAGTGCTTTTGCCAGCTGGGCCGTCTCCCCAGTCGGCACTGCTCTGTGTAAGTGTGTGGTTTGTATGTAGCCCTGGTTGGCTTAGAACTTGCTATATAGACCAGTTGGATCTTGAATTTGGAGAAATCCACCTGCCTCTGCCTTTCCAGTGCTGGGATTAGAAATGCGTGCCATCATACCTGGCAAAATCTGACTTTAAATGTACAATCTTGTTTTAACCACTTGAAGTACAACAAGGTTTCCAAATGTGGAACTGAAGTCAACTGCCTAGAATTAATAATTTGCTGTCTAGTGTGTGTGTGGTCTAAGCACTTGGGAGGTGGAGGCAGGAGACCCACAAATTGAAGGTCAGCTGGGTCTACATGGTGAAACCTGTTAATAACAACAGTCTGTAAGTCCACTTCCAGGAGAGCTGGTGCTCTCCTCCAGCCTCTGAGGGCACTGACGTGCACTCAGTCCACAGACGTGTAGGCAAACACTCGTACTGATGAAATAAAAATAAACAAGTCTGAGGGGAAACCGACAAGTACATTGTGAGGGGAAAAGAACCGTATTCACAGCTGGTTCCGACGGGAGCCTGGTGCACCACTGTGAGATCAGCGTGGGAAATAGAGCAAGCTCATGGCCCAGGCCTTCCGCTCCTGTTCCCAAAGGACTTACAACCTGCGGCAGTAAGTCCTTTATTTATGTTTAGTGCCACTCTATTCCTACTCCTGACGAGATGGGATCAACCCAGATGTCCATCAACAGGTGAACTGAGTGGATAATCAAAGCATGGTATATATACCATAAAGAAAATGAAAGTATGCAGTTGGAAAAAAAAAAAAAAAAAAAAAAAGGATGGGATTTGGCTCCCAGTTTGAGGACGTAGTCCATGTGGTGGTGAAGTCCTGGCCGTCTGTACAGCTGAGGGCAGTTGCTCACATTGTGTCTGCAATTAGGAAGCAGAGTCTGAGTGCTGGTGGCCCGCACAGTGCCACCACCTCAGGTAAGAGAGCCCTGAACAGGCAAGGCCAGAGCTAACCTCATCTAGATAATCCCTTCCTGGTGTGCTCAGAGGCCTGTCTCCTTGGTTATTTTAACTCCTGCCAAGTTGACAGTATTAATGACCACGGTTAAGACAGCCATTTTCACAATCTCAATTCTTCAGTGAACATGGGAGATTCTAGTGTCTTCAGTCTCTCTGAGTGTTTTATTAAAGTTTCCATTATAATTGTAGAGATCTTTCACTTACTTGGTTAAGTTTATCCCTAGGTGTTCTCCCTTTTTTGAGGTAATTTTGGATGTGGCTTCTTCCTTGGCATGGTTGTTACTGGTATATAGGAAGGCTACAGATGTATGGAAGCTCATGTATCTTTCCACCTTGTTGGAAGTGATTGTCAGTTAGACTTTTCTAGTAGTGTAGGGTTTCCTTGTCTGTAACCATTTCATCTTACGAACAGGGCTGCTTCGGCTTTCCTATCTGCCACCTTCCATTTGCCTCTCTGCTTGCTCCAGCTCAGACTGCTGGCCCTGGTGGAGAGCAGACAGAGTAGACACCGGTTCCTGGGGTTAGTGGAAAGTTTTCCTAGGTAGCATATGTTGCTTTACAATTATTTATGTTTCTTCTATTCTGGGTTTCTTCAGGACTTTGACCATAAAGGGATGTTTGAATGATTTGAGCCCAACCCATATGGTTCTGTGGCCATGTTCTTACCTGTTAAGTGCATATTTGAAAATTATCAAAAATTTATTGATTGCTAGTACAGAATCAGTTATTTCTTTTTTTTTTTTTTTCCTTTTTCGGAGCTGGGGACCGAACCCAGGGCCTTGTGCTTGCTAGGCAAGCGCTCTACCTACCACTGAGCCAAATCCCCAACCCCCGAATCAGTTATTTCTAAATCTAAGGGAGAGGGCCTCATCTTTGCATTCTTTGATTAGTACTGTTTGGTCAGTCTTACTGATAACTCTTGGATATTGGAAAGACTGGGCTGAAGTAAGGATCCTCACAATGGGAGTTGGGGATTTAGCTCAGTGGTAGAGCGCTTGCCTAGCAAGCGCAAGGCCCTGGGTTCGGTCCCCAGCTCAAAAAAAAAGAACAAAAAAAAAAAAGAATCCTCACAATGGGAGGAAGCAGAGGGAGGTGACGTCCAGCACAGATCACAATCTTCCTAGAGAATGGGGTATGAGTTGGGCCCACAGGGTGGGACTACTATGCCTCCAAGAATCACTGCTGTTAATAATAGAGATGGGTTCTGGTATTTTTCTCCCTCAGACACATTTACTCAAACTAGGCACCAAAATGCTGACGTTGCTTCCTGGAGAGAGGAAACCTAGTATTCCTTTTACTCAAAGAAGAGGAACCCGGCAGACCAGCATCACCTCCTTTGTCACCTCACAGCCAGGTATGGCAGCCACTGGAGACACCGGGATCTGAGGAGCAGAACAAGGGTGTCATTTCCCCGTGGTGGAGTCTTTATAAACCGTAGATGTTGCTTTGGAGAAGCTGGATATTATACATACCTCTATACGTGTGCTTGCTGGTTCTGTTCTGCTCCATCTAATTTTAAATATTGTCTTCACTGATAGAGCCGTGAGGGAGAGCATAGGGAGAGCTGTCTCAGAGCAGGTTGGAACACACAGAGCCCTTCGTGTGCACTGTTCTCCAAACACAAACGTACTTTTCTTTTTTATATAACAAGGGAAGTTGCCATTCCTTCACTCCCCCCACCCAAAACACTCACTATTTTCAAAATCTGGTGTATTTTATATACTCTATGTTGAATTCTTAAGAAAAATTGAAGTTTCTCACAGAATAGTGTCTGCAATATATCTTAGCAGTAAAAAGAAAATCCACCATTCTGCTTTTTAAAATTCTTTATATAATTTGAGTGTGATTTGAGTGGATAGGAATCCTGTATCATTCATCTTTAAGGGAGAACAGGATCGATCCCACACTTACTGAAATGGACAGGCTAGACACTAACTTGTTTTCCGTTCTAACTGGTTGACTTAACATCCTACTATCTTCATTGGCTTTCTCATGAAATGTCTGAGTTGTGGAGAAATGACATTTATTTTTATAATTACTTAAAAATTATACTTTGATTGCTAATATGATTTTTTTATGACCTTACAAAACAAATGTCCGAGCATATTTCCTTAAGGATAATGCCTGGGTATGTAGTTAGCCAAGGCAGGACCGATGTTTAGTAGAAACCATAGTAAATAAAACAAGCGAAACTGTTACTGTTTGGCTCTTTGTTAAGAACCTTGTGATGAAAACTGAGTTGAAGAAGTCAGCTATGGTCTGACTGTAAAGCGTCTTTGACATATTAGGCAGAGGGTACCTCCCTGGAAACATCATGCTTGAATAGGGGAATGTATGATTGAGGTCTTAGAGCTTTCAGCAGAGAAAATAGGACTATTAGCCTTGAAGTTGTTTCAAGAGTCTGGGACCCCTGTACTGCAGGAACAGTGCCTGATACTGGATTGGAAAGTCCAACGAACTCCTGGCCAGAGCATTTTCTCAGTGTAATTGTCTTCCGTTTCATTAGGAATGGCAAATGGTGGTAACCAGAAGAACGCGTCCTCTCTCAAAGAAAATCAGATCAACAGAGAATGCAAGTCTAGAAGCCAGCTAGACTGTTTGGACCAGGGATTAGAGGATGATTGCTTGGTGTCCCCTTTGGCCACTTCAACTCCTGCAGACATCCGGGAAGCTGGACATTCTCCTCAGTCTCCCCAGATTTCAGGCTGCCAGAGTTTGGAAACAACATCTTTGACTATGATGTCTTTTCCCCAGCCAGATGTCCTGATGGGCACCGGAGAAAGTAAAGCCCCCCTGGCTTTTTCCTTTACCCAGTTCTTAGAACATTCTTGTTTGCTGGATCAAAGAGAGGCCAAGAGGAAAAGGGAAGGACTTTGTGGATCTAAGACGGACTGTCCAGGGATGGGAAGCCACATCAGACCACCTGGGGGTAAATGCCATCAGCCCTTGGACAAAGCCAAAGTGGAGAAAAGGGCGCCTGCCAAGGAGAACAGGCAGGCCCCTGTGCATCTTCAGACATACAGGCTTGGATCCCACAGTGGGAAAAAAACATTACTGGTGACAAAAAGCCCTTGTCCTCTTTCTGTATTTCCCTGGGACATTGACAGGAGAGACAGGGACTCCTGGAGTCAGCTTTTCACTGAAGATTCCCAAGGCCATCAGGTCATTGCCCACAGCACTAAAATGCCTTTCCAAGATGTAACCAATGCTAGGAATCAAGGCTCAGGGCAGTTTCCCGACAGCTCTCAGGCCCAGGGCCAAGATGGGCCTACTCTGTTACATCTGCAGCCACACCTGCTCTTTACCCAGGACTCTGAAGGTAATCGGGTTATCAGGCACTAATTCTAGACGTTTATGTGAGTGTATCTTGAAGTGGCAGAGCTGGAGGAAAGTGGGGTGGGGCTGGGTAAAGGGTAAGATTTGTTTGGTGAAAGGCCAGGTGGGATGAAGCAGTTGTCACTATGGAACATTTTCTGTATATAAATAAAGCAGGCAGTGTGTGGTAGGCATGCTGGTTGGTATCGTGCTTTCCACTCAGGAAGGTGACTGGTGCATCCCGTGAATGGATGTGAGGACTGAGACGGCAGGACAGGACTAACTGAAACCAACTCTGTTCCCGGAGCTGCTCCTCCGCCCTTCTAAAGGCCTTGCAGTTACTGCTCAGATACGAGCTCTTTTCCTCTCTGGCTCATTCAGACTCCCAACTGCAGCTGAAGAGAAGTCTACTGCCCCAGCCCGGTGTGTGGAGCTGGTGGAGGGGGTGCATATGGCAGACAATCATGTGTCCCCCCAACCACCCAAGATAGGGTTTTTCTGTGTAGCTCTGGACGGCCTTGAACTCACAGAGATCTGCTTGCTTCTCTCTCACTCCCAAGTGCCGGGATGTACCCACCACAGCCCACAGGTCATCTTTTTGTTGGTGTTAACTGTACATTGTATGCTTAGAGCTGGAGAGATGGCTCAGATGGTAAGAGCACTTGCTGCTCTCATAGCGAATCCAGGTTCAGGTACCAGCACCCGTGTGTCCATTCATAACTGCCTGTAACTCCAGTTTTATGGGATCTGACCTGTACAGGCACCAGACACATGTGGTACATACAGACATGTAGGCAAACACTCATACACATAAAATGAAATTAATTTCTAAAAAGTGATTTGCTTTATTTTTTTATACCCAAATCTGAACTATCACTCTTCCGTGACTCTAGGTTAATGTCTGGAAAGCTGGCTCTGGTGGTAATTAAAACGTTTATCAAAGCTACACAGTTGAGTACTGGACCAGCCTGGGCTAGAATGACATTTTGCTCCAAGAGACAGCAACGTTATGATGTGTGAGTACAGATGCACGTGCCACGCAAAGGGCAGCTTTCAGGAACTGTCTCTGCCGTGTGGACTCTGGACCCAGGGCACCAGGCTGAGTGGCAAACACCCACTGAGCCTTATTTATTTATTATATATGAGTACACTGTAGCTGTCTTCAGACACAGCAGAAGAGGGCATTGGATCTCTTTACAGATGGTTGTGAGCCACCATGTGGTTGCTGGGAATTGAACTCAGGACCTCTGGAAGAGCAGTCAGTGCTCTTAACCGCTGAGCCTCTCCAGCCCCGCTAGTCAACTTTTTAATAAAAGTGGTGTCACTGCCTGAATTCCACCAATCATAACTTCTCTGATTTTGCCTGTATTCTACCCAAAGCACCTCTGTTCATGTGGCATTCTGTGTGGCAGATGATGCAAACCACAGTAAGTTACCAAAGGGAATTTTTACGAGTTTGGGATAATTTTCTATGGAAAGGATAAAATTCCTTAGAATAAGATGTACAGGTGTTTTGTCTGAATGTATGTGTACCTCATGTGTGAGCCTGGTACCAACAAGGCCAGAAGAGTATGTCAGATTCCTAGGACTGGAAGAACAAACAATTGTTAACAGTCACGTAGGTGCTAGGACTCAAACCCTTGTCCTCTGGAAGAGCAGCTAGTGACTTCTGGGTCATTCCTCCAGTCCTTGGAAAATTATCTTGAGGTTCTCAACTTGTGGCTCTTGGCCTCTTGAGGTTGTATTTATTTACATTAAATTTTTTTTTTTAAGATTTATTTATTATATGTAAGTACACTGTAGCTGTCTTCAGACACATCAGAAGAGGGCATGAGATCTCATTACAGATGGTTTTGAGCCACGATGTCGTTGCTGGGATTTGAACTCAGAACCTCCGGAAAGAACAGTCAGTGCTCCCAACCACTGAGCCGTCTATACAGCCCATATTACAACTCTTAATGGTAGCAAATTTAGTTATGAAGTAGCAACAAAATTTTATGGTTGTGGGGAGAGGGGGTCACCATAGCATAAGGACTTGTATTAAAGGGTCACAGTGAGCACCACTGTCCTGAGGGCAAGGAAGGAAGTCAGGAGCCTGTTTTTTAAAAGTTCACATACCTTAGAATCAACAGGAGCCCTCTCTTCACTAGAGGCCACTGTGGTCAAAATTCAGAGACAAAATAAAGAAAAACTACACCATTTCTCCAAATCCTTCATTTAATATCAGGTAATGCTTCAACTCAAAACACACAGTATTCATACCATAGAGAAAAGGGCCCTGAGGGCACCTGAGTCATGCATGATGCAGTAAATAAAATCTTGGCCCAACCTAGAGAGATCAGTCACTGTCCTAGAAGAAGGATGGTATGCTCTTTTTGTCTCCACATTTCTCCTTCCAAGATGGACTTAGTAAGTCCATGGAAGAAAAAAAATTCAATCAGTGGAACTAATGAGGCCCTGGAGGGTAGATCAGGTTGTAGTTTTATAAAATGTTTAAGAAAAAACAGGCCAGGCCTCCCTGCAGCAGCCCAGATATTGGCTGGCCCAGTGGCCTGACCTCTGCAGCTAGAGGGAAAGGGTGACTGTGGGCACTGGTGTATGTCTGTGATGGAGCAGCAGAAGACCTTCCTGTGAGCATGAACTAACAGCCACTCCCCCTCAGCCCCGTGGTGCTGCAGGGAAGCTGCTGAGAGTGACCGCTGTGCACAACATGTCCAGTGAGACCAATTATGGAGTCTAATGCAGTGAGTTAATTAAGTCATTCATAGAGGGCTTATTTTTCAGAGACAAGAAAAAACAAACTTCACGCCTTAAGCAGAGATACTCCACTCTACCCAATTACCTGTAACAAATGTCACATCTCCAAAAACCATAGACCTTAGACTCTGCCAAGGTTTAAGTGCAGGTAACACATAATCCAGCTCTTCTCTTCCAGCCCAAGCCCTAGTCAGCAAGACTGTTCAGATCTCAACTGAGACAGACATCCGCAGTGAGGAAGGCAGCTATTGAAGGAGTTCAGGAGCAAGAGAAGAGTTTGCAGTCAGTGCTGTCAGTTTCCTTTTCTACTGATGTCTTCTTCCTTCAGGGCAAACTTCCTCCTAAGGACCTCAGAGATAAGGACAGCAGGGTCTTCTTCCTTCAGTAAACTCCGGCTCCTGGAGACACAAGAGCTTGTGTTTAGAGAGCACTTGCTCTGTTCTGGGGCGTGGTGTATGTGCACTTTTTACCTCCCGAGTCTTCACAGCAATTCTGTGAAGCACCTGCCAGTGCGTGTTCCCGCACCTATGGGAAGATTTCCCATGTGGACCTGGAGTTAGTGTTTGGTCTTTAAAACCAAGCTATCTGATCTGGATCCCATCTCCTAACTAGAGTGCCTATACTTCTTACACAGCTACAAAATATGGTAAGATGAAGGCCTCTCCATTAGTTGCAGTTCTGATCTTACCTCAAGAGGGTCTGCAGTAAGTAACTGATGGCTCAGCCATTCTGATCCTTACTAGTTTTGGAGAGTACAACCTGGATTATTCTACCACCATCCTCCTTAGGTGAGCTGTTTGATTGTGTGCGCCCCCACCCCACCCCCCAAAAGATCAAAAGCATAGCAAAACATCTACATTATAAGGAACTGTGGGAACAAACTGAACTCTAGGATAGGTACACATTTATGACAGAAGAGCATCCTGGATACTCTGGGAATAGTTGTCTGAAGCTGTTAACTTGTACACTTGTTTCCTGGAGGTGCTTTACTGGTCTTTGAAGAAACAAAAGGTCAAAGATTGACTTCAAATCTGAAAGTAAAAGGACTGTCTTTGGTCTAATCACATTATCTGAACTTTTGCTGACCTAGTTAGCTGAACCATTCTTTATTAGAGAAAAAGATGCCAGGGCACTTGTGGGGCAGGTTTGGCCAAGGTTTTGCATCTAATTTGGTCCAAGAAGCCAAGTACTAGAAGCTCAGCTGGTGACAAATATCTCTATTTCTAGCACTTAGGAAGCAGAGGCTGAAGGACCGCAAGTTCAAGACCAGCTTGAGCTACACGAATAGACAAGCAGTATGTTTTATATCACTGACTAGAAGAAAAGGAGCTCAGTAGAAAATGAGGTGAGGTGGCTGCTACATTTGGGGGAGTAAGAGATCAGAGAGGAGACTGGGTCGGCAAGTTTCAAGGACAGCTATACTGGGCACCCACCACCAGGCTCCATCTCCAATTAAGGTGCCCAAGAACAAGGTCCCCTGTAGTCTCACTACATCTGGAGTAGCTGCAAAGGACAGGCTCCCTGAGGCAGTTCTACAGCTTGTCTACCAGGAACCATACAGGAGGCTCAGAGAATGGCCTTGCTTCAAACTCCAGACCTGCTCAAATTCCCTCAGATTTGAGCAACGTCAGCCACGGCTTCATTCTCTGGGTATTGTGCTTTGATGAGTTTAATGTGTACAAATTTGGGCCAGGTGCAGTGGCTCATGCCTTTGATCCCAGCACTTGGGAGGTAGAGGCAGGCAGATCTCTGAAAATTCAAGGCCAGCCTGGTCTATAAAGCGAGTCCTAGGCCACCCAGGGCTTTACTATGAGACCTTGTCTCAAAAAAAAAAAAAAAAAACAAAACAAAACAAAAAAGCCAACCAACACCTTAAATTTGAGCAGGTTTGACAAGTGGCCAGATTTCTATGAATTTTATATAATATATATGAAGGCGTGAGTGGTGGCAAATTCCTTTAATTCCAGCACTCAGGTTCAGAGGCCAGCCTGGCCTACAGAGGAGCTCCAGGATAGCCAGGGCTACACAGAGAAACCCTGTCTTTTGGCTTTCAAGTCCTTGAACTTGAAGGTTTTACACTACAGAGTACTATACATAGAGTGCAGGGCCTGCAGAAGCCAGAGTGTGCGATCCCGAGCTGGAGCTATAGGTAAGGAGTGCTGTGGGTACTGGGAATCAAACTTTGCAGGAGCACATAGTGCTCTTAACCACTGAGCCATCTCACTATCTTATACAACAATAAAACCTCCGTTACAAAATTCTCCGTCCACCAAAGTTAGAGACACCAGTATGTCCTATAAACCTTGTTTTGAAGGATAGAGCATGTAAACTAAAAGGCTACTGAATCTGTTTCTAAACCAATGCATTGGTGTTTTGCCTGTATGTATGACTGGAGTTACAGACAGTTGTGAGTTCCTATGTGGGACCTGGGAATTGAACCTGGGTCCTCTGGAAGGGGTGCTCTTAACTGGTGAGCTCTCCAACCCACAGCTGCAGTCTTAACACTCGATTGAGGTAACTTACTAGCATGAATGCAAAGTGCTGCTTCCTCCTCAAACTAGGTCCTAGTCAGTCAGCAGGCTTTGTGAATGCAGCGACTTGATCATTCACCGTGAGCTAGGAGTGACCAAGAGATTACCAGAGCTGTCAGATACTCACAGGTCTTGGCTCTGTTTTATCCGATGAAAATCCTTCAGGATGCCCATCATGTCTGCAAAGCTGCTGGCCTTGGACAGAGAGATGCAGTCATCCTCCTCAGACGAGCTGCAGGTAGTTTTGTGTTCTGATTTGCAACATTCAGGGCTGGCAGAACAAAGCAGGGGGATTGTTGGAAGCTCGGGGACCTCAACCTCAGTCTCCTCAGTGATGTCACTAATGACAAAGGAAGTTGTAGAGTGGAATGAGGATCCAAAGCAAGGCAAAGGAGAGGAGACATTTGAACTTCCTGAAGATAAGAAATCTGGCGTTAATGAGGCCGCAGCTGAAAGAGAAAACAATAGGCATAATGGACACCGGGCTGAGTATAGCAGTGACCTCACAAGCACTACCCACAGAGCACACTCATCCCCTGGGCAGACCTCATGACATGCCTGAGTGAGGTGCCATGGGTGGGATGTCCTCAGGGAGTCTCTCCTGAGAGCTCTACCTAGGCCGAGAAGCACTGGCTTCTTAGTGTCCAGGGCGGAAACCCCTTCTCATAGGAAGCCACGGTTTTGCAGTGGGATGTGGGTCTGAAGTCCCATTGCTTGTTTTTCCCAAGACAGTTCCTCTGTGTAGCCCTGGCTGTCCTGGAACTCACGGAGATCTGCCTGCCTCTACCCACTAACTGCTGGGATTAAAGGTGCCCACCACCACCTGGCTGGAAGCCCTGGTTTAATCTGAAGCCAAGCGAGGCCTGCATCTCCTACATTTGTCATTTTCTCAACTGTGGTGGTGTTTGGCTTAATATTTTGAATTCTATCTATGAGCTTGAATTGTTCTAGACAAAAATCCCTGTTTTAATTGAGACAGTGGTTCTTCAGAGTTCCTAAGATGTTATTACACTTATTTACTGTGTGTGTGTGTGTGTGTGTGTGTGTGTGTGTGTGTGTGTGTGTGTGTGTGTGTGTGTGTGTGTGTGTGTGTGTGTGTGTGTGTGTAGGGACAGGTCAGGGACAACCAGAGTCTGGTCTTTGTTCCCCCATGTGGGTCCTAGGGATGGAGATGGAACTCAGAAAGGCTGGCTTGGTGGCGGGTACCTGCTGAGCACCTCAGAGCCCTGTGCCTATCTTCCTGAGTCTCAGACTGTCATTTGTCATTTTTCTCATCCGTATCTTGCTCACTAATCAGGGGCAGGGAAAGGACAGCCACACACACACACACACACACACACACACACACACACCCCTCCATGCTTGGCGTGGGGCTCCTACCTGCATCTGCTGCCACTATTTTAGCAATCTGGCTGCGCAGGTGGCTTAGTTCATCCTGCAGCTCAGTGGTGCGGCTTAGGGCAGGCAGGGCTGGCTTCTTCAGGGCCAGGAGCCTCTCCTCAGACCCACGCAGATTGGGCACTGAGGCATTCCGTTGCATGACAATCAGAGGGCTGGGCTTCCAGGTATGTCTCAGAGGGCGTGTATCGCTCCTGGGCCAGAGAAGGGAAAAGATGTCTTACTACAGACAGCTGGCCACTGTGTATCCCTGATTAAATTCTTTCACCCCACAGGTCCCACTTCCCTTTAAGCCCACAGCTCTCAATCCTATTGCCCGTCAGCCTCTTATAAACACCCTCCTGGCTGACTGCCTCATTTGGTAGAAACTGCAGCAACACCTTGATTGGTAGAAACACCAGCAGGGCGGCTGCTGCCTCAGCTACCTGACCCGAGCATATGTCTCCTCTTCATCTGCGGCGATCCAGGCAATGTCAGCCAGAGTCGGGACTGGAGGCACATCTTTCAAACACAGGTCAGAGATGTTGGGCAGGGTCTGTGAAAAAGCAAAATTCTACATTTACCCAGCATGATGACAGCTAGTCAGATTAATGCAAAATGGGACACCAATCCACTAGGTGAGGAAGGCTTCCTGTTTACAAACCAGGCTATTTAATGGGACTGGCCTGAATTGCCCCTCCCCCCTTTAATGTATTGCCTGCTCGATGTCTGTACAATGTGCACACTTGGTACCCACAGATGCCAGGAGAGGGTGTCAGATCTAGAACTGGAGCTACAGACAGGTGCCCATGGGTGCTGGGAATCAAACCTGCATCCTCTGGAAAAGCAGCTACTGAGCCATCTCTTTAGTCCCATACACTAAATATTAATGCTCCTATTACATACTACTCTGAAGGGCCTGTGTCCTGCCAACTGTCAGGAAACTTCCAGTGTCACACTACACAGCTTCATTGTCCTTTGCTTGCTTCTGAGTACCCAGGACCTCCCCAAGTTCCTTTGATAGTTCTGGACAGTGTTCTGTAATGACACACTTGTCTGGTAACTACACACTTCTAATCTTACCTAACACTAACTGATACCACTTCTAACCCCGGATTCAGTTCCTGCACAGACTGACCCTACCCACCTACCTACCTACCCACCCACCTACCTACCTACCTACCTACCTACCCACCTACCTACCCTACCTACTGACCTACCCACCCACCTACCTACCTACCCACCCACCTCCCTACGGTCCTCAGGCCTGTGTCTCTGCCTCTCTCTGTGCCAATAATGCTTTCACGTCTCCATTTCCCATACTTGCCACCATAACCACCTAACACAGGCTGGTGCTAACCATTTCTTAATGGAGGCAGCTGAGTCTAATCAACATTATTTCCTTTTTCTACCACAGAAACAGGTTTCAGACTTCGCCCAGACAGGAATCCCTACTGGAGAGTGGATGCTTTTAAAGCCTCCATAAGCACAGAGTAAAGAGCCTAGTAATAGAGTGGCCATGTTTGGACAGAAGAGTATGGGAATTTGAGGCCACAGAGAAGCTGGTGAGAAAAGCAGGTCTACTCAAGAGTCACAGCACTCAGGTAGGGAGAGATGCAAGGCACAAACGCCTCAGCTCTAACGTAAGCCATCTGGAGATTTGGTCTAGCAAAGGCTTTTGGGACTGCTTTGATTAAAAAAATGCATTGCTGGAAGCTTATAAAATCTGAGTCACTTAGTAGCAACAAAGATAAGATGAAAGACCGTCAATTTATGAACATGCTGGAAGTCTGACTGTGGGGTCACACATCTGTGTGCAATCGGAAAGGCATGGAGACCAGGATCTATTATAAACACTCAGTAAATGAAAGTGACCAGGAAAGCAAGCACAAGCCTTGGCAATTGGCACAAAAGCAGCATCTTCCTCCCATACTCTGAGCCTTTACTTTTCTTACTCTTCCAGTATACTCACCTCAAAGGATGCCCGTGGACAAGGTTTCAGGGGCAGATTGGTCCCAATTCTTCTTACCACACTGCGAGCAGCCCCATGTGGCTTGTTCTGCCAGATTGGGATAGTCTAGAGAAGAGAGACAGACAACCCCAAACCTCAGAGGAGTCCAACTACTGTTCCTTGCTTGCCTTTCTCTTCTTGGAGGTGAGTCGAGGCAACTGTTAGGGCTAGTCTCTACGCCTGCTGCTGCTAAAGTAGTCAGTGGTTGGGAGGTCTAGAGAAGGAACTAGAATTATCTGGTGATATGACTGTTCTGGCTCCCTGTACAAAAAAGTAAAAAACATGGACTTCTGAAATACGAAGAAGTAGGACTCCAGCCTTGCTCAATGGCAGGGCTTCAGGGAGAAGCAAAAATGAACCGGTGTCTCAGGACCTTGTATAGTTCTTAAGCAAACACAGTACTCTCTGTCTCTCTAGCCCCCTGCCCTGGGCCTCCTTACCACATTGGCTTCCATTCCTGATGTTTCAGCCAGCTCCTGCACCCAAAGGACAAGGCACCCACAGGGAAGGCTGGAGGTGTGACTCCTTCATATCAGGCCATTTCCTGGAGCATGAGACTTCCTTTCCTGCCAAACACCCCAGAGAGCAGGGACTCAGAGACACAAAACACCTCTGCAGAGCCACGCTAAAACCAACACTGCAATGTTTAAAGGAAGAAAGCAAGCCCAAGAGGCTGCCTTTCCTTGTCCCTGGCTTTTCGAAACCCAGACCCATTACAGGCCATGTTTCAGACCTGCTGAGAAAGCCTGGCCAACCCAGGGAAACTCCCAGGCTCTAAGCTTAACTGAGGCAATGCCTCAAGATAGAACAGTTTAGTGGTTACAAAACCCAAAGGAGAGCAAAACCAAGAATGCCGTCCAAGCCTAAGCATTTATTCTTGAAAATTCAAGTGGATAAGAAAGAATCAACAGCCAACTCATGCTAATTTCAGTCTACTGGGCTATGGGCTTTAAGTGCTTTTATGAGCTTTAAGTGGTTGTAATGTATCACCCCACCCCAACTGCAGCATTCTGTCAGAGCCGCACCTCCAGTCCCAAGAGCCTTTTCCTCTTTTTCCTTATCTAGGACTGTCTTGTAATGTTTGGGACGTTGTGTTCTTCACTGGTAAAATGGAGAAAGGTATAGTTGCCACTCTAGGCTGCTCTAAAGGTCAGTGAAATTGGATGGATAAAGTGCTCAACAAAAAAAATTTTTTTTTCTTTTCTTTTTTTTCGGAGCTGGGGACTGAACCCAGGGCCTTGCGCTTGCTAGGCAAGCGCTCTACCACTGAGCTAAATTCCCAACCCTCAACAAAATTTAAAACAAGACAGTTATTCCTGAATTTTGAAAATTCATTTATAAGGTTAATATACAAAGCAATACTGACTGTACCTTTCACAGCCGCCCTGGCATAGAGTTCAATCAATGAGCTTTTTTATGTCCACTAAAGACAAAAATGCCCACCAGTGCCAGACATGTAGACATTTGTGCTTTTAGGGAACTCAAGTCCAACAGGACAGGACCTGGACACATTTTCCTATGAAAGGCTGGGCATCATTAAGAGGCACACTAGGCAGGTGGCCATATAAGGTGACTACAGCCCAGGGCCCCATGGTGAACTCGGAGAGAATAGGAAAGTGAAGGACTTCTAAAGAGGACAGAGCGGGCTGGAGAGATGGCTCAGAGGTTAAGAGCACCCTGACTGCTCTTCCAGAGGTCATGAGTTCAATTCCCAGCAACCACATGGTGGCTCACAACCATCTGTAAAGAGATCCGATGCCCTCTTCTGGTGTATCTGAAGACAGCTACAGTGTACTTATATATAATAAATAAATAAATCTTTAAAAAAAAAAGAGGACAGAGCATCCCAAGAGATTGCAAAAGGTAGACCAGAGGTCTTTGCAATTCCTGGGTGAGGAGTCACCGGAGAACCTCGGTCTAGCTCTCAACAGTGAGGAGATAAACTGGATGGGCAGTCTCTCTTAGGGAGAGTTGTCATGACGTACATGGAGAGAGGAAAGGACTTGTCTGGCCAGTCACCAAGCGGCTGTTCAGTAAACAGTGTCTAAAGTCTGGTCCAGGTTCTGATACATGCAGCCCTGTTGAAGCCTAAGAAGTCCCTGTGTGCCAGAATTCTTGCCAAATGTCATCTGACTATGCTGCTCTTACCATTATGCCCTCTCCTGTCTTGCTTCATCTCCACAGACTCCAACCAAACGTAAACCTCAGGTGACAGCATTTAACAAGCTGTCGGTCCTATTGCTCTGGTGTTTAAATCTTTCAACTCTCCTAGACTCCACAGTCCTGCTAGCAGGGTGTACCCCATCTTCCAGCTCTCTTCAAACCAACCGTTTGGCAAGCACAAGACTTTAGGTCATACCCCCTCCCTAGTCCTCTGCTGGGACCATGCATCTACCGGGCCACCAGCTCCCAACACACCTTTTCTGTGTCCCAACAAAATTCTTCCTTGTCCAACTCATCCCAGCCCCTCGCACTCTGCTCATCCATCACTCTGTCCCTGGCGGCTTGGGTCCTCAGTTCACTGGGTAGCAGCCTGAAGAATCGTTTTCCGAGGCTGCTCAAAACTGGAAGTAACCAAACGGCCCACATCCCTGCCTCTGCCAGCCACTGTAAGCGCTTAGCTTTTAAGAAACCGCTGTAGGCGACACTAACTTAGCTTCGAGGCCCCGCCCCCCGCGTGCCCGCTAGACGCTCTTGCCGGTTCCGCAAACTGGGTCTTCACACCTTGGCGCTGCCGCAACCCCTTCTGCGCTGGCCGAGCACGCGTCTTTACGTGCGGTCTCTCGGCAGACCCTCTCTGTTCCGAGAAGGGCCTCGACCCGGCAGTCCTGGGCCACTGAGAAACTTTTGCCCAGCGGTGCCTGGCGGACACCCGGGCAGTGCGCGAGGGTCTCACGAGGCGCGAATGGTCAGCCAGATGCAGCACCTTGCGACCTCAACAACGCGTCCCCAACCCCGCGACGGCGACCCGGCTCGGGCCAAGGTCGGTCAAGTCCTTACCGCGCGTCCAGCGGCCCTTGGACCCACGGGCCGGGCCGGAGCGCACAATAGCCTCCAGGCCGGCGTAGGTCCCAGAAACGCCGCGCGGCCCGGGCGTATCGCACTCCAACGGCTGGGTCGACCCCAACCGCTGAGTGACTTGGCCAGCAACTACGCCTCGGGACTAGTGTCCTCACTAAGGGGGGCAGACAGCGGCGCCTCCCGCGAGAACTTGCACGGGAATAGGGAACGCGCGCTCCGCTGCGCCGAGACGGAGACGCCGGTGACGCACCGGGTCGCTCATCGAGCCCGCCTTCTGCGGTACCCCGTTTAGGGCTCACCTCAGATTCGAGCTCCAGACTCACCTCAGCCCCTCCTACCACAGTGGGCGGCCAAGCCTCAAACGTCCTCACTTCCGCTGACCCGCCTCCGGAAGCAATCATTTGCAGCTGCGCGGCAAGCCACGCGCCCAGGAGAGGCGGGCCTAGCAAGGGGCCGGAGCGGACGCGGCCTCTGAGTGGCTTAGTGTCAGGAGGCCACACCCCTCTCCAGGCCACGCCCCGTTCCCGGGAAGGTCTGTGCTTTCATCCGTTGAGTTTCTTTCCGTGATTAGTTGTTGCCGTGGGAGTTGCTTCCCATGTTTAGTGTCAACAAACTTCTGGAAAGCAGTAGTCTGCCAGTGTTGCTGCTCAGCACCGAAAATAGTTGGTGCTGTTCCCTACTCCCTGCTGCAGCTCTCCGAATCCTTTCCTCATTTCCGCCTTTCCTGTCTAGTCTGGACTCTCGTCCCGTTTCTTGCTTCCCAGACGCAGTTCCCAGCAAAAATGGCTGCTTTCGCCTTGGAAAGGCATGCCCTCCAGTGCTTCGGAGTAGCTTTCTTCTATTTAAAAGCTCATTGTCTCACACACGCACATACACGTACACACGTGTGCAGCATAATTCAGTCGTTGATTAGATAGGTGGATTGATGACACGCGGAGACTAAAAAGCTCTCAAGAGCGCTCTTTCTGCTGGTCTCCATGGCATCCAGTTAATGGGGACACAATTCCTTCTCTGCACATGGCTTTGCCTGACTCACCAGTTGTATTCCCTTTGTCCCAAAGCCTGTAATTCCCACCTGCCAGGGACAAATCTTTTGGGTCCGTGGGTGGACAGCCCTATGCAGTCACAATGGGCATTATGCCCAGACCTGCCCTTCTACACCCATACATGCTCTATTGTCGTCCTCTTGAAATTACAGTTCTATGTTGCTGAAGAAGGGGGACTGTCTGAGAAATGTGTCCTTAGATGACTGAGCTGTACACACATTATAGAGTGAGTACTTACACCTATGTAATATATTACATACCTAGGTGAATTGGTAAAGCCTATTGCTCCAGACTACAAACCATTGCAACTGTGCTAAACCTCAGGGAAGTTGTACATTTACATCTAAACACAGATAGGGCTCGGGCCAAGTTCTAGATAGCTGGAATTTCTCAGCTCCTGTAAACATTGGGCTTCACTGTGACCAGAGCCACCACGTGTCACACCCGGCTATTTAAACGTTTCTTAGGTTTTTCTTGTACTTCATTTTTCACTGGTCCCCATAAGATAGATGAGTGGTTATAATGAAGCCCTAACCTGGAAACTGACTTTACCTCTCCGTGTAGGTGAAAACAATATGGTTTCAAGAAACTGGGTTGGCTCTGCAGCATGGTTTGCAGAGCCTTTCTTCTGTGGAAGGCTAGGCATTGATGTGCTGTCTCAGCATGTTCCCCTGCCTTCCAACTCAACCTTCGTTTACAGGTCTTCTCCATCCTTACACCCTGCCCACTGTGTGTGTGCGCACTATGGTGCTGCCTACGACGAGGTCAAAAGACAACCAGGAATCGCTTCTCTCCACCATGTGGAATTCAGGGACCAAACTCAGGTTATCTGGATAGCAAACACCTTTACCCAGTGAGCCATCCCACCACCCCTACAGGTACACTGCCTCCCATAATTACCTAATACCTGTCATACGCTCAGCTTCTAACGAGTTCAACATCAGGACCAT
The DNA here is from genome assembly GCF_011064425.1 of Rattus rattus. Classification (NCBI taxonomy): domain Eukaryota; kingdom Metazoa; phylum Chordata; class Mammalia; order Rodentia; family Muridae; genus Rattus; species Rattus rattus. The sequence continues at coordinate 23,715,553 of NC_046154.1, read as the reverse complement.
TCTCAACACAAACACCCAGATTCTCCAGTATCATTTCTCACTCCATCTACTACAGACTTACCTTTGGCAAGTCTCTCAAGCTCTCTGCTGACAGACAAGGCTCCAAAAACATTCCAGGTCAAACGTGCCCATCCTTGTCCGTCCCCCGATAGGAGCAGCTGTCAGACTGTGGAAGGACTAAACCGAACATCCTGCTCAAAGGAAAAGCACCAAGCTACCTCAGGCTCTCCAATTTTATTACAGGGCATGCTGAGGGATGGAGGAAGAAAGGCAGAGGGGTGGCAAGGTGTCAGCTGGGGATGTGCAGCGTCATCTGATGAAGACTCAAAGCCCCAGCCATCAGTGCTCTCCACAGGACTGCTCAGAGAACCTGGCAGTGCTGTCACCCGCTCAGTTTAGTCAGATCAGAAGACATGATGATTTGTAAGGATTCCCTTCCCACTACAGGGGTAAATGAGCCAGGGCACCCCCAAACCCGAGACATCGCCTTTACAGTCATGCAGGTTTGGATCACAACTCTCGTCCTCTGACCCTGGGAGTCACTTCTCTAAGACTCCAATGTCTTCCTCTGAAAATGGGGCCAATTTTCCAGTTCATGGTTTTGTTATGAGAAAATGTATGTGATCTTCACAGGGCATCCCAGAGACAAGGCTCTTGGGAGCCAGAGAGTGTGAGGAGGGCTCTATGTGGCAACCCCAAGGCCAGGCAGGGGAGTAGGACTCAGGGAAAGTCTACCTGCCTTCCTCCTCTGCATGGTTGAAGCCAGAGCCCCGGGTGAGGCCAGGGAAAGAAATGGCACACAGGGACCGGGCTGATGTCAGGTAGGCTTCCATGCGACTGAGTTCAAGGCAAATCTTGGGAGTGTGGAGCTCAGGACAGAGCTGAGGAATACTGAGCCTTGACTGTTTGTAAAAAGGTGGAAGAGAAGGGAGATGGGCTTGTTTTTCCCCACGTGTGCAACTGCGAGGACATCAGGCTGGATCCTTTTGGGATTTCAGACCCAGCCATCATGCGGCTGCTGCTGGGGGAAACCACCGCCCCCTTCCTTCTCCTCAGCGTTCAGATTTTTAAAAAATATCTAGAAACTGTGAGAAAGTTCTTACAAAAACACTTTTCTGTATGCATAAAAAAGACTGGCTGTGGTCAGCAGTTCAAGATGTCCACCAGGTCCCCAGAAGTAGCCAGTGGGAACTGGTGGCCATCCAGTGGTGAGTGAGTTGACCAGCAGTACCCTGGGGGCCTAGACAGTGCTGGCTATAAGGAAGGCTGCGTTCTTTGGCTGGGATACACCTCTATGGAATAGGGGTCAGATGGCAGGAACCTACTGCAACCCTACTTCACAGTGAACTTCTCCAACTCCCCGAACAGGGCTGGGCTCGGGTCATCAGGTCAATGGGCTGAAGGGTAACAGTGTGACAATATGGTCTCCACTTCTGTAGAAGGGCTCTGTGCACAGGCCCTAGACAGCTGTCTCCAGCTGACAGTGACCCCAGCTGGGGGCGCTGTGCACAGAAGGCTGCACAGGGGATGGCCAGCACAGAAGGCTCCAAGCCGGCATAGGGCTGACAGCCTGGTCCCTGGGCCAAGCTCTTTGATTCCTTTGGCTGGAAAGGGGAGCCTAGAAAGAAGGGACCGTCCATCTTTCCAGCCCACTCCTTATTCACAACAAAGTCCTAAACTATATCACTGTGTGGAAGGTCCAGGGAGATCTCCCCACACCCCTTTTTAGGGGACTTGAAGAGGCTCTTGGAACCAGATGAGCTGCTAGTGGTAGCAGGCTTAAGCTCAGTCACATGACCAGGCGGGCAGGTCCCCTCATCTAACCACCATCATTCAGGCTACATGAAAGTAGCCTCACTTGACCTTGGACCTCTCTAGGCAACCTGGGGATGAGATGGGGACCCTTTCCGGTCTGAAATGGACTCCAGACACTGTGGCTCCAGGGCACGTGGATTCTGTCTGCCAGGTCTTTCACCAGATCCAGGACTCTGGGGCTCGAGGCACACTAGGGCTGGAGGAGGGGCAGGCCACGCCGGAGCCCTTCTCTCAGGAACTGCATGTAGGTTGCTGTGGACGGGTCCTCAAAGGTCGATGAGAAGCTGAAGACATTATTATTCTCCATGTCTTCAGGCTTCATGGAGGTGATGTCCAGGAAGTAGTTGGCATTGATGTGGTGGACCTAGAGGAAGGACTGGGTGAAGGGGACTGGGGAGGCCCTAGGCCATCTCAGCCTCCCCCAACTTCGCTGTGGGCTGAGAACAGACAGGACATCACACTGAGGATGTACTGGCTAGAGATGCCCAGGCCAGGCCGTTCCCCTTTTCATCAACCCCCAGGGTAGGAACCAGTAACCCAGGCCCTTCCTCCCCAGCTCCCCAATAGTTCCCAGGATTGTTCTCACCTGAACCTGGACCAGCAGAAGCTTCAAGTACCCAAGTCCTTTCCTCTCCCATCCAGCCCCAGCTCCCGCTCCTGGCTACCACCCACTAAAGGCTGGCCAGCTCACTCCCCTCCTGTAGCCCCGCCCTCCCACTCTGGCAAAACTGAGACGGAAGGTGGGGCAGCTGTTCAGAGTGGGAGCCTTACTCTACCGGTCTGAGAATGGGCACGTTTTCCAAAGCTGCTGCGACCTGATGCGAGGCCCCCTAAGCAGCCCACAGAGAGAAGGGGAACCTTAGCTCAGGCCGGGCCTTCTATTCCTCTCTATCCCCCTTCCCTGGCTAGAGTGGCCCAGGGAACCTTCCCTTGGCCATGTTTTCTCCACTGAGCTGACAAGGCTGCTGGGAACATTTTGGCTCCGTTGCTGTACTAAGAGCTTTGCTGAAAGTCCCGAAGGCAGCCCTGAAGGGTATTCAGGATCTCGATGCCCGTGGTGGAAACCACCCCCTGTGTCCCTGCCTGTCGCTGGGGACCTACCACTGTGCCGTTGGGCAGGCAGATCAGCATCTCCACAGGAAAGCTGTACTTCTCCAAGTGCAGGCCTGCCAGCTGCCTGTGGAGGGGGTTCCCCTGCTGGATCTGTGGAGACAACGACGACAATGATACTTCCTGCTATCTGACCCAGGGCTGCCTTGGGGACTCCCCACGATCCCTTGCTCACCTGCAGGTCCTCCAGCTCCTTCACCAGGGACCAGGTACTGATGAAGCTCTCGTTGAGGAGAGTGAGTATGGGCGGGCTTTCCAGGACAGTCTCCCGGAGAGTCCGCCCGGAACCTGTTGAGGGCAAGGTCAAGGGTGAGCAGCCCCGACTTTACAGCAGCGACCTCAGTTCAGGTAAATTCTGTGGGGTTTTGGAATCTCTCCACACCTGGGTGAAGTTACAGGTCGAAAGCGATGGAAGCCAGGAGCGGTGGCGCACACCTGTATCCCAGCACTCAGGAGGCTGAGGCAGGAGGATTACCATGAATTCAGGGCCAGCCTGGGCCACATGATGAGTGAGTTACAGACTGAGAACCTGTCTCAAGAAATGAAAAGCCAAGAACAGACTCTCAAGGAGTAGACGCTGAATGAGGGAGGTGCTGGGGTCAGCATGACATCATGCAGATCTGTGGCTGGGGGTGGCTCAGAGCCTGCTTACAGTGACAGAGAGTGATATTCTCTCTCTCTCTCTCTCTCTCTCTCTCTCTCTCTCTCTCTCTCTCCCACTTTTTTAAAAAAAAAGACTTATTTTTTTTTCTTATGTGCATTGGTGTTTTGCCTGCATATATGGCTCTGTGAGAGCATAAGATGCTCTGGAACTGGGAATTACAGACAGTTGTGAGCCGCCATGTGGTTGCTGGGAATTGAACTCAGGACCTCTGCAAGAGCAGTCAGTGCTCTTAACCACTGAGCCATCATCTCTCCAGCACCAGTGACAGATTCTTGATCCCACTTAGTTCTCTGTCTCTAGGGCCTTTTACACAGACACTTTCCACTCAAACCCTCTTCCTCCTGTCATGTGACACACCCCAACATCTCAGTTTAAACATCACTTTTCTCCGAGTCTTGAGAAGACTCCCGGCTCGCCCAGCTTCACTTCTGTTAACCCACGTTGCCTTGTACGTCACTCCCTGCCCTCGGGTTACCTGCTCTGCATCTGTGTCTACACCACGCTGGGATAACACATAGCTACAGTGGGCACCAGCAAGGTTGGCTGGGTGACAAGACGAGGACAGGGGCATTGCTTTGAACTCACTGTTGGACACCCAGAGAACTTTCCAGAAGGTCTTTGGCGAACATTCTGGATAAGGAATCTACACCTGGCTTCTGGCACTGTTTCCTCTCTCACGTGTAGATTTTACTTTACAGAGTGCAAGATAATGTTGACACCCAATGCCATGACTAGGAGTCAGTATGCTCTACCCATTTCACTGTTGAGAAAACTGAGGCTCAGGTGGAGAATGTTGCTTAGTCAAGGTCACTAGATTAAAATGGCCAAGCATGAGCATGTCTGCCCGGCCTTTCCCCTACATTTTTTTTTTTTTTTTGGTTCTTTTTTTTCGGAGCTGGGGACCGAACCCAGGGCCTTGCGCTTCCTAGGCAAGCGCTCTACCGCTGAGCTAAATCCCCAACCCCCTACATTTTTTTTTAAAGATTTATTTATTCTATGTATACGAGTACACTGTAGTTTTCTTCAGACACACCAGATCCCATTACAGATGGTTGTGAGCCATCATGTGGTTGCCGGGATTTGAACTCAGGATCTCTGGAAGAGCAGTCAGTGCTCTTAACCGCTGAACCATCTCTCCAGCCCCTTTCTCCTACATTTTGGCATTGTCTTCTAGTACTGCAAGCATCCCTGGGACCTTGGTGACTCAAGTCCTCATGGCTCCAAGTCCTGTTTGTCCCAGAGTCGCATGTGACCTATCCACAGGGTATGAAATTCCACACTTCCCCTTAGAGCTAATCAAAGGTTCCCTTACCTCAGCAGGACTGGTCGTCCAGGGCCCCCCACAGCAAGATGGAATGGACGAGTTTGCTCTCGGTCTTGGCTCTGTCAAAGGCCTCCGTGAACGGCAGGTAGTTGACCTGTGTCAAACCAAGATAGACTCTATTGAGTGGCTGGGGTCCTGTTTGTGGCTGTGCCAGTAAAGTATGCATTTATCCATGGGTGTGCGTGTGTGCCTGTGTTGTATGTGTGTGTGCGTGTGTGCGTGTGAAGGGCCATGTCTGAGCCATGTGATCCTTCTCCAAGTTCAGAGCAGCAGAGGGGAGTCCCAGGCCCCAACGTTCCAGCACAGTGCCATGACTAGACCAGAGCTCCCAGCCCTGGCCTCATGGAGTCCTATTCCGGCCTTCCCTCCCAGCCTCACCTTCTTGAAGGGGTACATGGCCACCTCTAGGCGCCGGGCAGCTTCTTCCCAGCTCAGCTCCTGATGCCACTTGATCTCCTCAAACACAAACTGGAGGGGTTCTCCCGAGGGCAGGCGGCTGTCAATCATGTTGCCGTCCTCATCCAAGATCACAGAGGGCACCGAGGGGCCCACAGCCTCCAGCTCCATCTGGGCCGGAAGTCAGTGGTGAGGGGTCTCTCAGAGAGGGGCCCTGAGAAACCTTCAGGGATGGTCTACTCTGCAGAAGTGGGGAGACGGGGCTCAGGGTAAGGCCTTTCAGCTAAACGTATCTGGAGAGGGGCACTGGGTGTTCACCTGGGGGATGTAGCCAATGTCCACCTCCATGTTGCTGGTTTCACTGGCCCCGTACAGCCACTCCATGTCCACATTCAGAGACCTGAGGATGGCCAAGGTAAAACAATGTCACCATCAAAGCCCAGGTGCCCTCTAGAGCAAGCAGCTGAAGACACAGGGACTGTAGGTGTCATTGGGATTTTGACAGCACTGCCTGGGCCAGGCCTGGATAGAGTGCACAGAGCTCTCATGGCACAACCCATATATACTCCTCATGACCATGTGCAGCAGGGAGGGGGCCAGTGCCTCGCTGCAGGACGCAGGATGAGGCAGCAGTAAGGCCAGGTTGGTGCTGAGGTCCTAGAAGGACCTCCTGGCAGGCTCTTAACCCTGCAGGGGACAGAAGTCTGGCTTCGTCAGTGCAATCTGAAGGTTTGCCACATGGGGGAGCCCCAGGACCACCAAGCAATGTCTGCACAGTGACTCCATACCCTCTTAGAGCCTGATTCCTAGACACAGGCCTAGAAGCAGTAGCTCCTAGCTAGTCCTCTGCCTTCTGTGTTATTTTGGTCCTTGAATCAGGTCCACCGAGGCCAGCTTCTGGGTTCAAGTCATGAAGGTATACAACCATATCTCTCTGCCCTGCCTCTCTAGAGAGGGAGAGAAACCCCTGAGAGAGTAGGTTCAGACTCTCCCAACCATTGTTACCCCGATCCATGGGTAAAACAGTCTTCTACCAGGATGGTGAAGAAACTGAGGCCCAGAGAGGGCCAGGGCCTTGTTCACAGTCACCCAGCCCACTGCTACCAAGAGCAAGTTTTGAACTGGGGCCTCTTGCACAAGCTCCCTGCCACCCATGGGCCTGCTTAAAGTCTACTTGCTGTCAGGAAAGACTCTTGAAGCCAACCTCCACTTCACCCCTTGGTCTCCTGACCTGCTGATGCTACTGACCCAGAACAGGCAACTAACTAGTGTAACAGTTGTCCCAGGAGGCCCACCAAGGCCCTGGGATGACTGCCTTCCCTCACCCAAGGGCTTTGACTAGATGTCACCTCCTCTGGGAAGCCCCACTGGACTCCCACAGGCTCTGCCCAGCTGCTGAACTTCCCCTTGGTGGCACAAGTAGGCTAGGTTCCACGTCTGTCTAGGCTATTTTAGGAGGACATGAGAAACTGAGTCTAGGGAGGACCTGCTGGCAGCTGCGGGACAATAGCAAAGACCCCAGCTGGCCTGCTTGGCCCTAGGGCCTTGGTTCTGCAAACCGTGTTGGGCTCCCATAGATGCGGAGGGAGTGCGGAGTGCCTGGAGATGTTTGTGAGAAGATGGTAGGACCACTCGGATGTCTCCTGTTGCCTCTTCTAGGTAGGCAACAAGTCCCTCCCAAGTGCTGGAGCTGGGGAGGGGGGGAAAGGGCTCACTGAGGGGGTCTATGTGCCCCTTGATTTCTGAGCTCAGGGAACTGAATAGCAGCAGCAGAACACAGTAGAAGGTGCCGAGGCTATGCCAGGGCTAGCTCCTACCTGTGGTTGGGCACGAACAGTCGGAAGTCACGGATGTGTGTAGCATCTTTGGATAAGATGATATGGCCGGTGAACTGGCCGGGCGAGAACCAGAAGGGGAAGTCAGGAGGCTCGCTGAGCTGGAACTCGGCATGGATCCTGTTGGGAATGGAGTTTGCTAAGCCTAGATCCCTTCCCCAATCTCTCCCTGAGCCCAGGGAGCCTTGGCCAGACTCCTGTGCGGTCAGGAGAAAGCAAGAGATCCTGCAAGTGTCACTCCTCTAGAAGGCTCTGGGCCACCTTCTTTGGAACAGACCCTCTCCACCATCCTTCTCCACACTGTGTGTATAGATCCCATATCCTGGCCCTGTGTGTGGATGACACCACCCTGGCCACCAGCTAGTTCCAGTTCAGACACCGCTCACCAAATCGCGTGCCCTCTGAAGGAAGTTATTACTCCCCAGACCCACCAGAGGAAACCGAGGCTCAGAGAGCCCAAGCCCAACAGGGAGGGAGGTGGTAAAGTTAGGGGTCTCTGGCTTGGCCTTCTCCTACACTTCCAAGCATCGTGACACTCACCGGAACATCACGGTATAGTAGGAATCGCTGATGGCAGTCAGGCAGGCCACAGTGCCCTGAGGGGCAAAGCGGGTCTTCACGAAGGGGCGAGGGTGGAACATGCCCAGCAGGCGGTGGATGATGACCTAGGGGCAGCAGTAAGGTCGCAGCTGGTCTGCCGGCCCCTGGGCCTGAATCTGTAAGCTGAGGGCCAGCTCTGGACCCAAAGGCCCGAGAGACGGAGACCGAGAGAGAGGGGTGCCTGGAACTTGGATTCAGATGGAGCCTGCATCTCAGGGCGCTGTCCTTACCTCCTTGCCCTTGGGTGGCGGTGGGTAGAAGCGGTTGTTGGACAAATAGCCTGTGAAGACGCTCAGCTCCCCAGGGATAATCCACCAAGGCTGGCCCAGCTCCTGACCTGGAGGGGGCAGGAAGGGCCGGAAGTGGCGGGCGGCGAACACTGCATTTGGCGAGGCTGCAGTCGTCCAGTTGCGGAGGCCTGACAGAGCGAGGCGGGAGACCTGGGATGGGGAAGCCAAGGCTCTAGCATGCCCTGTCTATGTCCCTCAAGGCCAGCTAGACCATAGGCTGGGACAGGAGAGGGAGCACAGGGAAGGTCATGCCTCAGAGATAGCCACAAGCTTAGCATAGTCCTGCTAGGGAGAGGCCCACCTCACACACAACCTGCCCTGGCTTTAGTGGCTTTCCTGGCCTGAGCTAGGCCAACACCACACTCAAGCCTAGAACAGGGTGGTGGAGCAGGTCCCACCCCCAGCCTGTGCATAAGCCTCCAACCAGTCCCAAGTGCCAGGCCCTGCCCCAGGCTGCTGGCTCCCTCAGGCAGTCCTGTCTTTCGTTCCCTAACCCCCGGGTCTCCCCCAAAGCACAGCAGACCAGAGTCTGGGTTTGCTGTGGAGTCTGATGAAGGAGGAGAGTGTAAAAATGGAGAAAACTCCAGAGTTAAGAACAGAAGCCCAGGGTCGTGGAAGAAAGATCACCCTCAGAGAAGGCCCTGCCTCAAGTCACCTGTCCCATCATGCTTAGCCTGTCCTGCAAGACCTTCTCTCAGAGTGTGGAGGCAGAACTGATTAGCTAGCAGCTAGCTGCAGGGCTATCTGCACAGGCCTTGGAGCTCAGAGGCAGGGCCCTGTGGGTGGTGGCCCCATTACATCTGTAATTTCCATCTGTAGCTCCTCTGTGGTCTTCCGGATCAGAAGCACCCGTCTGCATACGGCCTGTCTGCAGGGGCTGTGCCCCTTGAAGCATCGTCACCAGGAGAGGGGTGTGTCATCCCCTTAGGGATGGGGACCACTGGGAAACTGCCAATCCTGGCTGGACAGCAGACCCCTCCCTCCCTCTCCACTTCCGCTGTGCCAAAAGAGCCGGGCTTGGAGAGAGGCAGGGGGAGGAACGGTCCAGGGAGCTCCCATCCAGAGGAATCTAACAGACAGCTTCTCAAAGGAGGGCCGGCCGGAGCAGCCTGCCTGCTGGTTCTGCTCACAGACTGGCCAACCCTGCAGGGCATTGCCAGAGGAGGGGTTCTGGGTTCCCGAAACCACCCTACCTCCCAGAGTGAAAAGGTTCCTCTGGTTTCTATTTCACTGCCTTTCCTACCATTGTGGGGAGCTCTCTGCCAGGCAGGAACATCACCTTCAATCCCTCCTCTATTCTAGGTCTCCCCAAGAAGGTCAAAGCTGTGTTACCACTTACAGAAGTCCCCCTGATGCGCTGGACACCTCACTGCTTTGTGTCCCAAGCAGTGTTAGGATCTCTCTTCTCACAGCCCCTACTTGGGCAAACAGCACACCAAGCACTGGTCCCAGCCAGGGGTTTGAGTCACCTCCTCTCTGCTCCATACTTCAGCAGCTGCCACGCAATCCCCTTTCTTTCTCTTTATCTTCCAGTCTGTTCCCTCCCTCCATCCCCCTGCCTCTACCCACTCCAGGAACTGGTCTGCTTGCATACACACACACACACACACACACACACACACACACACACACCTCCATCCCCAGCCCGGGGAACACAAATCTAACTTCACAGTCAACCCACTGAGGCACTTTGCTTCTGGAAACCAAAGGCTAGAAGGCAGGCAAAGAGACCCTCAGCCATCTATCCTCCTCTCTCAGCCCCATTGGCCAGCACGCCACTCAGAGGCCTTGGGCCAGCCACACCTTCCCTCTGGCCTGCCTACCTGCCTGCCATCTTTCGCTGCAGGCTCTTGCTTAAGCAGAAGTGGGGCTTTGCCAAGCAGGTACGGGCTGGGGGGTAAGAAGGTGAGAAGCAAACCCAGTAAACAGGAAGAAAACCCGGAGGATGTGATAGGAGAGGTGATGGCCAGTGGGGACAGGGCATGACCCTGCAATGGGCTCTCTGTGTCCTCAGGGCCTTGAACTGGGAAGAAATTGGCAACACACGCACCTGCCTGCCTCCCCCCTCCTCTCTCTCAGGGGCTCGTCCTTCCCACAATCCCCTCAAAAGACTGAACATACAACACGTCATGGGCATTTGACAGAGCACCATGCCAGGAGTCTGCTACAGGTCCAGGAAATAGATGGGCAGAAAATACCCATCACCTAGGCTCCTTGTCTAGCTCTCTCCCATCCTGGGGACACCCTGTCGGCTGTCGCCCCTGCCAGGAAGCTCTCCCAACTTCCCTAGGTAGGGAAGAGGCTTCTGCAGCTCCCTCATGTCCTCCCGCCAGACCGAACTGGAAAGCTAGCTCAGCTTCTTGAATGTAGTGGGCATATGAGGGGCACTGACAGGCCTGAGGAGGAGGGCACAGGTCTGTCATCAGAGCAAGTGTGCTCAGGTCTGGTCATCAGTGGCCCTCCTGTGCCGTTACCCAGCCCTTACTCACCCCTAGGAAGCCATCTTTGCTCTTGGTCATGGTCTCCGTGAGTAGAGGCTGGAACCGGGCTTCTATGGTAAGAGTCTCCTCGCTGGGGTCATGGGGCAGCTCCTCCTCCTCGTAGCTGGCCACAGGAACTGACCCTATGGGACAGAGGTGGCTGGAGAGGCCCTGCCCTTGGACTCCAAGCCTCACTTCTCTCAGGATGGCTATGACAAGGGATCTAGGCTTGGGACAGAGTTGATAACTAAGTCACCATGCACGGGATTCTACTTTCCCACAGCCCGGAAGTAGACGGTGTCATTAGCAACTGCATCACACAAATAAGTGGAGATGATGTCACTTCCCCACTGTCACAAGGGGGACATTGTAGGCAAGCGGGGAGTGAGGACTCAAAGCCAGGCCTGTGTCTCTCTGAGTCCCTGATCATTCTGATGCCCTTCTGGATCTTAGGCTACTGGGAGGGGTGCAGTCCCGGGGATCTTAGCAAAAAGAACAGCATGATGTCACAGCCTGACGTCATTGGATGAGACGGGTGGGCAGAGACGTGACCTGCTTCTCCCTGATCTTTTGGCTGGCTCAGCCTCTCTACAGGAGCAGTTAGGGCTGGCCGACTCCTCAGCTCTCCCCATAGGGAGATTCATAGTTCCTCATATTCTCCATGTGGATGGAGCCACCACGCAGGGTTAAGGGGAGAAAAGCCAACTTCCGGAGCAATGACGGAATGGTGGTCTATGACAGAAGGAAGCACGCCAGCCCTGCCCTACAGACTCCCAGGGATGGATGAAGGTACAGAGACGATTTCTGGCACCTGCTGGCACTTGTGACTAGCCAAGCTGCATGGGACACATCATAGGCACCTACCAACCAGAGCCACCACACGTACCCAGGCTGCCTGGCCACACTCAGAGCTCACCTCTGCCTACCGAGTGGCACCTTCAGGGGTTAGCCTCGGGAAACTGCCCTTTTCCTTAGCAGCCCACAGCAGCCCTGTTCAGAAGATCACTTTTGGGAGTAAAGGTGTCTGCCACGTAAGTCTGACTGGAGTTCCACTCCCGAAACATGTGTCCCATGACGGAAACGGGAGGGGCTCTGCCTCAGTGGGGTGGAGGGAAGAGACTGACTTCCAAAAGTTGACCTCTGACCTCCAGATGTGTGCTGTGGCATAGGCATACACACAGCAATAATAAACATTTTAATGTGGTTTTTTGTGTGTGTGTGACATTAGACAGGGTTTCTCTGGGTAGCCCTGGCTGTCCTGGTCCTCACCTATAGACCAGGCTGGCCTTGAACTCAGAGATCCGCCAGCCTCTGCCTCCTGAGTGCTGGGATCAAAAGCGTAAGCCACCACCCATCTTTGTTGTTATTTCTTTATCTGTTAGTCAATGTAATAAAACCTTGTTGTTATTTATTTGAGACAAGCTCTTAGGCTGGCCTGGAATTTGGTATGTAGATAGGGCTGGCCTTAAATCTGTGGTACAATTCCTTCTCTGGCTCCTAAAGTGTGTACAGCCCCCTCTGGCCAGCAAAGTCTTAAAACAGCAATGTGGCAACGTCAGACAATGGAGAGAAGATTATGCAGGGTTAATAGCACACTGGGCCTTACACGGTGAATGGTTTTAGTGGTCACCGTTAAGAATAACTGGGCTGCTGGGCGGCGGTGGCACATTTGCTGCTGGGGAGGCAAAGGCTGGTGCATCTTTGAGTTCAAGGCCAGTCTCACCTATAGAGTGAGTCCCAGGACAGCCAGGGCTGCACAGAGAAACCCTGTCCCCAAAAACAAAGCGAAATAGCCTGACCTATAACCATTTGGAAAACTTAAGGCGCGAGAACCCAAAATTCAAGACTAGTCTGGACTCTAGAGTGAGCGTAAGGCCACTTTGGGCAACTTAGCCTGGCTCTATTTCAAAAGTAAAAGACGGGGCTGGAGCAATGACTCAGTGGCTAGAAGCGTTGGGGGCTCTTCTAGGTTCCAATCCCAGATGACATGGTGGCTCACGGCAGTGTGTAACTCTAGCTTCCGGGGATCTGATGCCCCCTTCTGGCCTCTGAGGGTACTTCATGCACATGGTATACACACACACACACACACACACACACACACACACACACACACACAGAGAGACATACACATAAAATAATCCTTTAAAATTTACACGTTTGCCTGACCATCCTCCTCTAGCCGTGACCACAGAACGCTGGGCCAGCAAGTGGCTATCTTTCACACCCCTCCCTGAAACCTGGCAAGCCCACGATGGCCTTATGGTGCCCCGAGACCTGAGAGTACTAGCTTTCTTCTTCCTCTGCCTCTCACCCACTGCAGGCTTCCATTGGCAACTGGTGCCCAACTGGGTGCCTAAGAGCATAAGTTTGAGAAATAGAAATCGAACTGGGGACATCGAAGCAGGAGGCCAGCAAGTTAGACGCCTACCTGGGCTGTACGGCTTAGTAAAACCCTGCCTCGAAGGCTTGAGCATGTAGCCCAGTGGGAAGACGTCTGACCAGCACAAGCAAAGCTCTGTGTTCAGTCTCCATAAGTTGGGGGGAGGGGGAGATGGCAACACAGTAGCTGGCAAGATGGCTCACTAGATAAAGCACCTGCCTTCGGAGCATGAGATGGGATCCCAGAAGTCACATAAAAAAAAAGCCAGGCAGGGGGTTGGGGATTTAGCTCAGTGGTAGGCGCTTGCCTAGGAAGCGCAAGGCCCTGGGTTGGGTCCCCAGCTCCAAAAAAAAAGAAAAAAAAAAAAAAAAAAAAAAAAAAAAAAAAAAGCCAGGCAGGGTCATGTGTAATCCCAGCATAAGACGGAGCAAGAGGACCCCTGGCCGCTTGCTGGCCACCAGCCTGGCCTCCGTGGAAGGGTTCCAGGCTAAGGAGAGACTCTGCCTCAAACAAAAGGCGGAAGGCACCAGGGCACTGACCCTCAGGCTGTCCTCTGACTGTTATGGGCACACGGTACAGGAGCACAGAACTCACAAGTGCACGGACACGCAGCCTGGACCGGAAGGATAAGCACTTTATAATTCGTTCGTTAGAGACTCGGATTATCTTCCCCTTTGTTAAGGAAATCAGCAATCGGACCTGAGCAGCTAGGAATTCTGCAACCTAACCTTTGAGCCGCGCGGCTCCTGTTCCTGACTGACTGCATGCCGGCCATTGCACTGCAGCCTCTGAATCCTTAACCCCGGGAGCCAGGCAGGGCCCTGCATTCAGGTGGTCAGGTCTAACCCGGCTCTCTCTGTCTTCTAGCCTGTGTCTTCATCGCTTGAAATGCAGCTGGCGGGACAGTGTCCACCGCCCCAGGCCTGTGACAGGTGTAAAGGCTGACCTCCTCCAACTGCTTCATGGTGATGATGTGGCCCGGGAGGTGGCGGGAGGAATGCTACTGTCGCCATTCACAAACATGATTGAAATGGGCTCGGGTGCCAAGACAACTCATGTACCCACCAGCCAGAAAGTGGTGAGGGGGTGGGGTAGGGGCCGATTCCTTTTAGGCTTCCCCTGAGTGTCCAGCCCCTCTGGTACCTGTCAGTTTCTCCGCGATGGGTTTGAATTCCTCCGGACTGATGTACGAATCCTGGTCAGTGTCCAGCGAGGAAAAGAGAAAGAGGCCATCTGTCCCCAGGACCTTCAGTGCCGATTCCTGTTGGGGAGGAAAGGGCTGAGCTGAGCATCACCTCGGGCCCCAAACTCTCCATCCCAGCTCCTGAGCAGGCAGCTGCTTCCTGCAGCAGCTCCTGCTGTCCTCTCCCAGAGTTCCCTCCACACTTGCCAGCCCGTTTGCTCAAATGTCACCTCCCAGCCAGCGGTCCCAGAGTTCCTTGTCCCCTTTCCAGTCGCGGCTGGTCCAAGCTTCACTCCACGCCTTCATCCATTGTCTACTCCGAGTTCCCTCCCTCCCCTCCCAAAGGCTGGGTCTTACTTTTTACCCTGTCCTGGCCACTGTCCCCTCCGACCTCCCCGGTTCCCCCCTTCCCAGGTGCGAGGTAGAGCTTTGCTCTGCGCCTCTTTCTGCAGCCACTGTCCCCTTCCTGTCCCCCTCCGACCTGCCGCGCGGCCGCCTGGGCGTCGGCGAGGAGCGCGCAGGCCCGGGCAGCGGCGACGGCGGCGATAGCGGCCAGCAGGGCTCCGAGCAGCGCCAAGGCGCGGGCACGGCGGCGGGGGAGCGCGGGCTGCGCGCCGGGGTCGGGGCTGTGCGGGCTGCGCTCGGCGGGGAGGGCCCAGGCCATGGCGGCGGCTCCCGGGCTCCCGGCGGCTGCGGGAACGGGGATCGCGCGGCGCGGGGCGGGCGGCGCGGGGCGGAGCCCGGAGGGAGGGCGTCAGCAAGGCGGACTGCCGGCCCATCGCTGCCAGGGGGAAGAGAGAGGCCCCGAGGGCATGGCGCCTGCTCAGCGGGTCCACAGGCCCTCTACCTTACCTCTTCCAAAATAATAATAATAATAATAATAATAATAATAATAATAACAATAACAATAATAATAATAATAATAATAATAATAATAAATTATTTTAGACATTCTTTTACTCTGTAGCTCAGGCTAGCCTGGAACTCGCTGTGTTGTCGAAGCTGTTCCCGAACTTGCGATGATCCTCCTGTCTTTTGTCCTCTGAGCCTTCAAGTATGAGCACCCTAACCCCTGCACACACACTCTTTCCCTTACTCTCTCCCTTCCATCTAAAGTTCAGTTAGTTTTTGCAAAATGTGCGCTGCTGTTATGATCTAAAATATGGTTAGGGCTCAAAAGTCCTCTGGGGACTGTGGAGAGGACACAGTGGGTCATTGAAGAAGCTGATTCCCAGCTCCCATGTTAAAAAGCCAGATGTGTCCTCACACATCTATTTGTTGCATACGAAGGCTGTGACAGAAGATCCCTAGGACTTGTTAGCGGGTTAGTCTAGCCTAACAGGTGAGCTCCAGGGTCTGTGAGAGACCTTGTCTCAAAAAATAAGTTGGAGGAACTGGAGAGATGGCTCAGCGGTTAAGAGCACCCGACTACTCTTCCAGAGGTCCTGAGTTCAATTCCCAGCAACCACATGGTGGCTCACAACCATCTGTAAAGAGATCCAATGCCAATAAAGCCTTGGTGCTCGGGGAAAAAAAAAAAAAAAAAAAAAAGATCCAATGCCCTCTTCTGGTGTATCTGAAGACAGCTGCAGTGTACTTATATATAATAAATGAATATGTTGGAGAGTGATAGAGGAAGAGACCTGACATGGACACAATACACACAGACTCACATAGACACACATACATATGTACACATAGACACATACACACATACATACACACATACACTTATATACACACATACATAGACTCATACACAAATATGCACACATAGACTCAACACATACACACATAAATACACACACAGACTTAACACACACATACACACACATACATGTATATACACACATTCACATACATAGACTCACACACATATACACATACATACATATGCACAATAGACTCACACATAAACACACACATACACATACACACATATGCACATATACAAACATATATACACACATAGACTAACAAACATACACATACATACACTCACATGCATACATACATATACACACATACAAATATACACACATATGCACAGACACACACACATACATGCACACACATACATACACACAGAACTAGGTCCCCACAAATACACTTTATAATACAGAACAGAACATGGCTGAGCAGGTTTTGTCCACACATACAAGTGAAGCTGATACTTGGTGGTTTCCATGAGGGCTGGACCAGACCTGTTCTCTGCAGAAACCATGAAACTTGCTCCTCCCCATCATGGTCCAGCCGAAGGGCCCTTCTTCAGATTGCTCTCCATCCCACACAGGAGGTGAGCACTGAGACCCTCCCAGCCCAGAGCCAAGGGTTCCCCTTGAGTGTGGAGAGTCCCAGAGGCCCTTCTGGGGTTCATGGAGATGGACTCAGAGCTGCTGGGACTGCAACCCCAGCAGGTGGTGTAGCCAGTAGCCAGCTGGATCGGCCTGCTGCCGGGATCATTTGTTTCTGGAGAACACTGGGTGCGCTTGGGGAAGGGATTGGGAAAGGACCGGATGTAACTGCAGGAAATGTTTTCCTCTGGGTCCATCCCCAGGGGCCCGACTTCCTGCCAGGCTTCCTTTAATTATATCAGACTCTGAGGCCCCAAGGTGACTGCTCTTTCCCAGAGGCCAGCGGCTGTGAAGTTCTAGACTTCAGTCTACAGGAAAGGCGTGTAACCTTTGGAGACCACCATCAACTCCCATGCACTAGCGACCCCAGTGTGCATGCACTAGTGGATTCCAGACCGTTGTGTGCTAGATGGGGATTGGCTGGCTTATAATGCTGTCTTATTTAGTTCCCAGGTCACCTAGCCAAGTAAAGTTGGTTTTGTTTTGTTTTTGCTTTTGGTTTTTTGAAACAGGGTCTCTCTGTGTAGCCCTGGCTGCCCTGGAACTCACTCTGTAGACCAGGCTGGCCTCGAACTCATAGAGATCTGCTTGCCTCTGCTTCCCACATGCTGGGACTAAAGACATGTGCCCCCATGCCCCAGCCAAGTCTGCTGTTGGGGGCTTAAGAGATGACTCAACAGCGGCTGCACAACTATGAAGACCCAATTTCAGATCCCCAGCATGCACGTGGAAAAAGAAATCAGTGTAGGATTATCTGTAATCTCATTGCTGGGTGGCCACAGGCCCAAGGGACTTTGGGGGTCAGGGTGGAGGTGGGGGTGTCCCCAGAGCTCACAAGCCAACAAGTCTTGACTATTGGTGACTTCCTGGGTTCAGTGAGGTTTTGAGACACAAGACAGTGAGTGTGGCTTGGTTTTGCTGCTATTCTGCAACACCTTGGTCACCTGTTGCCACTGCACCATGAAGACAGCGCCTTGTCTTTCCCATTCAAGGCCTTCCAGAGGTGGGCCTCACTGTGTCCATTAGAGAGTGTGGTGGTTTGAATATGCTTGGCCCAGGGAGTGGCATTATTAGAGGTATGGCCTTGCTGGAGTGGGTGTGTCACTGTGGGGGTGGGCAATGAGACCCTTCTCCTAACTACGAAACATCCAGTCTTCTCCTAGTTGCCTTAGGAACAAGAGGTAGAACTCTAAGCTCCTCCAGCCCTACGTCTGCCTGGATGCTGCCATGCTCCCGCCTTGATGATAATGGACTGAACCTCTGACCCTGTGAGCCAGCCCCAATTAAATGTTGTCCTTTATAAGAGTGGCCTTGGTCACGGTGCCTGTTCGCAGCAGTAAAACCCTAACTAAGACAGATCGGTAGGAACATTCCATGACTGTGGGCCCGGCCTAGCTCTGTCCTGTGCTCTGACTTCACATCCTCAGAGGACGAGGAGGAACTGACATCTGGTGTTGATGTCCCAAGCTCCTAGCTGTGCCACTTCCAACTCATTATAGCTAATGTTTGGGGACACCCTACATAAAACAGATGCCATTAGAAAACCAAATTCTGTTCTTTGCAGAAGCACAGCTAACAGAGTGCAGGGCAGGTTAGGAGGGAAGATTGATGAGCCAGGTCCCCAGAAAACAAACGGCGAGGGGAGGTGGCTTGGCCAGACTTCTTTATTTATCACACTGGGGGTTTGTTAAAGGCACAGATCCCATGCTGCTGTCTGCTGCCCAGGCGGGGCTGGGGGCTGGGACTGAGGAGTACAGGAGGGACGTGAGGATGGAGTGCGGCCTAACTTGGCTGTGGTACTTTAAGCAAGGGCGCAGGGGGTTCTGTCTCAGTTCTGGCCTGCCTTTCTGGATTCCCCCATGCTTATATCTCTCTCTCTCTCTCTCTGTGCCTGTCTTTTTCTTTCTCTGAGCCACACAGACACACAGACACGCACATCACAAATGCATACACAGACACACACACACCAAATGCACATACACAGACACACACACATCACACACACAGAGACACACAGAAACACCACACACACAAACACACACACCAAACACACACACACACACACACCACACAGACACACATACCACACACAGACAGACAGACACACACCAAACACACATACCACACAAACAGACACACACACCATACACACAGACACACATACACCAAACACATACTACACACATACACACACACCACACAGACAGACAGACAGACACACCAAACACACACACACCAAACACACACCAAACACACACACACACACACACACACATATACACACACACACACCACACACAAACACACACACACAAACACACACACCACACACACCAAATACACACACACACCAAAGACACACACATCACACACCAAACACACACAATACACACACACACACACACACACACACACACACACACACACACACACACCACACACCTTTATCCTCCAATAACTTCCTGTTCCCCAACTGTTTGGTGTGCTAGCCGTGAAGAGACAGCAGCTCCTGTAGGGGGCACTGCAGCTCCCTCCTTTTTCCCCCCACAGCAAGTCCAGCAGCGTCACCTGATTCATTCCTATCATCTGGGACCCCCACTCCCCGCAAAGGGAAGTTTTTACTCAAATTCCACCTGTGTCGTCTTGGCAGCCGGTGATGAGACCAGCATATGGAAAGAGAGCGCCATTAGGGAAACTGGCTCTTCTGGGGCCAAGGCAAGAATAACAAGCATACCTGGGTCTCTGAACTAAATAAGGACCTACTGTGTGCCGGGAGCTGCCATGTATCCCAGAACACAGTAAGGAGGAAGAGAAGGTGTTCCTCTGTCGGAGTAGACTGTCCTGCAGGAGAATCGCTGACATACATAGCAAGGTAACTTCAAATAATGGTCGCCCTGACAGACCAAGTGAAGTAAGGCATGGGTACCGTGACACTGGCACCACCTCAGCTGAGAGGTGGCATTTACACGGCAGCCCGAGCGGGAGGAATAGGTCAGCTGTGGGAAGAATGGGGAAGAACATCCAGCCAAAGGGAAAAATGAATGTGAAGGCCCTGAGAGAGAGTGTGTGGTGTGTCCCTGAAGAAGGGGCTGGAGAGGTGGCTCAGCGGTTAGAGCACTGGCCGCTCCTACAGGGATCTGGGTTCGATTCTCAGCATCCACATAGCAGTTCACCACCATCTGTAACTTTCAGTTCCAGGAAATCTGATGACTCCTCTGGCTTCTGTGGGCACAGAGTGCACAGATGCCAATGCAGGTAGAAAGAAGGCAGAGTGACTGAGAGAGCAGCAGCAGACGGAGTCGGTGACAGGCAGGGACATCGAGGCTCTGGCAGGCTATAAGCCATAAGTTTTATTCCAGGCATGACATACTCTCCCCTATCCCACCCCCAAGACAGGCTCTCACATCTCCTAAGCTGGCCTCTAACTTGTTATATGGCCCAGGATGACCTTGAATTCACTCCTGGTCCTCCTGCCCTCCTGAGGGCTGGGATTACAGTGTGCACCATGGGGCCAGATGAATTTGTTCTTTTCCCTTGCAATAGGATCTCATCATTCTAGCCTGTGACTCTCTTGAGACTCTCGTGAGAACTGGCAGCCCCGCTTCCCCCCCACTGTGATGGTCTGCTGTGACTTTAAAAAAATCAAAACACAACACAACAACCCTTCTCCTAGTCAAAGGAGCAGAAACGACCCTCAAATGCACGTGACAGACTCGTTAAGCCTTAGGCAAAGTAGCCAGATGCAGAGGCCACAGATGTTAGGGCTTCGTTAAGAGGAAGAGCAGTCAGATCCATGGTGATGGAATGGAAAAGGGGTTGCTATGGCCTGGGGTGGGAGGATGTTCCTGACTCCTAATGGGGACAGCTTTTTTTTTTCTTTTCTTTTTTTTCCCCCTAAAATTAGCTGAGGGTGATGACAAAATGACTATAAATATACCAAAAATATTAATTACACACAGAATGAATATATCTCGTGGCATATAAATGTTATTTCAATGAAATTACTTGGGATTTAGAGAGAGAGAGAGAGAGAGAGAGAGAGAGAGAGAGAGAGAGAGAGTGTGTGTTAGTTCTCGGGTGTCTCTAGATGACCTTGCTGTGAAGCTGAGGATGACCTTGAACTTATGATCTTCCTAGTTCCATTTTCTGAGTGTCAGGATCACAAGCACGCATCACCATACCGGAGTGTGTGTGTGTGTGTGTGTGTGTGTGTGTGAGTGTGTGTATGTATGTGTGTGTGTATGTGTGCATGTTTGTGTATGAGTGTGTGCACATGTGTGAGAGTGTGAGTGTGTGTGTGCATGTGCATGTATGTGTGTGAGTGTGTGCATGTGTGTGCATGTGTGTATATGTGTATGTGTGTGAGTGTGTGAGTGTGCATGTATGTGTATGTGTGTGAGTGTGTATGTGTGTATATGTGTGTGAGTGTGTATGCGTGTGCATGTGTGTGTATGTATGTGTGTGTATGTGTGTGTGCATGTGTATGTGTGTGTGTGTATGTGTGTGTGCATGTGTGTGTATGTGTGTTTATGTGTATATGTGTGTGAGTGTATGTGTGCGTGTGGAGTGTGTGTGTGTGTGTGTGTAATGGAAAGACGGGTTACAAAGGTTGGAGCTATCCCTCTGGCAGTGACATCACCTGGGCTGACCTAGGATAGGTGCAGGAGAGAGGCTCGAAGATGCAAAGAATGTTCTAGAACCAGAGCTGGCACTGGCTGGCATGTTGGGAGGAGAGAGGGGAAGCAGTGTGACTCTGAGTCCCAACTGTGGTCTCTGGCTCACTGGCTGATGGGGACATCCTGAGACAGAAATCTGGTATGATTCAGTCTGCCAGGCTCCTAATTCCAGAGCTGCCTGTGATGGCATCTAAAAGGCCCCGAGACCCAGTGATGTCATTGGAGAAGGCTGTGGAGAGGAGGCCCTTGGCTTGTGTGGCTGCAGATGCCGCTGTGGGGGTGGTAAGTGGTTTCGGCTGGATTCACCAGCACTGACAGGACTGGACTGTGATTAACTAGAAAATAGCTCTGTACTGGGGACCTGGATGACCTTGGCTCAGCTCCTGTGGTGTCCAGGTACAGGGAGAGGTTTGTTTTCTGAGGTTTCTGTGTGACTCCTCAAAGAAGGGTAGCAGATGACCAAAGATGTCCCAAGTGGACACTGTTTTTAGCCTGGTGGGGGCTGATTTCACTGCCCACCAGCTTCCTGGGCCCTTTGAGCAAAACCAGTGACCCGGCCGCACCCCTGGGTGCTGTGGGCATCACTGGGCAGAGTTGGGGACCAGCTGGGTTTCCCTGGTGTGAGTTTTGGAGTGTTGAGCATTGAACAACTGATCCAAGAGTTTTTCTCTGCATGAAACTCCCCTCCCCTCCACCCTGCTACCAGAAGAGACAGGAAAACAGAGACAGAGAGCTGAGAGTTAGTTCTGTACACACTGCTGACATCAGTTTGTTATCTTCCATTAGTTAAAGTCAGATGGGCCGCTGGTTCAAGACTCAATGTCCCGATTCTGCTCTACCACATATGGGGGACATCACCTCCTGAATCAGAGGTAGGGAGTTCAAGGCCAGACTGGGATGTCTGAGACCCTGTTTCAGAAACGAACAAAACCCAACTATTCTCAGCCAATGAGTAGGATATGAGCTGCTCAGATTTGGGGTGGTAGATCCTCCCTGTAGGGGGAATAGGGTGGAGAGTGGGTAGGGGGTGGGTGTGCAGACCACAGCAGCCCCTAGGAACAGATGTTTGACTCGAGCCAACTTGCCGCTCTGCAGGTTAAGTTACTAGCTTTTCCCGAGTCTCTTCCCTCCCAAAGCAGCAGGAAGACCCTAGAACCAGAACGAATTAGGCCTCCCACACCGCTCAGGAGGAGGGGCCTCCCAGGCTGGTGCTTCCCTCCCTGGCAGCCCCTGCCTGGCCTCCTCTACCTGACTTCAGCTGGAGCCCCTGGGCAGCCAGCAAATCATCATCCCAGTTTTCCAATTTCAACCAACTCGGGGCTAATGGCAAACGCTTGCTCAGTGAGAGAAGCAGAAAAGCATTTGGATTTATTGCTTAGAGAGTTTGTTCCATCTCCTGGGTCTGTTTCATGCTGTTTTCTCTAAGTTTCAAAGCATTGTGTTTAAAAAGGAGGACTTCCGATGGCAGTGTTTTGCCTCATGTTTAAGTGGGGGTTCTATAGTTTACAAAAACGTTGGCATAGTAACAATAACAACCGTCACTGCTGTGAATGGTGTTCCGCAGGGGGGACTCACGAAACGCCAATGTTCCCACCAACTGAGAAGCTGGGCTCAGAGAGGTTAGGGGGTTGTCCAAGGCCACCCAGCCCAGGGCAGGGCACAGCTGACCATAGGTCCACCTGGCTTCTGGCCCTCTGGTGAGGTGACTCCTTCTTCTCTCAGCTTGACCCTGACCTACCTCAGTCCTCTGAGGACAAACTGTGAGCGAGAAAAGCCAAAATGGGACAAAACCCAGGGGTGTGCTCGGCAAACGGTCAAAGGAGAAATCAGTTTAAAAATAACCAGTTGCATACCAGGGGACACTTGCGATCCCAAACAGAACGTTTTGTGCTAAGATCGTTCGTTTATTTATTTATTTATTTATTTATTTATTTATTTATTTATTTATTTTTCCTGCAACAGAGCTAAGCCTGAGGGTCTGGCAGGGTCTGAGGAGGACACTTGCTTTCAAAGTTCTAATTCTGTGCTGGTTAATGGCAGCTTGCAGCCACATGCGGCTCTTAAAATTGAAGTGAAGAACATCGAGACTGTATTTTTGTCGCGCCTGGCACTGTGCTTCGGCTCCGAGGCACGTGGCCAAGCCTGGGCCACAGAACCTCAGGAAATCCCTCCGGCCAGCCCTTCAGCCGCCAGCTGCCTGCTCCTGTCTCCCCTGCTGTCTATTTAGAGGTGACATCATGGGGGCACATCTGTTTTGATGTAGATCCTGCCTCCAGCTCAGGAGCCAATAGATGCTATGGCGACGATTCTCCCTGCCCCGCCTCCTAGAGCAGCTGAAGCTTCAGGGGTGTAAAGGAAAACCAGCCAATTACGGGGTGACCCCAGACCAGGGCCTGATTGCTCAGAGTCCTGGCACATTCATGTCTGCCAGGGAATCAGGACCCACAATAGGCTGGTGTGTGTGTGTGTGTGTGTGTGTGTGTGTGTGTGTGTGTGTGTGTGTGTACAGAGGTCAGAGGTCAACGTAGGGCCTCTCCCTCAGCTTCACTCAACCTTCTGAGACAGTCTTTTACACGGGTTCTGGGGATCTGAACTCAGGAACTTGAAGCTTGGGAGGCAGGCACTTTATCCACTGAGCTGGATCCCCCAACCTTGCTCTTTATAAGCAGGTTCCCAGGTGCTTCCTGTGCACATTTAGTTCGAGAAGCTCTGATTTAGGAGCCAGGCTGAGCCACCCGGTGTGATGTCATTCAAACCTAGAAAACCAGGCGTGTTTCCAGCCGGGCCTCCACAGAGCTCCTCCATCAGCAGCCGTGAGTGAGTCACAGAGCCACAGACAGGTGCCAGGTCAGACTCTACAGCGACAGCTGTGGCCTCCTCTCATACTGACTGTCACCTGCCAGGCATGAGGGAAGACGATGGTGACAGAACCCAGGGCTTGGCTCAAGCTAGGAGAGTGAGCTGCCTTTGATCTGTACCCCTAGAATGAAAAACCCATCTTGGCCTCAGGGTGTTCCCCAAAGATCTCCAGTTTTGCTTTGTGTGTGTGTGTGTGTTTGTGACACACACATGTGCGAGCACTCATCCACATGGGGATATGTGTGTGGATGCCAGAGGTTACATGGAGTGTCTTTCTCTATTACTCTCCACCATTAACAAAAGAATTATTTTTACGAGTGTCTGTGTGGGTACGTCCATGTGTACCCGAGGAGCCCAGAAGAGGCTGCTGGAT
The DNA here is from genome assembly GCF_011064425.1 of Rattus rattus. Taxonomy (NCBI): domain Eukaryota; kingdom Metazoa; phylum Chordata; class Mammalia; order Rodentia; family Muridae; genus Rattus; species Rattus rattus. The sequence goes on along the minus strand of NC_046154.1, from coordinate 23,691,211 downwards.
CATGTGGAGATAGAGTTACAGGCAGTCAGGAAACACCAACACAGATGCTGACCATCAAACCTGGGTTCCCTTACCCGAGAGCCATCGCCCCAGTCTCCCCTCTATGGTATGTTTGAGGCAGGGTCTCTCCCTGAACCTCACTAATTTGATTAGACGGGTTAGCCAGTGAGCTCTAGAGATGCACGGGTTCCCCTCCCCAGCTCTGGGATTGCAGACAAGTGCCATCCAGTGCAGGGGCTGGTGAGGTGGGGGTGGGGGTATCCCTACCTGGGCACGTGGGATTTGAACTGAGGTCCTCATGCTTGTGCACAAGCACTTTACCAGTTCAGCATCAGCCACCAGCTTTTGGCTCCCGCATCCCCAGCACATCTGAACCCATGCACATGGCTCGATGAGGGCACCTAGCCAGACTATGCTCTCCATTCTCTGTGATGCTTCAGGGCTCAGGGCCTGGGCAGGCGGTGAGGAAAACTCGAGAGAGAGGTAAGCATTGAGGTGTTTGTGAGGTGAAGCTGGGTAGGAGCTGCAGGCTGCTGTAGGGAAGGCAGCCTAAGGCTTGCCATAGGCCCTCTCCTGCCTCGGGGATCTGCGTCACCCCCAGTGCATGTCGGTTCTCAGCTGCCTCGGGCCTTCCTTATTTTTATCCCTGGTGTGGTGTTCCATGCTGAGACGATTCTATTTCCCCCACCTGCAAGGGCCCTCCTGGAGAATGAACGTTAAAATAGCCATTTTTACAAGTTGCTCCCAGCAGAAAGACCAAGGACAAGGATGTGACATGGGCCCAGCAGGGAGCCTGGGGACTTTGGAGGGAGAGACATTCTAGCTGACACCACCTAGGGAAGAGCTGGGCACGGTGGGAGGAAGAGAGGCCAGGTTGCTGTCATAACTCTTTAGTATTCTGGAAAAAGCCTGGCAAATGGAACACTCAATTCAAGGCCCCGTATGTAGGCTGTGAACTGCGTTTGTGTTCTGTGAACATTGGATGCTCAGGCCTTGGGGAGGTGCCAATCAAGATGCTTCTCCACCCTTGACTATGGCAGCTGGCGCCCAGGCTAAGCCCAGTGAAACTGATAGAGCAGATCTGGGTACTTTGGACTCAGTCATCCTATTGGGGACCTGTAAGGCCATCCATAGTTCTTATAGGACCCCTGGCCACCAAATCTTTTCTTGTCTTTTCTTTTTTAAATTAATTCATTTATTATATACACACCAGAAGAGGGCAACAGGTTCTATTACAGATGGTCATGACCCTGGGATTTGAACTCAGGACCTCTGGAAGAGCAGTCAGTGCTCTTAACCACTGAGCCATCTCTCCAGCTCTCTTGTTCCTTTTGAGGTCTAGCTGTTGCATTGTTCCTGGAGCCACTCACCAGCTATTCAATACAGGCTATTGCTGCTGTCAAAGCCACAACTAAGAATCCTCAAAGACTCAAACCCGAACGCCCAGCATTCGATACACACAGCACGAGACGGCGCACAGTGGAAAACTATACAGCCAGGAAGAGTGCTGACATACGTGTATTTTTTTTTTGACATGGAAAGATGTTGACAATATATAGTTAAGTGCAAAAGCGGGTTATAAGAAAACAGTATGCATAGGATGACACCACGTTTGCAAAATATATTTTCTATATATTCATAGAAAAAGGTCTAGAAGAAAATATAACCGTATTAATTCCGGAGAGTAGGATGGTGACCGTATTTCCTTTCCGATTAGCTTGGTTTCTTAATTGTCCTACAGTGTTTGTGCAGTGAGTGTCCCTTTTCCTTTGACTTGTGTGCTATGGGTAGCAGGAGACTCTGTTCTGTGACACCTGATCATAGTGTGTGACTGATGCTCTGAGGGTCGGGGTTCCTGCTACAGGGACTGTGCAAGCGCAACTCTCTGTTCAGGAAGAGCTGGGCCATCGGAGCCTCCAGAGCAAGGAGGCAGTGGATGCTGGACCACAGGGTATCAGGAGCATCTTGCTGGTTTTCATAGCAACCTTAGCAGGTGGGACTTCTGCTGATAGAAAAGAGCCCAGTAAGGTGAGGTGACTGACTGGTCTGGGCTCACACAGTGGGTCACCAGGCCTGGAGCCCAATTACCTTGATGGCCAGTTGACAAGCACTGTCTACCGAAGGGGCTGGGAGAGAGTCAACATTACCCAGGACCTCAGCTGTGTCCAGGCTGCAAGTGGATCTGTTGGAAAGGAAAGCCTGCTAGTTCAGGGTAGGGACTGGGCCTCCACACCATGCGGATGGCTTCTGGGTTCATAGATGGGCGCAGAGAGACTGACAAGGAGTCTGGGTTAGAAGACATCATCGCACTATTTCTGTCCCTGTCTGTACATAGCTACTACTTGTCTTTGGCTCTTGGCTTAAAAGTCCTTATTGTCCCTAACCCCGGGGACAGGCTATTGTTGTCTCAGCCTCCTGTGTCCTTGTCGGTAGTCTTCCCACCGACATAGGCGGGCATCATGTATGATCCAAGTGCCCTGACTGCAGGGCAGAGACCATCTAACCCCGGTGGAGGGAGGGGCACATGGATGATTGACAGCAGATCAACAAAGGACCTGGTGGCCAGGAGATTCTGGAGGCAAGGCTTACTCCTGCCTTTTCCTCTGGCTGTGTGACCTCAGGCAAACAGACTCACCTCCCTGGGCTTCTTCCGAGCCTCCATCAGAGTATGCCTACCCAACTCTACCCAAAGGGCTGGCTTCACATTTTCTGGATTTCTGGGGCTAATTGAAGGGAGACGGAGAAGCTCGACAGCGAGGCAGCCGGTGACTGCTTCTGATGACACTGTAGGGACATTTTTTTCCCAGGAGCCACTGGTGGCCAATGAGTCCGATCTTACTTCTTATTCAATGAACTCCTTTATTCTACTTCACATATATTTTTTTTCCATTACAGTAATGAAAATAACATCAGTGATTTGTAACATTTGGGACCAAAGCAAAGGGGAAGCGTTTCCTTGAATGATGGGGTAGGTGACACAAAGTGGGACAGAGTCTACGACGGGTGAAAGGCATTGAAAGCAGATGGGTCGAGTGTGTGTGTGTGTGTGTGTGTGTGTGTGTGTGTGTGTGTGTGTGCAAACACTTATGGTCTCCTTGAGTTAGGTGACACCGTGATTTTGAAAATTATGATCATCATAAAACTCAAATGGGTAGAGAGGAAAAAAAAAAGTAAAGTCAAGCAAAACTGAACTCCTGAAACCAAAAAGGAAACGGAATCAAATACATGAGATGGATATGCAAACCTCCAGTCCTTTGGCCCAGTGACAGCAAGTGTGGGGGCACAGAAATTCCCCCGTAGAAAGGAACACGTAGGCGCCTCGGACCACAGCCCGGGCCCCATGCTGGTACATCACCAGCTCCTGTCTCCTCACAGAGGAAAAAAAGTCGTCTGTCCGACACATCCGTCCAGGGTCTGCCCACCGTGGGCCTTCCGTCCCCAGTGCCTCTGAGAACGGTCCCGGATCCCAAGAAAGTAGAGGCGTCCCTGAGACACGGGCGTGGAGACAGTGGTCAGTGGCGGTGCCCCGCCACGCTGGAGCTGTCCGAGCGGTTGACGGGCAGTGGATGAGCCTCGGTGTTGAACACCCAGTCTTCCAGTGACAGCACATCATCTTCAGAGAACAGAAGATAGAGATATCTGTGTGGCGGGGCAGGGAAGGAGAGAGCAGTTAGTGTGGGGGAGGGGGCACTGCCGGTGCTGGTCCTGAGGAAACACGGATGCTGAGCTGTATCCCGAGACCTATTCAATTCTGGCAACACCCACTGCTTCATCCCCTGATCCACTCTGCTGTGAGCCCTGTGGACTTTAGAGCCTAGACTTGCTCTTGGTCTGGTGGCCCGGGCTCTGTACCTGCCCAAAGTGTTACTAGGTTCCCAGGCTGTGGTTAAATTCCCGCAGGGCAGTGACACAGCTGGGTTCTGGGAACTCTAGGCTCTGGCGTGGGGACTTACTAGGAGGGACCACAAGAGTAAGACACAGCTCAGGACTCTGAGCAGAGCGAGGGAGGAAGGGCAGCGGGGCAGCTGACTCTACCTGAAACAGATAGGAGACTGCCCAGCACTCCAAGCTGGGCTGCAGAGGTTACAGGGGGACAGGACCAATGTCACATGTCACGTGGTGGTCTGTGTGTGAGTGTGAGTATGTGTGAGTGTGTGGTGTGTGTATGTATGTGTATGTGTGTGTCTGTGAGTGTGTGGTGTGGGTATGTGTGTGTGTCTGTGAGTGTGTGGTGTGGATATGTGTGAGTGTGTGTGTGAATGTGTGTGTCTGTGAGTGTGTGTGTGTGTGTGTGTGTGTGTGTGTGTGCATGTGTGTGTGTGTCTGAATTTTGAAACAAAGAATGGCAAAGGACGGGGTGAAGGGGTTTGGGGAAGCACCTCTGTGGTGAGCGTTGGGGCTCTTGGGAAGAATGAGGCCTGACCAGAGCTCAGCCTGCTGTGCAGCCCTGGGGACCCTTAGCCTCTACCGCCCATAGGGCCTCCTTGCCTGTGACTCCTGAGCTGTGGGCCTGACCTGGGAAGAGCTGTACTCACTTCAGTGTCTCAGCCAGGAAGAAGCTCTGTTGCCTGTTGTCGTGGTTGGGGTTACTGCTATACACGTCCTGGATCCCCGAGAAGCCGCCTTCTGTCCGGCAGTGTTTCTCCAGGGCCTGGAGAAAGGGAGCAGCAGCTTAATGAGGGGAGGAGATGTCCAGTGGCTGGAGCTCAACAACACACAGGTCCCAACCCTTGGCTGGCTACTTGGGGGGAGGGAGGGTCCAGCTACGTCCTTCTTCCCAGGTCAGCCTGACCACACCACCTCCACTCGCTCTGATGCTTTCCCAGGTAAGTGAGCAATTCCCCAGTATGAGTCTAGCCCTGGCTTCTCCACCTTCCAGGGACCTGGGTGACCTGGTGACCAACACCGTCACCACAGAGGTAAGGATGTCAAGGATGATTGCTGGCAATCTGCAGGGCCCTCTGGGATCCAGAGAACAGGCTCAGAGGCCTTCGGGCTTACTGCTGCTTTTCTCTACATCCAGCATGGCCCCCTTCTGCTCTGAGGACAAACATAACCAAGAACCAGGGCCTCAGGGAAGCAAGTCCCTGCATGAGTCCTCAGAGTCCTAAATGTAAGCTGGAGTGTGTGCTGCCAGGATGGCCTGTCCCCAAAGCAGGTGACCCTTGTTGGCATGGGCACGGGGTGGGGTGGGCTTGTGGGAAGAGGGACAAAGGACCTATCAGAGAATTTTCTGGAAGCACTACCCTTGTCTTCTCCATTTACCCCATGTGGTACTTTAAATAAGAATGGTCGGGTTGGGGATTTAGCTCAGTGGTAGAGCGCTTGCCTAGGAAGCGCAAGGCCCTGGGTTCGGTCCCCAGCTCTGAAAAAAAGAAAAAAAAAAAAAAAAAAAAAAAAAAAAAAAGAATGGTCCCACGGGGGCTGGAGAGATGGCTCAGCGGTTAAGAGCACCCGACTATTCTTCCAGAGGTCCTGAGTTCAATTCCCAGCAACCACATGGTGGCTCACAACCATCTGTAATGGGATCTGATGCCCTCTTCTGGTGTGTCTGAAGACAGCTACAGTGTATTTATATATAATAAATGAATAAATCTTTAAAAAAAAAAAAGAATAGTCCCATAGGCTCATCTATTTGAATGCATAGTCCCAAGGAATGGAACTCTTTGAGAAGGATAAGGAGGTGTGGCTTTGTTGGTGTGGGTGTGGCCTTGTCATTGGGGGTAGGCTTTGAGGTTTCAAGAGCCTATCCCAGGCTCAGTTTCAGCTTTAGTCTCTTTTCCTCTTCTCTCTCTTTCTCTGTCTCTCTCTCCCTCTTGTCTCTCTGTCTCTGTCTCTCCCTCTCCCTCTTGTCTCTCTGTCTCTGTCTCTCTCTCCCTCTTGTCTCTCTGTCTCTGTCTCTCTGTGGATCAGGATAGAGCTCTCACTACTTCTCCAGCACCATGCCTGCTGCCAAGCTGCCTCTCATGACAAGAATGAAAATCTCTGACTCTGTAAGGAAGCTCTCAATTATGTGCCTCCTCTTATAAGAGCTGCTTTGGTCATGGTGTCTCTCCACAACAGAACAGCGACTAAGACACCCCAGGAGGGCCAGGTTCCTAATGGGTGCTTGTAATGGAGGGAAGACCATGGGGATTGGAGGGTTGCTAGAGATTGAGTAGCATGCTCTGCTGGCTGGCAGCTGGCCCTGTTTCAAAGGAGGCACCTGAAGTAGGCCATGCAGGTTCCGGGGCCAGGAGCAGTACCGCTAAGGCATAGCAACTAGATGTTGGTGGGGTGGCCACCAGCCTTGTCCCCAAGGTCACAGACACTTGCACTCTCCTTAACAATGTCAGCCTTGCCTCAGAAAGGCCTCCCAGGGCTGGGTGCGTGTGCTCTTGGTTCCGCAGCCTCCTGCCTAACTCTCCCATCCCACCGTTTGGCCGGAGGGCAGCCTGGCTGCCTCCCTGTGGTTCCTGAGCTAGAGGCTCATTTTCCAGGGACAGCGGCTAAGCCACACTCACCATCACCACCTCCCAGCCCCACTCCCTGTAGATGGGGTCGTGTGTCTGCCGCCACAGGTACATGTAGCTCTCCACCACCTCAGGTCGCAGGATGTAATAGCTCTCGCTCAGCTGTGTGGCCACCGCCTCTCTGCCAGAGTTGAACCAGAAGGCCTCAGGCCCCAGCTTGGTGTCTGTGGGACAGATCAACAACCAGTCAGAACCCCGGCTTCCTAATTCCCTGGACCCTGTCTAGAATACAGCTGGATGGGTGTGGGCAGAGGGCTGAGATGGGGTAGCCTTGTCAATTGTCCCTCGGGGTTGCACTAAGCTGGGCACAGCCTCCAGCAAGCTCATGGAAGCTTAAAGAATTTAGCTGTTTAACTGGGTGTGGTGGTGCCCACCTATAACCCCAGCACTCAGGAGACAGAAGTAGAGGGATCTCTGATTTTGAGGCTGGCCTGATTTACAGAATGAGTTACAGGCAAACCAGGGCTACATTTTGAGACCCGTCTCAACCATTCTCCCCAAAAATGTTGGGGTTGTAGGACTTACCAGAACCTTTATTATGTGTGTTACCTACCAGTCCCTCCCCTAACCCCTCCCTCACACACTCTTGGCCACCTGAAAAAACACGGAGTGGCCTCTTTTGGAGGGTCAATGTTGGCTGTTTTTTGTCAACTTGGCATGAATCTAGACATATCTGGGAAGAGGGATTTTTTTTTTTTTAAATATTTATTTTATGGCTGTCCGCCAGAAGAGGGCATCAGATCCCATTACAGATGATTGTGAGCCACCACGTGGTTGCTGGGATTTGAACTCGGGACCTCTAGAAGAGCAGCCAGTGCTCTTAACCACTGAGCCATCTCTCCAGCCCCCAAGCAGAGGAGATCTTAATTGAGAAATGGACTATAAGACTGGCCTGGAGGCAAGTCTTGCGGTGTTAACTGATCATTGCAGAAGGAGGCCTAGCCCAACAGAAGAAGGGCCATCCCTGGACTGGTGGTCCTGGTGCTATAAGAAAGCAGGCTGAGCAAGTCATAGGAGCAGGCCAATAAGCAGCACCCCGCCATGGCCTCTGCCTACGTTCCTGCCTCCAGGTTCCTGTCTTGAGTTCCTGCCCTGATATCAATCAGTGATGTGAACTCAGACAGACGGGAGCCTGGGAAAGCACCTGCCTAGGCCTGGTTTGGCTTCGTGGGGTCTAGGTTTTGTGTGGGGACAGCCTGCTGCCATTTTGTTTTCCACAGGAACAAACAGGCTTGGTGGCGCACACTTTTAATCCCAGCACTTGGGAGGCGGGCGGATCTTTGTGAGTTTGAGGTCAGCCTGGTCTAAAAATCCAAAAACAAAAAAAAAAAAAAAAAAAAAAGCACAGCCACCATCTTGCTGTCTGTGATTTCCAGGGCCCCCCTGGGTGCTTTACATGACCTCAGTCCTTATTTTTTTCTTTCTCTTTTTTGCAAAGGGCAATCCTTCTTTCTTATGGAAACAGGATCAGAGAGGCTAAGCATTTTATCCAAGGCCACACAGCGAGTCAAGGCTGAGCTAGGTTGCGCCTCTCCTGCCTGCACACCTGTCCAGGCCAGCTGAGCACTGGCTCTAGTCCTGGGTATGTCCTCACTCCTGCTTGGCCTTGGCCCCCAGGAGGCTCCAGGGTAGGGGATTTTCTGCAGAGCCTGCTGGCATTCTGGAGATGTATCTTCTTAGGAGTCAACTGGGCTCGGCTTCTTTGCCCCCCGCCCTCCACCCCCAGATGGCTCCAGGCTCTGCCACTGGGAGACAGCGCTTGTGCCAAGCTGCTAATGGGGTGACAGAGGCACCGGCCGCAAAGCCAGCAGCGGGAGAGCCAGGCTGGTTGGGACAATATGCTCGATTAAGCGGCTGTCTTTTCCAGCCCTGGGTGATTGTCCCAGACAAACAGCGACTCTTTATTATTCCTGAGGTTTCCCGTTTGTTGACGGCCCTGGCGCAGAGAGCCCAGTGCAAAGAATGGGTCGCCCGATTTCAGGCCCAGCACGGATGGAAGCCGCCTGGAACCAGCTCCAGCCCTGACACTTGTCACTGGCCTCTGGCTGTCAGAGCCTCATGCAGGGCCGGTTAGATGCTGGCTCCCAGGGTCTAGCACGGCTCAGGCAGCTCTGTGTTGTTCTCCCCGCTGGACAGATGAGAAGACAGAGGCTCAGAGGACTGCATGGAGCCTCTCATCCACTTTCCGAAGGGCAGAATGTGCGTGTGCGTGTGCGTGTGCGTGTGCGTGTGTGTGTGTGTGTGTGTGTGTAACTGGCTATCAGGGCCTGGCTCAGCTACTCACATTCAGGGGAACTTTCTCTAAGGCAGCTCCCCCTCTCTGGGCTGTTACACCAAGTATAAAATGAGGTTTGGGGCTCATGCCACTATTAGGCAGTTTTGGTAAGCGCCCGTTGTGTGCAAACAGAGACCTTCAAGCTCGCTGGTTGTTCTGAATCAAAAGGTGGCTAGACACAGGGTGAGAGCCCGCACGGGGTGCAGAAGACAGGCAGAGGATTTGTGGGGCTCAGGTGTCAACCAGCCATGGATGTTGGGGAACCCTCCAATCCCTGCCTCCCGTGGAACCTTGGCCATGTCATCTCTGAGCCTCGGACTCCCCTTCTGTGCCGGGAGGCTCAGTGAGGACACCTCTCGGTGCCGGACAGAATACAGCCAGTGCCAGGACTGCTTCCTTCTCACTGAAATTCCAATAGCTTCCCAGGAGAGATGGTACTAAGAGTGCCCCCCTCCTCACTGCTCTGCTGCTCTGGCCTGTGCTTCCTGGTGTCTAGCCTGGGTATCCAGGGCTGCCTTTATCCCTGCAGGTTACCTGAGCGGGCGTAGGACTCGTGGCAGGTCCTGGTGATCTGGGCTGCAAGCTCTCGGTAGTAGGCCCTTTTATCTTCCCTGGCATCCTCAGCACCAAGGGCGATCATGCCCCCCGAGAAGCAGGCAAGGTGTCCCATCTTGTGGTCCAGAATTCCTCCGCGCCACTCAGCGATGTAGGTCAGGCCCCCCGGAGAGACATTCACCAGATAGGTCTCTATGGCCTGGGGGGTGGGGAGGACAGCGTGGTGAGGGAACAGTGGCAGGTGCTCTCAGGCCCTTCTGTCCCCCAGAGCCAGTGTGTGGCAGGGGCCCTGCCGGGAGCTAAGACATAACATGGGCCTTCAAAATCTTCTCCTTCTTGTGGCTGGGGAGATGGCTCAGCGGTTAAGAGCACTGGCTGTTCTTCCAGCGTCCTAGGTTCATTCCCAGAATCCACATAGCACACTGTCGCCCTCTTCTGGCCTCTGCAGGCACTGCAGGCACATGGTGCACAGACATGCCCGCACACAAAAGTTTTAGCGGTTAAAAGGAACCAGTGTTTTAAAGAACGCTTAGAAAAATCTTTACAATGGGATCAGCTGGCAAACTTGTCCACCTGAGTCAGATTCCCAGAGCCAACAATAATCACGATGAAAGAAATAACGGTTAACCAAACTTTGCCTCCACCTCACCGTCTGCTAAGCCCTAGAAGGGCTCAGCCTGAAGGCTGCTGGCCTGTACCAGAGTTCCTAGTTTTCTGGTGGCTAAGAGTCTTCCTGGAAGGGAGGCCTCTGTGTCTCTTCTAGAAAGAGGCTCTGCTCTGTCCAGGATTTCAAGTGCTTTCTCCTTGCTGGCTGAGGGAGGACCAGCTCGCATCACCCAGGAGAGCTCTGCTCCTGCTACAAGTGCTGTGGGCTCCTTTCAGTAGAAAGGGGCTCCTGAGAAAAGACTCATGGTGTTGGGGTGCCTTCTGCTCCCTGCCGATAGTGCCAGGAACTCTGAAGCTGGGTGCTGTCCACATGGCCCAAAGCTTGTCTCCCTAGGCCCATGAGTCCTGATTTTAACTCTGGACCCACGGGGACATTACTGGTCCTCGGCCTCTAGTCTACTCTGAAATGAATTGGGTCATACCACAGGCCTTTGTACAACCTCCACAGAGCCTCAGTAGAAGGTCTCAACAGGCCTCAAACACACCCTGATCTGGCCCCCCAAGGTGTGGCTGATTTTCTAGACTGACTCCTGGGCATGCATTCTATGAGTTCAAGTCTCTTCTCTATCAGTTCCGCTGTGTGGCGCTGGGCAAGTTAAACACCTTCTCTGTGCCATATCAGCTTTGTCTCTTTGCATCAGAGTCCCCAACAAATGCTGCCCATGAGTCCTCGGCAACCTGTCCACTTCCTGGCCTCACTGGCCTTTTCCTGTTCATGCGCCCCGCCCCCCTCCATTGGATATTCCAAGAGGGCCAGGGGCTGGGGATACAGCAGCACTGTGGAAGGGCCCAGCTCTGGGTGCAGAGATCCAAATGCACATAGGAACGACTGTGGTCAGCAGACAGTTGGGGATGAAAGCGTAGCCTCTCTGCTTTGCAGAGTGAGGTCAGACAGGTCTCTTGCCTCTGGCTGTGTATGCCCCACCCTGCATTCTGAGCCCTGGAAGGCCTCCTCCAGCATCCTGTGGTCCTCGGAGAGAGGAGGAGGTGGAACCTCTTTCTCCTACCTCCTGGTTCTCCATTTGGAGCATGATTACATACAATTCCCTCGGCCCCATTATCTGAGTGTGGTTTGACACCGCCAGCCGCCAGCCAGGGCCTGGCACATGGAGACGGGGCTGGCTTCTGGATCCACTTTTCCTTTTCCTCCCCTGTCTGGGCCAGGGATGGGGGTTTGGCTGCAGGACCTTCACTGGGTGGCAGATGGGAAAAGGCAGATGAGGTGCCTTGCGAGGGCACCAGCCCCACATGGGGAATGAGCTGGGGCCCGGAGTGCCACCAGCTGCTAGGCGGGATGGCTCCGGGTTCAGCACTGGCTCCTGGGTAGAATGGGGGTCCCAGCAGCTGCTCTGTTAAGGGTCACTGCAGGGGGTCGGCATCTGGGCCAGTCTAGGAGGCTTACTGTGTGTGGGATGTGATGAAACAGATGTATGGGGAGATGCCAGGATGCCATGTCGTGGGGCTGGGCAAAGCGTCTTCCGGGCTCCCTCCCACATGCTGGGTATCTGCCTCTCCGAGGAGAGTACAGCTCAGCGTCTCTGCCTGCGACAGAGACAAGCATTGGTGGAGACAGAAGCGCCACGCTTCATTCTCTGTGTGTGTTCACGTGTGCAAGTTCATGTGTGCACTGGCACGCGTGTGGGTACGCTTGTAATGTGGGGGCCAGAGGCCAGCCACAGACGGTTCTCAAGAGCTGCCCACCCTGGTTGGTTGGTTTGCTTTGCTTTTCCAAGACTGGGTTCTCTGTATAGCCCTGGCTGTCACTCTGGGACTCACTCTGTAGACCAGGCTGGCCTTGAACTCAGAGATCCCACTGCCTCTGCCTCCCAAGTGCTGGAATCAAGGGTGTGTGCACCGCCACCCAGCTCCATCTTGTTTTTTAGGGTTAGGGTCTCTCACTGGGATCTGGGGCTTGCTGATTAGACTAGCCAGCCATTAAAACCAACCCCCCAGTACCCCCATCTGCCTCCCCAGCTCTGAAATTACGAACATATACCACCATAATCGACTATGTAGGGTCTGGGGAGAAACTTGGGACCTTGCCCTTGTGGAGCAAGCCTTTTACAGACTGAAACATCTCCTTAGCTCCAGCTAAGTCTGGAGGGAGATGCAGGCTCTGGGTGGGGCGTCTGGGCCAGGCTCAAGTCACAAGACAGGGTACAGAGTTTGGTGGTAGTGAGGGATATCTGGGCATCTCAGAGACACTTTTCCGGCTTTCCAGAGATTCACTTTTGCTCATCTGTAGAATGGGAATACAAGCTCACAGGACGTTGGTAGGGTCTGAACGAGAAGGCACTGTGGCCTGGCTTGGTGCCTGCCCCAGTCAGTTCCTTCCCATGCTTCTTAGGAAGCCCACCCAAGTCCTACAGGGACCCAAGTGACTTGAAGCCAGCCAGTGAAGGCAGAAACGGGCAGGCCTCTGCTCCCGCCTTGACTCTAGCTGTGACGCAGGTAGACCTTTTTGAGTCTCCATTTTATTATTTTTAACGTGGAGCTAACACAGGGACTTAATATATTTCTCTAGAGGAGGTCGCAGTGACTAGGTCTTCCTGAAGTGTCCTCTTAGGACACTCAAGGGTGTGCCCACGAGATGCCCTGAACCCTCCTGCTCACCCCATGGACATGGGTTAAACCTTCAGGTTCTCAGCTCTGTCTGCACAGGGATCCCTGAGAAGTTCCAGAGAAGCATCTCTGGGCCACCCCAGGTTCCAGCCCCATTGCTGGGGCGCAGCCTGTGAAGGGGTCTGAGTCTCCTAAGCGATTCTAACGTGCTAGCAAGGCTGAGGACCACTGGAATAGTCTTCAAAGCCTCAGACCTGCCAAGGCCTGTCCTTCACTCAGGGTCCGCAGCCGCAGGCTCCAACAGGAGATCAAATGTGGGAACTGAGTTCTCTCTACTCAGCCATGCTTTCTGAGGCTCCCAGACTGCTTAAATAATTCATGGTCATCTCTCCCCCTTGAAGCTGCAACCACAGTGTGCCCTGAGGGCGGGGAGTCCGTGCGCTCGCTCGTTAACTTCGCTTTACCCTGCAGAGAGCTGCAGGAGCAGAACCTAATCCTCCAACAGAGGACGCTGGCCAAAGCCAGGCGCAGACGGGGCCAAGGCGAAGCCCGCTGGGCTGCACTGTTGGATGGCATGGAGCTCGGCACCAGGGAGTCAGGCAGAGAAACCTCACCCCTGAGATTTCCAAACCCACAGTTCAAAAGGTCCGTGGCTCTAGATGTCCGCTTCGGTGTGCTTCTAAAAGCACTGCCATTTCTGGGTAGACTCATACCATCAAGTGGTGCTTGGAGACCATCCACCCTCCCACCCCCCACCATGCGTCCATCCAAGCATTCGCATCGATCTACCCCTCCCCCACTATATCTGTCTATCTGCTCACATCAACTGCCCATCCCCACCAATCCACCCGCCCGTGCATATCTAATGTGCTGTCTACCCATCAGCTCATCCATGCATGGATGTACTCCTTCGACTGTTCCCATCAATCTGTCATCCACGCATCTACTCATCTGCCCATTGGTCCAGCTCTCTACTCACCCATCCACACACCATCCATCTATCCACTCATACGTCTGTCAGTCCATGCATCCGTTTATCCATCCTTTCATCTGTCTGTCAGGATGCCCATGCCAGTCCACCTCAGATAGTCTGTATATGCGTGGCCCAGGGGGTGGCACTATTAGAAGCTGTGGCCTTGTTGGAGTGGGTGTGTCACTGTGGGCGCGGGCGTTAAGACCCTCATGCTTGCTGCCTAGAAGACAGTATTCTCCTGTTTGCCCTTGGAACAAGAAGTAGAACTCTTAGCTCTACATCCACCATGCCTGCCTGGATGCTGCCATATTTCTGCCTTGATGATAATGGACTGAACCTCTGAACCTGCAAGCCAGCCTCAATTAAATGTCCTTTATAAGAGCTGCCCTGGTCATGGTGTCTGTTCATAGCAGTAAAACCCTAAGACACACCCATCCACTCATCTATCATCCACCCAACTATTCACATCTGTCCACAATCCATATACCCACTCATATCTATCCATCTATCTGTCCATCCATCTATCCATCTGTTTATATCACTCTGACAACTTATCCATCCATCCCTCAATCCCTCAATGCAACTATTCACATCCATCCACCCATCCATCCACCTATACACCCTTCCATTCATCACCCACCCACCCACCCACCCATCCACTCATCCATCCACCCACCCATTCATGCACCCACCCATCCACCCATCCACCCATTCATACACCCTTCCATCCATCATCCAGCCAGTCACCCAGTTACCCACCCACCCATCCATCTATCCACTCACCTATCCACCCATCCATCCACATCCATCCACTCACCTATCCACCCATCCATCCACCCACCCACCCATCCATCTATCCATCTACCTACCCATTCATCCATACACCCCTCCATCCATCATCCATCCAGCCAGCCACCCACCCACCCACTCACCCATCCATCCACCTATCCATCCACCCACTGACCTATCCATCCACCCATCCATTCACCCATCCACCCGTTAACCCACCCATCCAATCACCCACTCACTCTTCCTGTCCATCACTCTGCACTACTTGTTCCTATAACAATTACTGTGTGCCCACCACGTACCAGTCTGTTTTAGTAGTGAGGCATGTGGGTAAACACGGAGACCAGATTGTTGATTCTAGAGAACTCACGTTGTATTTGGGGAAGATCAAATGTGTGCAAGCAATCATTTCAGATTCTGTTACAAGTGAAGAAGAGAATAAACTGGGGCGTGTGATGGACAGACTGGAAAAGTCTTTTCAGTAGCGTGAGTGGAGAGTTGGCCAGTCTTAAGGACCTGGCCACTCGAATGGCATTCTGGGTGGAGGGGACAGCAAGTACAAAGGCTGAGGTGGGAATGCCCTGGTGCATCTGGGGAGGCAGAGGGGTAAGAGGGATGTGATACAGCCTTGGGTTTGCCAGGGTCCCAATCAGGTGGGGCCCCATGGGTGAAGGGCAGGGTTGGGGTTAACTCCAGGAGAAAGGGGAGCTGGCAAGGAGAGGAAGAAGCATTTCCAGCCCCAAGGCTGCTGTGTGGAGAACCGATTTAGACACAGGGCGGAGAGGAAGGAAGGAGCTCACTTTAAAGGACGTGAGGTGGTGTTTCTGAGCGAGGTGATTAGACAAAGAATCCAACTAACTTCATGAGGAAACTGAGACCCAAAGCGAGACTGTGATGGCGTATGCCTACAATCCCAGCACTTGTGATAGGTAGATTTTGATGACTTCAAGGCCAGCCTGGTCTACAAAGTGAGTTTTTTTAAAAAAGATTTATTGATTTATTATATATAAGTACACTGTATGTTGCTGTCTTCAGACACACCAGAAGAGGCCATCAGATCCCATTACAGATGGTTGTGAGCCACCATGTGGTTGCTGGGATTTGAACTCAGGACCTCTGGAAGAACAGTCAGTGCTCTTAACCGCTGAGCCATCTCTCCAGCCCCCTAGAGAGTGAGTTCTAAGAAAACCAGGGTTACACAGAAAAGCTCTGACTAAAAATATAAATATAAGTATGTGTGTAATACACACACACATATACACATATATAGTTTTTGATTTATGATTTTTATTTTATGTGTATGAGTGTTTGACCTGCATGTATGTCTGTGCACCTTACATGTGTACCTGTGAAGGCTAGGAGTGGGTGTCTGATCCCTGGAACTGGAGTTACAGACGGTTGTGAGCCACTATATGGGTACTGGGAAGTGACCCCACATCCTCTGGAAGAGCAGCCAGTGATCCTAACCACTGAGCCATCTCTCCAGCCCCCGAATGTGCTTCTTCACCAGCTGGGTTCACCGGCATCCATAGCCCCAGCTACCCAACTCCCTTTTCTGTTCTAAATTTTCCTCTCTTTGGGGTGGGGGTGGGGGACTCACCCCAGCCTCCCGCTTCTCTTCACTCCACACCCCATGACTAGAGCAGCAGTGACATTAACTCTGACAGTTCAGTGCCATGTGGCCATGGGCAAGTGTCCTCTCTCTGAACCTCACCTTGCGCCCACATGCCGAGAACCAGCACAAGAGCATGCTCCGTGCATCCCGGGTGTCACTCTCTCTCCTGGAGTGTCACCTCTGGTTTACAGGATGACAGCTGAAGATCTCGCCTGGGAGCCCCCCGGGGGATCCTGCCTGCCATCTGGGCTTTGGCACATTAGCTGAAGCCCAGAGACCCTTGGGGGAGGGCTTAAGCTGAGCTCTGGAAAGCAGGCTGTCACTTCCGATGAGATCTTGGACAAATGGCCTGACCTGCCTGAGCCGGGTTTCTGAGCGTGGGGAAGGGGCGCGCAGATGTCTCTGGAGCCTGGGGAGCTATCAGTGTGGCTGGTGAGGCCTTCCTGCCTCTCCCTGCCCACTCTGCGTCCTCTCTCAGCACTCAGGGCCCCCAGGGGTGATGGCTGCCCACTCCGCAGACAGCGGGAAGCCTCTTACCTCCAAGGCTTCATAGTACATGGTTTTAGCCTCCATATCTGTTTTGGCAGACATCAACCAGGACTTGATCAAATATTCATAAAAGCTGTCCCCAAGTCCCCCGACTGAGACGTGATCTGCAAGGAAAAGATGATATGAAGGGTTAGCACATTTGCCACTGGCTGGGCTCAAATGGTGACCTCTGTGGCCTGGGCTGCCACCCAATCCCACTTGGGTAGGGTGAAGGGACCTAGTTGGGAACCAGGACATCTTGAGCCAGGCGTCCTGTATCCACACCCAGGGTCCTTGGGGCCATAGTTCATCTGACCTTAGCAAGATGACACAGGACCCTGGCTATTAGCTGTAAAGGCTGATTTATTCCTCTCTCCCCACTTCCCTTTCTCTCTCTCTCTCTTTTTTTTTTTTTTTTTTGGTTCTTTTTTTCAGAGCTGGGGACCGAACCCAGGGCCTTGCGCTTCCTAGGCAAGCGCTCTACCACTGAGCTAAATCCCCAACCCCCCCTTTCTCTTTTTGTCTTGGAAAACTAGGCTGGCCTTGAACTCACAGAAATCCACCTGCCTCTGCCTCCCCAATGCTGGGGTTAAGGGCGTGTGTTTTTCTTTTCTATTAAAAATTTATAATTTAATACTAGGAAATACACACACACACACACACACAGATACACACACACACATATATATATATATACATTTGTGTGTTTCTGTGTGTGTCTTCATTTGGTGGCAGACAGTTCACAGGTATGACTGGGGTCTGCCAAACCCAGCAGTGAATTCTGGGCCTTCATAAAAGGCTGGGGAAGTGGATCACAAGGTCAGACCCCAGCCACAGAGCCCCGTCAGAAAACCAAATTGGTTTGTGTGGACCAAGGCAGTGGGAGCTGAAAGGGAGGGTTGAGATCCCCTCTCTGTCTGAGGCCAGTAGGCCAGCTCTGCAGCTATGTGGTGTGTTCGTGTGATACGGACAGCATTAGCATGTATGTATAGTTCTGTGTGCTTTCATATGGTGTGTGTGTTGTTTTGTACATGTGTTTCTATGTAGGCACGCATCTGTGTGGTGTGTGCTTGTATGTGGTACAGATGTGGGGTATGTTTGTATATATGTGTGAGTCTGTGTAGCTTATGTCTATGTACTTGTGTATGCGTGTATGGTGTGTTTGTGTATATACATGGGTCTGTGTGGCATATGTCCATGTGTATGTTGTGGTATGTGTGTTTGTGTAGGGCGGGATGGTTTATATCTTTGTCTGGTGTGTGTGTATATGTGTGGTGTGTCTGTGCATATGTGTGGATCTATATGGCATATGGCTGTGTGTATGTATGTAAGTGTGGCGTGTGTTTGGTGTGTTTGTGTAGATGCAAAGGTCTACGTTGTGCATATCTGCGTGTTTGTGTATGATATGTGTGTGTATGTATGTGGTGTGTGTGTGTTGTATGTGTGTTTGTGTACGGTGTATGTGTATGTGTTGTGTGTGCGTGTGTGTGTACAGTGTGTGTATATACAGTGTGTGTGTTGTATGTGTGTTTGTGTATGGTGTGTATGTATAGTGTGTGTGTGTATGGTATGTGTGTTTGTGTATGGTGTGTATATGTGTATGGTATGTGTGTTGTGTGTGTTTGTGTATGGTGTGTGTGTGTGTGTGTTTGTGTATGGTGTGTATATGTGTATGGTATGTGTGTTGTGTGTGTTTGTGTATGGTGTGTGTGTGTGTGTGTGTGTTTTTGCAGCCAGTGGATAATCCTGGACCGATCTAAGCTGCAGGAGGAGTTGGGTCTCCTGAGCGGCTGAAGCCAGGTGTGGGCAGACTGGGAAGCAGACAGAGCCGAGGCTGGGTGACCTGAGCTGTGGCCCTAACTCTTTCCCCTTCACCTGTCATTTCTGAGGTTGCAAATGATGTAACACACACACACACACACACACACACACACACACACACTCCACAAAGAGAGCGAGAGAATGCCATTCCTGCGCTAAATAATATAAAAAGGAGTGTACCATCTCACGCAAGTGCCGCCTGCTACTCTCTGGCCCCAGTGGTCTCGCTGCCTCCAGTCCTCGCCTCATGCAGCGACCACCCGTCTCGAGGTTAGCTGTCACAAAGCCCTGTGACCCGGTAAAATCAAAACTCTAGAGGCTTGTAATTTATCAGTCAGATTTACATCAGTAAACTCTCAACCCACAAAACGCCCAAACAATGAACTCGGAGCCAACTGATATTGATACTGGCTGAGCCTTTGAGACTCTCAGAGCCTGGCTCTCCCATGAGTGAGCGCAGCAGGGTCTGGGGGACTGGCCAGCTCTTCATCCCACTCTATGCCTGGCTTGGGAGATGCCCCAGGGGTGTTTGACAGAGTTGTTAGGTGTGGAGCCACACACTTGCCATCTCAGCACTTGGGATGTGGAGGCAGGGGAATCCAAGGCCAACCTTGGCTATCTAACAAGTCTGAGGCCAGCCTGGGCTACCTGAAGACCTTGTCTCAAATAAAAAGTTAAACAGTAGGATGGTGGTGGTGCACACCTTTAATCCCGGCACTCAGGAGGCAGAGTCAGGCAGATCTTTGAGTTCAAGGCTAGCCTAATCTATAAAATGAGTCCCGGAACAGCCTGAGCTAAGTCTTTAAAGAGAAAAAGCAGAAAAGCCCAGGGCTGATTCAAGGAAGTTTAAAATACAGTGGTGAGTGATTTATTTCAGATCACTGCCTAGTTTGGTCCCACCTAAAATTTTGTCTAAATCAAACCTTGAGGTGGAAAACCAGATCAAAGGAGTAGGGGGAGGTCACAGGGCCTTTCCCTCAGTCACGTCTGAGTGACAGCAGTAAGTGGGACATTCCTGTAAGTCTGGGTCATGGAGGAGGGTGCTGAGCTGCTGTGAGAGCCGGATGCTAAGGATGCTGGGAGGAGTCAGGTGCACAGGTGCTGGCGTGCCCAGGCTGGTGAATCCAGGAGCTGGTGCCCGCCCCTGGGAACCCTGGGATGAGAAGCCACGGGGCCAGTACTTACGCTGTACCCAGTTCCCGCTCACTGGGCTGAGGAAGTTGGGGTAGAGGCCGAAGGGTTTGTCAATCTCCCTGAGGACCTTGCGGATATTTCTGACCTGTGAGAGACACCAGGCACAGTCACTACCGATTCCCCACCCATGAGGACGGAACACGTAGTTCGGGTGCACATGGGGGTTAAAGCTTTCTGGTGGGGGGAGGGGGGACAGTGGCAGAGCCACAGGTTCTGTGCCTGCACACAGAGCATGGTGGGATGTGGCCAAGTGCAGCCTGACTCACGCTCCCTCTGCTGACCGCTCTCCCTGGAATAATCCTATCCCAGGCTGGCTGCCCGCCAGCACCACCCCTGTAGACCACTCTGGGGGAGGAGGGGTTTCAGATGAGTAGCGGTAACTATCTTGTAAGCCGTACATTTCCTTCTTTTAAAGACAGGGTCTCAAGTAGCTCAGGTTGACCTCTTAATCTTCCAGCTCCACCCTGAGTGCTGGGGTCACAGCCATGCAAGACCATGTCCTGTTTATGACTGCCATAGATCAAAGCCAGGGCCTCACGTATGCTAGGCAAACACCACTGATGGAGCCCCAGCCCCAGTGAGAGTAGAGAGCTGGGGCATGAATCAGGTTGCTCTGAGTCCTTAGACTGTATTCCTTGCCCTGCATGGAACAGCCATTGAGTCCAACACAGACCAGAGGGCAAGGGTACGGTGACGCACAGCAGAGGCTGGGTTTGCAGTCTGGGGGAGGGAGGGGTTCACATGGACTGTCTGGGAGAGCAAGCCCCCAGGACCACTCTGCCTCCTGCTCACTGATAAGCTGGCACAAAGGGGCAGCTGGGAGGTTGAGCCATTAGCGCCAGCCTTCCTTTACCTCAGAGGCTCTTGGCTTTGCCTCGTTGGACCTCAGGTCCCTTTAAGGCAACAGAGACCATTCGAGGGACAGGAAGATTCTTGTGCCTGTCATAGGCTCCCCTATCCCTGTGGGGTCCGGGGAAGCAGGCTATATTAGCTCTCCAGGAGGGGGCAGGGTGCTGTAAAACTCTGACTGCTAATAATCATCTCTATGGGAGGCGTGACAGGGGGACGGAAATAGCTGAAGTATGCAAATGGAGAGCGACGGAGGGGTTGGAGTCTGGAGCAGCTGCGGCCAGCTGTGCTCCAATGCCCTGGGAAGGGAGATGCTGAAAAGTTCCTGACCCAATTCTCAAGCTCCACCACTCACTAGCTAGCCGCCCCGGGCTGGTGACTCAGCCTCTCTGGATCTCACTCCACCCTCTACCGCTCAGCTCAGTTAGATCAAGTTGGCAGAAAACACCTCACCCCGATCCCAACCCACCCTTCCCCCACCACAGGCCCCTCCCCCACCCCCCCACCCCCCCCGCAAGGGCTGGTGTGCACTCTTGGGGACCTTTCCCTGAGCTGGCCAGGGCTGTCCAGGGAGGTCCCTCTGGAGGGTGGTGAGACCAGAAAGCCTGAACTGGGCAAAGGGTCAGAGGGCATGGCATCGGGCAGTAGGATTAGACTCATCTGAGTGGTCACAGGACTCACAGGTCCCTGATGGAGAGCTTGACTATACCCTGGATAGGTAAGGACAGGAGCCAGAGGCAGGTCAGAGGCACCAATCAAGGGGGAGGGAAGCTTGGTCTGAGCTCTATCCTGATGGGTGCCCACACAGAGGACACAGTGGTCCCAAACTTCCTATTGGGGAGCACCGGGCTTCATATTTATGTGCAGACTCCAGGGCCTGGGGCGAGTGAAGGCCAGGAGGCTGCTTCCTTTCAGTTGTTTGAGGTGGCGGTGGCTATGCTCGGAGAACGGCTGATGGCACAAGACGGCACCACCGGGTAGAGGTGTGCAGGCGTCTCAGGGGGACAGTGGGACCCCAAAGGTTGTTCTCGGAGGGGTCTGGAAAGGGTTTATGTGTCTGCTGACTTCCTTTGGATCCAGGACTAAATCTGAACCCAGATGTTCCCTCAGGGATAGCCCAGGGCTGTAGCCCCTCTGGAGAGCTACCCAGGGTCAGGATCGGGCAATGGCCTGGATGCACTTCTCAGTACCCGTGTAGCCTTGGGCAGCCAAGAACAGTGTCGAGGAATCAGCTCTGCCAGCCTGCTGCCAGCCTGCTGCCAGCACAAGCCAGACAGCACCTGGGAGGAAACGGCAGGGAGATCTCACACAGAGAAAAGCTAAATGTCCCTGGAAAGGGTGCTCGTGCACACCAGCCTGTTCCCGTCCCCGCTCTCAGTCACAGTCTCCAGATTTCACAGATCTGCACCAGCACGAACCTCCCTGGCAGAGTTCTGGCTGCTTCTGTTCCCTCCCTGCCACCTGGCGTTGGGCACAGTTGGTTCTCCCGCTAGCTACTGCTTCGAGAGTGGTGGCTTTGGGACCTGCAAATCTCAACTGCAGACACCTGCCCTCTATCCCTTGGCTTCGGGGGGGGGGGCAAGATGTCTGCCTCAGAGAGGGTGGGAGGGAAAACTCACCTTTTCTGCAAAGACTGGATTGCCAGAGAGTTCAGTGAGATGCAAGAATTCCAAGTGCAGGGACCCAAACTCCGCCAGGATGCTGCTGCTGCCCGCGGTGGCCCAGCCCCAGCTACCGCTGAAAAGACATCAGCTGCTGGCTCAGCTGTGCACCGCTGAAAAGCATCACCCTGCTGGCTCCTGTGGTACAGGGTGTGCCTGCTGTGCACCAGGCACCTCAGCCAATCCTTCTGGGCCCCACTGTGTGGATGTCACTGAGGCTGGTGAGGAGATGGGACCTGGGGAAGGTGGTCTGAGCCCATGCCACAGTCTTTGTTCCTACCAAGCAACCTTTATAATGTTTGGGATGTTGTGACTATGGTGAAATCTGCAGGTGACATTGTCGGTGTGACTGAGGAGTTCCCAAACCCCACAGGACACTCAATGGTCATCTTCAGAGTCACCCCCAAACACACACAGACTTTTGCCTGTCCTTTTATCCAAGGTCATCTAAGTCCCAAACTGCACGGGGGGGGGCGGTTAGGAGTGAAAGAAGTGGGGCCCTTGTAGCCAAGGCTAGCCTCTCATGAACATGTCAGCCATGTTCTTGCCTTGTGCTTGCAGGAGGCTCTGATGTCCACCTCAGGGACAGCACGTGAGTTATCTTCCCACTTTCCCTTCTAAGACACAAAGGATCAGACCCAGGGTCAGACACTATCCGCCAGTCACCAGTCTGTGCAGCGGCTGGGCCCAACAGTAGGCTGCACTGAGTCAGCCCTGCCGGAGGCCTCTGCCCGCATCACCCCACCCTGTGAGGGGGGCTTCCCAGAGCTCCACCCGCTGCACCCTGGAACCAGAAAGCCCAGGGTATGGCGCTGGTCAGCTGACACCCTCAGACAAGCTTTTGAATCCTGTGTGTCTCGGATTCCACACGCATATCCGGATCGCTTTCCCACGGGATATTTAGGATTCCGAGGGGACAGGCACGCTGCAGAGAGTTAGTGAAGATGGAGGGAGAGAGCAAGGTACAGCAGCCACCTTCCCTCTGTGGGTTGTGGGTGGCTGTGTTGCCTTTTGGGGGTTCCTCTGTTCTCCTGCTGCCTTGGAACCAGCTGCTGTTCATCTGTCCCTCTCCACAGATGGAGTTCACATGGGAAGGCAGTGTGGGGTGGGGAGGGGCCTGCGAGCCACACTTCTGCAGGCCCAAGGCCTCACAGCCACTCTGAGCTCTGCCCTTGCTCAGCACTGGCCTCTGGTATTCTGACAGAGAAGAAGACCCTTCAGGTAGCTCAGCCTCCCAGTTAGCCTGCCTGCCTGCCTGCCTGCCTTCCTTCCTTCCTTCCTTCCTTCCTTCCTTCCTTCCTTCCTTCCTTCCTTCCTTCCTTCCTTCCTTCCTTCCTTCCTTTCTTCTTGACAATGTTTTACTATGTAGACCAGGCTATGCCGAAACTCACTCTGTAGATGAGGCTGGCCTTGAACTCAGGGATCTGCCTACCTCTCTGCCTCCTGAGTGCTGGGATGAAAGTGCACCATCATGCCCTTCCGGCCTCCAGTGAGTTCTGTCCTCATGTCCACCACACAGGCCTCTCTCTTCTCTCTCCTGGCACCCCAGAGTCACCAACCCCAGAGGCTTCAGGTAGTAGGGAGGGCATGTGTGCTTGCGCATGTGTGCATGTGTGTGTCTGGGATGCGTGCGCGCGCGCGTGTGTGTGTGTGTGTATGTGTGTGTGTGTGTGCGCATGTATGCTGGGGGGTGCACTTTGTCGCTCTCTGCCTCGTTACTGGCTTCCTCTATGTCCCAGACCAGGG
The DNA here is from genome assembly GCF_011064425.1 of Rattus rattus. Lineage (NCBI taxonomy): Eukaryota > Metazoa > Chordata > Mammalia > Rodentia > Muridae > Rattus > Rattus rattus. The sequence goes on along the minus strand of NC_046154.1, from coordinate 23,667,465 downwards.
GCCGTCAGGCGTGTCCTACCGATTCCCTAGACCTCAGCTTCCTCCTCCCTTAAACCAAGGTGCTCGGCTTCGGGGAGCTAACGCAAGGCATCAATTATGCACGTGACTGTCATCTTTATCAGTATGTAATTGTGCATATGTGAGTGACAACGGGAGCCAGGTGGTTTGGTGTCTCTATTTTACCTTCACCCAACTCCATTAGCTACGGCAATCTTCATGTCAGAGGTGGGAATACTTAGGCTCAGAGAGGGGGAGGCACTTTTTCAAGGTCACACAGCAAGCAGTAGAGCCAAATCTAAATCTTAGGCGCTAAACGCACCCACAAAATTCTGGAAAGGAGTGGACCAACAGTAAGAACCACACTCCTCTCCTCTCCCCCAGCAAGGGGGTGCTCCACAGTACCCCTCAGTATTTGGTTAATCTCCTTCCTGTGTATGGTATACGCACGACCGCCAGAGCTGAGTTCAAATCCTAACTTTACTTGGTTGCTGTGTGACCTTGGGGATGTCACCGCACTTCTCTGAGCCTCGTTTTCTTTCCTGGCAAAATGAGGTCCTGGTGGTTAGAAAGGAAAGTTCTCTGTCGTGTGCTCACAGGGGGCCTGTGTGTTCAAAAGCTGCTAGCAATTATGGAGATGTGCATACACGATTAGAGGGAGCACAGCCACGTACATGTGAATGTACATTTGGGTGACTGCATGGGTCCACGTATGGATTTAGGATGGCATGACAATGACCAGCTTGAACGTCAGACCCTTACAAGCGGCACGCGTGGCAGCAGGATTGTACTGTGCACGATACTGTGCATGTGTGAGTGTGAGTGTGCGTGCGTGTGTGTGTGGTGTGTGGTATGTACGTGTGTGTGAGTGTATGTGGTGTGTGTATGTGTGCGTGTGTGTGTGTATGTGCATGTGTGTGTCTGTGTGTCTGTGTATATGCATCAGTGTGTGTGTGTGTATGTGTGTGTGTGTGTGTGTGTGTGTGTGTGTGTGTGTGTGTGTGTGTGTGTGTGTGTGTGTGTGTGTGTGTGTTTGTGTGGTGTGTGTGTGCGTGGGTGTGTGTGTGATGTGTGGTATGTGCGTGTGTGTGTGTGTGTGTGTGTGTGTGGTGTGTGTATGTGTATGGTATATGCGTGTGTGTGTGTGGTGTGTGCACGTGTGCATGTGGTGTGTGTGTGTGTGTGTGTGAGGTATGCGGTGTGTGTGGTGTGTGTGTGTGTGTGGTATGTGTGTGTGTGTCTGTGGTGTGTGCGTGTGGTGTGTGTGTGTGAGTGTATGTGGTGTGTGTGTGTGAGTGTATGTGGTGTGTGTACGTGTGTGTGTGCACGCACGTGCGCACACAGCCCTGGACTGGCCACAGTCACTGTCTCAGGTAGCAGTGGTCTCTGCCGGCCACAGCTGGCCTTGGCTCTCCCTTGGTTCCCCCACCATGCCTCCCCTGCAGAGATGGGCACCCATCTCCACGCTGGACAGAGCTGGGGCAGGGCAGTTCACCTACCCCGCCAGATGCCGGGACCAGGCCTTCTGGAGCCCTACAGGAAGAGCAAGTGGGTCTAGGCCTCTGCCCGGGCATCTCTGAGGGGCGTCCTTGGTAGCGCGTGCTGCTGTAACCCTGAGACCCTCCCATTTTAGCAGTTGCTTCTTTCCCAGAATATGAAAGGGAGTGATGCCAGGAAGTCCGCGCCTGCAGCATCTCTCGATGGCGAGCTAGGAGCCTAAAAATAGCTCGGCCTATGACAGGAATCCTAGGGTCTGTGTAGGACCAGGCTCCGCTGAGGTGAGAAGGGGGGACTAGGGCTGAGGGAGAAGCACAGAGGGCTGTGCCCAGACTCAAGTGAGGGTCACTTCTGCCCTCATTCTCAGGATCAGTGTCTGGAGAAGCACTCTGCACCCAGGCCTGTATGTGTGTTTCTCAGGTATCAGGTCAATATGGAGGCTGGCCTCTGTCAGCCTCACGGCTACCCTGGTCCCTGTGAGGTTTTAGTGAGGACTCTGGGAAGGTTTTTCACCAGGGGGAGGTGAAGGAGGAACTGGTTTGGAGGGCATGGAGGGCAAAGCTACCAAGGCCACAGGGCAGCGAGGGTGCGTGAGGCCTGGGGAGAGCGGAGTGGACTCCCCTCCCAGGTACCTGGCCAGCACTCTTGTCAGGTACCCCAGACGAATGCTCAGGTAAGACAGGGAGCATGGATGACCCCAGCCTTTCTCCCACCTCAAGGATGTCATGCATGGCCCAGAGAGCTGTGGGATCCACCTGGGAAGCCAGGGCCAACAGGTGCTACGTCAACATGACACTGGCAGCTGCTTGCAGAGGAACGAATGTCCCTCCAATCCTGAGAAGGTCAAGCCTAAGTGGTTCAAACCCTGAGACCCACACTTGGCAACCAGCGCCTGTCCGGAGCAGCACTTAGCGAAGGTCAGTTCTCAGCGTGCACAGACTAGGAACTATTCCATCCACATTCCTCAGCGCCCACATCTGCAAACATTTCAGTCACATAAAACTGACTCCCTAGGACTTGGTTCTGCTTGCCAACTGTCCCTGGGCCTCCTCATCAGGAGCACGGTCACCAGTTCACAGGGGGCCTCTCACCTTTTGAAGTTCACCACGCCCTTGGGGATGCCCGTGGGTGTGTTGAAGGCGGGCAGCAGTTTCTCACCCAGCTTGATGGCCTTCACTCGGAACACCTGTGGGGAAAGGTCAAAGGGCACTGAGTCTGAAGTGGGTGGAGCGGTCACTGTCATCGAGTGCTGCAGCCAAGGCTGGGAGAACCGACTGGGAAGAGGCACTCTGTGGTGACAGAACCCAGTCCCTAGATGGCTGGTGTTCGTGGTCCTTACACCAGGCATTTCTGAGTATCAATTTCTGTGTTCAGGAAATGCCTGGGTTGTTCCTCAGATGGCTGGGGGATGAAGGACCATGATTGTGACCAGGTGACCAAAGGTCTATGCATTGAAGGCTTGGCCCCCAGTCTTGTTACTACCAGGACATGGTGCAACCGAAGCTGGGACCTAAGGGAAAAGAATTAGGTTGGGGGGGCTTCATGGGGATAGAGGGACCCCCACTCTCTTGCTCTCTGTTTCCTGCATCTCTACCACGGTGTGCTCCAGCCAGGACGTCCTGGGTTGCTCTGGAGCAGAAGCATCAGGCTAAGTAAGCATGGACCACCGAACCAGTGAGCCTGGCCGTACATCTCCTCCTCTTAAGTTGTCTCAGGCATTTTGTTCCGTGAGGGGGAGCTAATTAAAACGGCAAGAGTGGGGTTGGGGATTTAGCTCAGTGGTAGAGCGCTTGCCTAGGAAGCATAAGGCCCTGGTTTGGTCCCCAGCTCCAAAAAAAAAAACAAAAAAAAAAAAAAAAAAAAAAAACGGCAAGAGTATGGGAAATGAGTTGTGTATCTGTGAGGAGAATGTTACGGCATTGGACTTAGAGCCCAGACCGTACCATCCTCCAGGTTCTAGAAACTTCTACCTCCTGGGTGACAGCTTCCTGTGAGATTGTAGGAGAAATGTCTTTCTTTGCTAGTCTGAGGCCACTCAATTGTTTTCATGCTATGCACAGGGGCGGAAGGTTGTTTTAAACCCTCCATGTGATAGCTAAGGAGCCATAGCAAGGTCACAGCTCTGGGCCTCAAGCAAGGTTCCAAGCCCTTGAAACTGTCCCTCAGAAATGCCAGATTAACTCAGGAAATGTGGCCTTCAGACTCAGCAGTGTCTCTCGTAACCAATTTCTCAGAAAGGGTCAGCGAGAGGGCTCAGTTCATAAAGGAGCTCGCTGCCAAGCTTTATCCCCCCCCCCCCAAGGATCTTGAGTTCATTTCCTGAGACCCACGTGATGGAAGGAGAGAGCCCACTCTCAGACGTTGTCCTCGGACAACCACGTGTACACTGTGACACACCTGAGTGTGCCCACACCCTCAAAAAACAAATGGACAGATGTAAAAAAAAAGAAAGATGAACCAACCTGACTTCTCTTAGGGCATAAATAATTAAGAGGGTTTCGAAAGAGTTTATATTGTGTCTGTTTGTTCTAGCATTGCCTAAAATAGTCCGTGGTGAGCCAGGCAATGCAGAAGTGGCTCAGTGCTGGCCTCCATGAGATACAATGTCACGCAGCCACCGAAAGGGCACAGTAGGAGAGTATATGCAAAGTATTTCAGAAGACTGCAACTTAGTCTATAGTCTGTTCACATATGGATGCATTGAAAAAAGAAGGAAATATATGAAAACACTAATAATGCCCTCTCAGAGAGGTTAGCTCATGGATGGTACTTATTTCCTCTTTTTGGTCTTTTTTTTTTTTTTTTTTTTTAGTTTTTTTTTTTTTTTTGTATGTGAGTACGCTGTAGCTTTCTTCAGACACACCAGAAGAGGGCATAGGATCCCATTACAGATGGTTGTAAGCCACCCTGTGGTTGCTGGGAATGAACTCAGGACCTCTGGAAGAGCAGTCAGTGCTCTTAACCGCTGAGCCATCTCTCCAGTCCCTTATGCAATTATTTTTATTTTTTGAAGCGAAGGTCTCACTGTGCTGCCCAGGCTGCTTTTGAATACCTACACTCAAGTAATCCTGCCTCAGCTTTCTGAGTAGTTGGGACTACAGGTATATATGACTGTGTTCAGCCTGTGTAATTTGACAAGAGGATTGGGGGGGGGGTGGAGGGGGAGGGATGGCTCAGTGGTTGGAGCACTCCCTCTGTAAGCTTCAGGACCTTAGCTCAGATAAAATGTTAGGTGTGGGGCTGGAGAGATGGTTCAGCGGTTAATAGCACTGACTGCTCTTCCAGAGGTCCTGAGTTCAATTCCCAGTGACTACATGGTGGCTCACAACCATCTGTAAAGGGATCTGATGCCCTCTTCTGGTGTGTCTGAAAATAGCGACAGTGTACTCACATACATAAAATAAATAAACAAATCTTAAAGAAAAAAAAAGTTAGGTGTGGTTGTGGTTCTTGGAACCCCGGTCCTGGGCAGGGCAGAGAAAGGCGGAGCTTCTCAGCAGGGCAGTCTAGCCTAAATAGTAAGCTTCCAGTATAGTAAACACACACACACACACACACACACACACACACACACAAACTTTCAGCAAACTGAAAACACGCTTTTTAAAAAGCTGACCATGATGGAGTCCACCTGGAATCCTGGCCCTGAGGAAGAGAAAGGTTAGAGGCCAGTGTGGGCCACTCCCTGGAGGAGGGATAAAAATCACATCTGTATTGGCCATGCACTGGGATTCTTATTCCTAACGGACAGACCGGGGCACAGCCTTGGCTGTCGGCTCCTAAGGACTCAGAGGAGGGAGGCAGGCTCTCTGCCGATAGCGTGCCATTTCAGGTAAGGGCCTGAGTCTTCCTGGATTTTGGGATCCATAGGGGTTCGGGGCCCAGTCACCGTGGATACCTAGAGAGGATCATAAAAGTCATTTAAGAGCTGAGATGCAAGTCCCCAGTCTGTCACTCTGCTCACTCAGTTTTCTGACCTTCCTAACAAAGCTACCAGGAACAAAACTCTGCTGAACCAGGGCCTGGGGGATGAGGCTCCTGTCCCAAGTACTCAGGGCCCTGGGTCTCATCTCTGTCACAGAATATAAAGCAAACAACACAAGTCTGGTGAGATAGCTGTCAGGGCCTTCCCAACTCTGAATGGGTTTGAGGCCTCTGAGGGCATGTGGCCTTGTCAGGGAAGAAGGGGAGTGGCAGGGCTGGCCAGGTGGTCAGACAAGAGGACACTGTCCAGTGCCTGTCAGTGAGACCTGGAAGTAGACCCCAGGGGGTTGGTCTAGAACCCAAAGGCACCTGTCTCCTGGAGCTGCAGGGTGGGCTCTGTGGGTTTGCTGCAATGCTCAGCCAGGCTGGGAAACCACTGGCTTAGTGACAGAAAAGACATGTGAAGCCTTGATCTCAGGCAGGCTTTGGATGGCTTTACCCATCCAAGAGGTTGTCGGTGGAGAATGGAACCCACCCAGGTTGTGTTTGCCTGAGACTCTGAGGAGGCTCGGCTAACTGAAAGGGCCTTCTCTTCTCTGTCAGAATACCCCGTCCTTCCTGGGCACCACCCTTAGGAGGCCTTGCTGTTGGCTGTCACAGAAGGTCCCAGTGGCCCTGAGGAGGGACTGGGAGAGCATGTGAATTCTAGAACGAAATTGAAGATGGCAGAAAGACACGGGTCCACTCTGCCATCATGGACGGAGCAGGGGAGAGGCTATGTCTACACGGTCTGCACATCAGCAGGGATGGTCCTCACTAAGGGTGAGACAGCTCAGCTCTGGGTGACTTGCTCAGTCAAGGCTACAGAGCTCTGTGACTTTCACCGGGACACCTAGGTGTCTCTCCTCAGAGGGATGTGGCCTCAGTGACCTTGTGGTCACAGTCCCAGGAAGGAAACAGGTGAGAGTTTCATCCTGCAGGGCAGAAAGCACATGGGAGCGAGGGCCTAGCACACGTCTTCTCTGCCTTTTGTGTGACCTTCGTTGAACCCTGCACTGTCTCCGAGCCTCGGTTTCCCCATCTGCCCAGTAGAAAGATGGGATGTGCCATGATAGCGCCACAGAGTTCTTTTAGAAGTTGAGAAAGAGGAAGCTTTCGTGTGAGCGTGCTTCTAAACTGTGAAGTGTTGTCCTAGCATCTCCAGGAACAACTCTGATTATGCCTATCACCTTTAAAAAACATTTTACTATTTTATGTGTAAGGGTGTTGAGCCGGCGTGTACCTCTCTACACAGTATATACACGCAGGGCTCAGGAAAGCCAGAAGAGGGCATCAGAAGCCCTGGAACTGGAGCTATAGAAGTTGGTGAGCCGCCATGTGGATGCTAGGAACTGAACTCAGGTCCTCTGCAAGAGCATCCAGGGCTCTTATAACTACTAAGATGTTTCTCTGCCCCTCTGCCAGTCATCATGATGGGAGTCAGTCTCAGCAGGAGTGACCGACCGCAGGGTTCTCTTCTGCCACTCCCTCTGAAGCAAAGAAAGTGGCAGCTAGCAGGCGTGGCCCACACAGGTGTAGGAAGTTAAGACATGCCCCCAACAGGCAGCTACTGGGCATGGTTTGAGCTTTAGTGACTGAGCTCTGGTAGCAAACACTGACGATGGAGACAGAGGCTGGAAGGCCAAAGGACAGGCGTGAGACCTGGTACAGCCCTCAGTGACTCACAGTTAGTTTTAAGTCATCTTATCATCTGTAAGTGGGTGATGCCCTCCCTTCACTGATGGGACATTGGCTTCCACGGAGCTGTGCACAGAACTCAAAAACCTGGTATTGAGAAAGGAAGAAGTCTGGGGATAGCCGGGACCATGGAGGTGTGCTACACCTCTGGGCAGGGGCAGACAGACTCAGCATGCTGGTTCCTTGGGCTTCCCTCTGAGTCTTATGAACTCTTTTTCTTTCTCTCTCTCTCTCTCTTCTCTCTCTCTCTCTCTCTCTCTCTTCTTTCTTTCTTTCTTTTTTTTTTTTGACACAGTGTTTCTCTGTATAGCCCTGGCTGGCCTGGAACTCGCCCAGTAGACCAAGCTGGCCTCTAACTCAGAGCTCTACCTGCCTTTGCATCCTGAGTGCTGGGATTAAAGGACACTGCCACCGCCTGGCTGTGAACTGTTTCTCAAGTCACCAGTGCCCCGGTCCACAGGCCCCTGACAGATGTACATCCTGAAGTCAAAGTAAGGGTTGCTCAGAGAGCCGAGGGCTCAGAGGACATCAGAGAAGAGTCAAAGGAGGGCAGCGTGGCTGTCACCCCAGAGCCACTAGCTAATCCTAAGCATGTCCCCTCCCCTTCCCTGCATCCATCCCTCCCACCACACCAGCCAGGGGAGGTTGGGCAGGAGCCTCTGAAGCACATGAATGACTTTGCCTTTTTCCCTCTCTGCTCGCTCTGTCATTTTCCTGTCCTGGGGTTTTCAAATAACATTCAAGCTCTGGGTGGCTCGAAGCCGAGGGTGCCCGTCGACAATTTTTTTGGACAAATTGGTACAAGCGGTAATCTCTGCTGAGGAGATTATGTTTGATGGAGAGCAGCCCGGAGCGACTGGAGAGATAGTGGCGGCTTGCTGCCTCTAAGCCCTCGACTTCAGCCATGACAGCCGAGGGAGGAAGACTTTCTTGGATCACAGTGATGGAGCGGGCCAGGATTTCTCTGTAGCTTGCTTGCTTTGCCTGCTTGGCTCCTGCCCTGGCAGAGCTGGGCAGAGTGGCCCTCTGGATCCCAGGGAACAGTCTGACGGATGACCTATTCTGGGGACGCTGCCAATCCAGCCACCCGATACTCGGGCTGCTATGACAAGAGCTCACGAGGGGACAAGGGAAGCTCCAGTTTGTCCCAATCTCAGTACAATCAGAATTCTCTGGCAGAGAGAAGACGCCCTTTGGAGGTGACAGCCCTGGGCCAAACTCTCTGTCCTGTTCCATGTCACAAGGGCTGTTTGGTTTAAAGAGGTAACAGGACCATCCGATGACTGGAAAGAAAGTGATAAGAGGGGACTTATTTAAGGCCATCAGTAGGTGACCCTGGGTACTTCTTGGTCCTCAAAGCCTTGCAGTTACAGGTTATGGCCAGCAGGGCGGCTCCATTGCCCCACTGCTTCCTTAAGAATGGGCACAGGCAGTTCTGCCCAGGAGGGGAGCGAAGGAAAGGGTTTGTGAAGTATAGAAAAACCTACGGGCTCTGTAACTCAGCAGTTAAAAGCACTGGCTGCTCTTCCAGAGGACCCAGGTTCAATTCCTAACACACGGAGGCTCACAGCTGTAACTACAATTTCAGGGGATTCAATGCCTTCTTCTAGCTTCTGTGGGTACTAGACACACATACGGTTCACACACATGCATACAAGCAAACACCCACACACTATTTTTTTTAAAGCCAATGTCCCTGGGAGTGAGAAGTGGCGGTTTGGCCTTGTGGGTCCTGAGACCTGACATCTGTGAATCGGGTGGCTGAGTGCTGGGCATGTGTCTGATTCTGCATGGACACGGGTCCATCCTCACAGAACTCATCGGCTGTTCTGGGAGCCAAGTGTGTTCACCTGGGCCACAGATCTGAGCATTGGGGAACCCTCATGGCAGTGGGGGTCCTGATTGGTCTCTGGCAGACGTCCTGCCCCCATGAAGCCACTGGGAAAGTAGAGGCAAGACCAGAGTTTTTCTAATACCTGTCCAGCCTGGGGCCTCAGAGGACCAACTTACCTCTTCTCCCGTCAGGTAGAAGGCCGAGAGCAGTCCTCCGATATACCGGATGTTCACTTCAAACAAAGATGCTTCTCCGCTCTGCAAGAAGGTGGAGGATGGGGGGGGGCAACAGGACAGTAAGGTAATGTGTGAGCTTCCACAGCCAGTCAGACCTTGGACAAGGGGCACACTGCTCCCCTCCGTACACACCTGTACCCTGCCCTGAGGACCCCAGCAGGTCAGGCCACGGCTCTGTTTTCACCGCTGAGGCTGGGAGAGGCCGGCACCTGCCTGGCAGTTGCTACTGTGCATTTAAGCGTTCCAAATAAACACGGGCTTTGGCTCCCTTCCCCAGCCTTGCCGGAGGCCATTGGAGCAGTTACGCCTGGCTGTGCTCCAAGGAGCCCCAGGACCTGTGCTAAGCTGCAGGAAACGCTTAGCCCAAGGAGAAGCAAAGCCTTCTCTAGTCTGGCCTGCCACCCTCGCCCTCTCCTGAGACGTTCCTGAGGCTTAGCAGGAAGGTGAGCCTTCCCTGGGGTGACAGGGCAGGGCAGGGCAGAGCAGGAGGCTGTGGGCCGATGCCTGTGAAGGAGCCATCAGCCTCTGGGCCTACTCACACTGCCCTTCTCCATGACTGTGCCCCTCCCCCCACTGCCCTGTATAAAGCAGGTGTGGCGGCATTGTGCCAAGGGCACGCTCTGGCTAAACTCCCCACTTTAGCCATGTGCATGGCCTTGTGACTTGAGATAGATTTCTCCCTTCCCCTGGGTTTCCTCCTGCACAGAACGAGTGTGACACCATGCAGGTCTTCTCACGGGCAAGAAGTGAGCTTCTCATGCACAGTGAGCTGTGATGGGGGTCTCACACAGTCTCACACAGTCTCCTGTTTCTGCCTCCTTTGCCCCAGGGGCTCCCCTTGGTGGCTCTCTGCATCGGATTTTAAATTTTCATGTGTGATGGTTGGGGAGTTGACTGAGGGTCTAGGCAAAGGAGTTATCTCCCCAGCCTTCTTTTTTCTTTATTTTGAGACAGGGTCTCACTAAGTTGTCCAGGCTAGCCTTGAACTTGTGCCCCGGCTGCCTCAGCCTCCAGAGTAGTTGGGATCCCAGGACCGCCACTACCTGGCTTGGCTCAAGCTTTCACTACGGACAGCAGCCATCATTGTCTGTTAATCTGAGAGGATTTTTCCACTAGCAAAGAGTGTGCAGATCTCACTTCCTTTCAGCCTCCTAGCACCCCATGATGTCACCCCATTCTCTAGATGAAGAAGCTAAGGCTCAAAGAGGTCACGGCCCCACCTTTCTTTTTCCTGAAAGCACCAATCTACCCCAGCCTGCCTGAGTGTCCACAGCTCCCTGGTCCCCTGGGCAGATCTATCCTCTGCTGGGGGAGCTGGGGCCTGTCCAGGGGAGCCAGGTGAACCCCTGAAGATGCTCCTCTGCTCCTCTCTCATCAACAGAAAAGGAACAAAGGGCTCCCCTTGGCCTCACAGACCAAGTTACAAAGGCCTCAAGATGACTCCAGTAATTATAATGGTGATGAGAAGCCACTTAGCCTAGTGTTGACTTTATGGTGCCATAAAAGCTCTCCACAGTCCTCTGCTGAGGCCTGTCATTCCCCTCTCACTGTGAGGAGACTAAAGGTGAGGGAGGTGAAAGCCTTTTACAGCTCTCCAGTTCATCTCTCAGGGTCCCCACACCTCTCACCTCTAACAAAGCCTCTTCCCCTCCTACCACTTGCTGAGCCAAAGATGAGCACAGAGGGGAGGGTGGCCCTGGCTGTGTCCCCTTGTACCAGAGGACACCAGCTGGGAGACATCCCCACTTGGAGCCTGGTTTTCTGAGAGGATTTATACTGCAGCCCTGGCTCTCAGGTAAGAAGCCTGTTGTCTGTGAGCGGAAGGCTGGCCCTCGTCTCCCTGCGTCTTCTGACTCACCACGTTCAGGTGGAAGCTGTCTTGCACCCAGGCCTTGGCCTCCTGGAACTCCTCTTTCAGCTCCATGAGGTAGAGGGTGTCGAGAGAATCGATGATGGTCGCCCCACTGAGACCGCCTGTAGGACAGAGAATTCAAAGTGTGATCCAGGGGCCATTTTATCCTTTCCATTCTTGACTAGACAAGTCACCCTTCCCCGGGGTCCCCAAATGCCTGGAGAACTTCAAGGTACCATCTAGGGTGGTTCTAGTACCCACCAGTGAAGGTGAGAATGGACCCACCATCCTGTCTCCTTGTGGGAGGGGGATGGAGGCTGTGCTGGCCCATTCCAGACCACGGTCACTCTGTGGTCAGCAACTCACTCAGTTGCAGGTGATACAACCCTGACCAATGTGGCACGCACAGTTCCCAGTGCACAGCCAGTCCTGCAGCTCACTCAACCTTCCTTTTTCTTTATCCCGTGAAAAATACAGGCGTTCACGTACGCTTATGCAGGGAGACAGCCATATAGGACTGTGAACCTAGGGAGGGTATCCAAATCCTTTAAATTCTGCAAAGCATAGGGACATCCCAGGAGCATCCACCCACAGAGGTGACACAGACCTGTCTTTATGTGCTTGGAAGATAACCCTGGGATCACTTAAGTTAAAACAAAAGAAAACAAAAACAGTCAGGCTGTGTGGTGCATGCCTGCAATTCAAGCACTTAGGAGGCAGTAGCAGGAGGGTTGCTGGGAGCTCAAAGCCAACCTGGGCTACATAATGAGTTCTGAGGCTAGCCTGAGCTACATAATGAGATCTAAGGCCAGACACTGTCTATCAAATAAAAAAGGCAGGTATGGATTACCTCCTTTCAAATGTTGGTCAGTGGGGTCCTTTAGACTCCCCCAAATAAGTATAGGCTATTGCTATTGGTTACCCTCCGGACCTTGATGGTAAGATCCTACTGTTGAAGACACCACATCCTTGAATTATAGAATATGGTGAGATCAAGCTGGTACTGACTTGGAAGCGTCATCCGTACTGGGAAGCTTTCACGGTGCTGGAAGGTGCTGTCAGAGGAGAGAATGAATCGCCGATCTTATCTACTTCTGGACACTGTGAGCTACAGTAGCAACTGGCCTGGCCACGTAGACCCAGTGGCGTAACAGTGGCATTGCTGTTGTGGGAGTAGCCAACCGCTGTCTGGTTGGATCTGAATCCTGCACCACAAGGCCGAACTCATGCCTGGTACTATTCACTGGGCCAACAACCTGTGGCTGCCTAGGCCAGAGCCCCAGGGGAGAATCTAGTACTAGGACGTTGCTAAGTAGACATATCCAACAGCTCAGTTAGTGTCCTGGTGGTGATGCCTGCAACCCCAGGGTGGGAGAGCAGAGACAGGCTGATCCCTGGAGCCTGGTGGCCGTCAGCCCATGAAACGCTGGCCCATGAAACCCTGTGTCATTAAAAAAAAAAAAAGCCAGCAGTTGAAGAGCATCAGCCGAGGCTGTCCTCCGGGTTCTACACACGTGTGCCGTCTCTCACGCACAACAAAGCTCCAAAGGCGACGTGGCAGAAGCTCTTTGTGGTGACGTGAAGAGGGGGCCTCTAGGCCCTGAGCTGGAGGCAGCGGGGCTCAGGGCTTATCTCTGGGGGGCTGGGGCAAAAGGGCCGTTTATGTCTTCTGGGTTATTTTTACTGATGGAGATTTATTTCCATCAAGAAGAAAAAGGGAAAACGGTTCAGACGAAGAAGCCAAACGAATGCTCAACCCAAAAGTCCTCATGCTCCCTTTGATTCCAGGGCAGTGAGTTCACGCTGAGCCACCTGCTTACGCCCACCACCCCGACGATGGTCCTAGGATCATTTGTCCCCATCACCTCACTGTGAGGGAGGCAGGAGAGGACTGAGGAAAGCCTCAGCTGGTTGAGCACTGTCAGATCCTGGAATGGAGAGGACTGGGGGGGAGGGGGAGGGGACAAGCAACCCGGAGAGCTTCCTGGAGGAGGAGGTTGACTCTCATCATACCTCATAACTAGGGTCACAGTCAGCAACAATGTCTTTTAGGGTCCAAAGCACTTTTACCCATAATTCCTCTAGGGAGGCTGATACCCACGCTCTCCTCTGATGGGCCAATTTGTAGATATTCAAATCCCATACATAAATGGGACTTTTGTTGCAGAGGACATAGGCAGTTCTCCTGTGTGCTCTAGTTCATCTCAGATGAGCTACGAGACTTGGTGTCAGATACGTCTTTGTCACATTGTGTTAGGAGCCAGAGACAGGAGGATCAAGTTCAGGATACACTTTCCCCCCAAACATTTTCCACTGTGGATGGCTGAATTCACTCATGTAAAAATCCAAGGGGCACAGAGGACCCAGCATGATCCCCAGAAGAGTAGCTGCCCCCACTGTGCCCCCGCAAGGGCAGGGCCAACAGTTAAGGGCATGTCACAGAAGGGAGAGAGCTGGCCACAGAGGAAGGGCATTGCCATGTGTCTGGGTGTTTGGACTAGGGCTGAAGTGAGCATGTGACGCGTCAGCCCCTCCTATGACCACGGAGCCAGTTAGACATTCCTTTCCTGGCCACCTCCCTTCTAGGAGGTGTCAGGGCAAGCAAGGTTCCAGTGAGGAGTTACCCACCTTCCCCCGAGAAGTGCGTATGCTTGGGTCGCTGGTCTGGAGCTCAGGCCCCACTCTGAAGGGCCCGGTGACCTGGGGCCCTGTTGCATGTTTTAAGAGCCTGGAGGGACTCTGAGGTCCTGCTGGGTCACCCTTTCATCTCACAGATGAGGCCCTATCAAGGACTCACCCAGCCCAGGGGAGATAAGCTCCCCCTGCCAATGTGGCTTCTCAACTCTGAGCAGAGAGAACTCCCTGTTCACCCATCTGGCAGCTACAAAACAGGACTGGGAGGAAGCTAAGTCCTTCCCTCCAGGGCACAGCAGAGTCTCTGATTTCAGAATCTTGCCCTGGGCCACCTGTTCACCTCAATGGCCTCTGTGTCTTGGGGCCCAGCAGGGTGAGTAACCAGGGCTCCTTGTGACCATCTGTTCCCGTGACACCTCCAGATGTCTGAGACACCTGAGACGCGGGCTGAGTTTGTTGGTGAGGGCCTGCTCTGGCTGTCTGACCTCCCACTTCTCAGCTTGGTTCGTCTCCACCCCACCCCTCTCCCTGCACCTGGCCGGGCAGGGGTCCAGCAAGGCACTTACTGGGAACCTTCCTTTTGGGCTCAGGGTTACCCCAGAGTCCATGCTGGATGACAGAGAAAGCCTTATCCCCAGTTCTACCCTATGTGCCTCCTGGGACAATTTCCATGGGGAACAGAGTCTCCAGTAGCGAGGCCATGGCCTGTGTATGCCGAAAGATCCAACAGGGCTCAAAACAGCAGCCAGCACCTTCCCCAGGGCTGCGGCCATAGTGGGCTGAGGGTGAGCCTATGCGCACAGCCCCCATTCTGAGTTCTTCACTTTACGCAGGATAACCTAACCAGAGCAGGAGACGGTGGAACATGCTAGAAAGAACAGAGGTCCGGGAAGCAGGAGAACTGGCTCCAACCCCAGCATGACCGAACAGCATGTCTACTCCAAGCGTCAAAGTCGTCTGTGGATGGAGGGGAAGACCCTCAGGTAGAGCACTAGAGAGCCATCTCTGGTCCCCAAGCATCGCTCACCGCCATATGTTCATCTGCCCCTGCTCGATGAACACTAAGTGTTTGGTAAACCAGTTTGCTGATTTCCCCTTTGTCCATCTTGAAACAGTGGCCTGGCTAGGAAGTGGGGAAGGGTTGCGAAGTGTGGGAGACACTCTTGGTCCTTCCCCATGGGAGAAGGGATGCTGACATCTAACTGTTCTGACTTGTTCAGGGAACGAAGCCTCCAGAAACCTCACATGGGAGATTGTAGGTCCCACATCACAATACTGCTGGCTGCAGGGGATGGGAGGGGATGCCAACATGGGTGTGTACACCATACCCCAACATCCAGCCTCTGCTCCTGACTGTCCCTGGGCGCGATGCTCTTGGTGGTCCCCAGTATCTGCTGCATGGGCCACCATGACCCCTGACCTCTAAGCACCAGTTCCCGGCACCGCCTCCATTTTCATGTGTTTCATGTCGTCCTGGAACCAGATCTGGTGGTACAGCTCCCTGGATCTGGGACCCTGCCATGGCTTCCCAGTATCTGTACAGTTAAGGCACTCTTGTCCTTGCCTTCACGGATTTGTGAGATCGCTCTGTATCGTGGCGGGTTAGAAGCCTGCTTCCCACTGGTGAACCTGTTCCCACTCACAGCACGCCCACAACACTCTCCAGGGCCATTCTCCTTCCACGCATTGTATCTTTCCCTCCAACGAATGCTCAAAGGTTGAAGAAGGTTCCTCTATCTCTCTGTCCCTCTCCTCTGGACCTTGTAGTCTTGTCTCCAAGCAGCCCTCAAGGCCAGCGTTCTGCTTAAAGGCCCAGTGTCCACTCCCTCGGCCTCCTCACATCCCTCTGAGTTTGGCGGCCTGTGGTCCACCTTTATGGCCCTCGGCGCCTCTCTGACTCCCAACACCTTCTGCTGTGTTCTCTGAGAAGCAATCCCTGGTGCCTTTGGCACAAGGACCCCATTCCTGTTGGCTTCAAGCATACACACACCAAACAAACAAACAAACTTTATAATGAAGAAGCCGGGGTTGGGATGCTTTTACAGTCCCTGCGCTGGGGAGAGTTGGGGTTAGGGTTAGCTTTTATTCTTGCTGGGAGTGGTGGCCTACAGCCTTAGTTCCAGCACTCAGGAAGCAGAGGCAGGCTGCTCACTGAGTTCAAGGCCAGCCTGATCTACATAGTGAGTTCCTGGGTAGCCATTGCTACAGAGTGAGACCTTGTCTAAACCACCACCACCACCACCACCACCACCACCCACACACACACACACACACACACACACACACTCACACACTCTCTCTCTCTCTCTCTCTCTCTCTCTCTCTCTCTCTCTCTCTCTCACAAACTCCCTGCCCACCCCCAACCCCGATACCTGGTGCTCAGTGGAGAGTCAGTCTAACCTCATCAGTGAACTCCAGGCCAATGACAGACTACGTCTCAAAAACCAAGCTGAACGACACCAAAGAGGATCAACACTCAAGGTCATCCTTTGGCCTCCACCGGCATCACCTCACCTCACACAGTGCTTCCTGTTAAGAGGAGGGAGAACCCCAGGCCCTAACGCCGCCTCTCAGGGCCAGGACTGCGTATAGAGGCATTTGCCTGGTCTGTGTCCCCACCAACTCTGCTGTATAATAATGATGTCTTTTATGTGATGCTATATTAACAGAGAGAAATGGGTCAGGCTGGGCAACTCCAGCTCCGGGAAGAACATTTAGAAGGAAAAAAATGACCCAAGGCATAGCCTATTACTGTGCCTCCCCAGAGCCATACACTAATGGCTGTGTTTAATTTAATGATACAATCCGCAGAGACTTCTCTTGATCTGCAGTGAAACAACATATACGTCTTTTCTCAGCTGCCACAGGGAGCAGGCTGTCTGTGTGTGGCAGACTAGATTTTTACAGATGGGGCCCAAGGCGCTGCTCGCCCATGGGAATGAGGCTTCCTGGGACACTGACACTCCTGCCACGGCTTTACCCCAACACCTGGGCAGGACAGGTAACGACCCGGACCCGCAGAATAAAGAATACGAGGATATTCTGGTTTCTAGGCCAGCCTTAAGAAATTGACTGGCGGCTGGTCCCCCGCCTCTGGGAGGGACAGACGCCATATTGTTGGGGAGCCCAAGATAGCCACCAGGACACTGTGTGCATCTATCCTGAATGACAGTCCCATCAGAGGTCTGGCCAACAACTGGCATGGATTCCAGACACGTGAATGGAGAACCTCTGCCTCGGACCTACCCAGCTGAGCGCCTGAGAAGAGTCATCCATGAGGTGCCTTCTGAGAACTTCTGACCTGTCAGGTCCGGGGGCCTCACCAAATAACTGTTGCAGGCGTGAAGTTCAGGAGCAGCAAAGGCACCTGGGAAGTTCTACCACATGAGTTTCTAGGAAGCCCCGCCAAAGTGGTACCTGTCCCATCCCCACCCCCGCCCGCACCACAAAGCACACCGTACACTGTCAAAAACCACCGTCTCATAGGAGGAAGCCCCTCAGTTGCTCAAAAACTTCTGTTTCCTTCCCTAGGTAGCCCAGGCTGGCCTGGTCTCATGGTCCTCCTGCCTTGGCTTCCTGTGTGCTGGGATTACAGGTGCGCACCACCCACACAGGAGCCTCCGTTCCTATGTGGTCTGGGGTTTTTTTTTTTTTTTTCTTTTTCTTTCCTGGAATGTTTATGATGCTGTTTCCTGGGTCACTCGAATTGCACTCAGAGGCTGTTTCCAGGCAAAAGCTTCTTGGAGATTCTGGGAGGGGAAAAAAACGTTATTAGGAACTATTCCGGAATCCAGAATGCTCGCTGGAAGCTGAGAAACACACACTTGCTTAGTCTGGTCTGCCCACGCCATTGGCCTATTTAAAGGCCCCATTCCATCTGTTCTCCAGGACCAAACTCCCGATGCACTGAGCAGAGATGAAGTCTAGGCCTTGTAGCCCCTGCGTGGGGCCTCTGTTACCCACTCTGACAGTGACGTTCTGTCCCAAGCACAGACTGCCAGCAGAACCTTGGGTTTGCTCAGGGCATCCATTAGCCCGTGTCTCTCTACCTGGGATGCCTTCTGCTAGGGTTCCAAGGTGTCTCCCACATCCTAGGAACATAAGTTCCAATGTGACAGTGTTGCAGGTGGGACCTAGGAGATAAGGGGGTCCTCCTGGGGGACTCTGTTCACAGCGTAACCTCTGTTCGAGGATGCTGGGGACCTGGTCAGTGGATGAATCTGGCCTCCTCCCTCTTTGTTGCTCTACTGCCTCTGCAAGGGGATGACAGTGGGAGAGGCCAGCTGTGTGATGTCCCCAGATCCTGGCATGGGGTTGACACGGGGAAGGAAATGCCAGTGGAGCGTGAAACCTGATAAACGCCCCTGACCAGCGAGGCCTCATCAGAACTGGCCCCCCCAGTGCTCACTTCATACCAGGCACTGCAGTGCCACACGCCACTCTCTTAACTCTCGTGACAGCTCTCATAATGTCACCATCTCACAGATGAGGATCAGGGCTTATCGGATTAAGTCACTTGCTCAAGATTCATCCATTCAGCCCAACTCTACTCTCAGGGTGCTGGGGCCTGGCACAGGAGGTCCATGGGAAGAGAGGGGCTGCGGTCCAAGCGTAAGCTTCTGTGAGAGTGCTGGGTGACTCCGGGTGAATGTGAGCACACACTCCCCGAGCCCAGGTAGGGTGCCGGCCACACACCAAGAAACACACTCAGCCTCGCTTGATGAACCAGCAGTGGATAGGACTTACTGGAGTGGTGGCCCTAAAATAGCCGTGTCATATAGAAGTTCCACCTCAGCATGGGCGACAGCCCCCCTTCAACCAACTTCCCTTTCTACTAACGGTGCCTTCTGAGACCTCGTGCACAGGGTTCCAGGCTGCCAGAGGGCAGGGGCAGGAGCTCCACCGCAGAGGGGAAGAGGGAAGCTGAACGGGGCTGAATGGGGTTCGCTTTGCTCAGGAAGCGCTGTATCCATCTGATAAGAGCTTAGGGCACACGCAGGGGAGAGGGCAAGGTATGGAGGGAAGAAACGGCACCACATACACTGGAAGGTGGCAAATCCTAGCGAGCGTGTGGTTCAAGGATCTTTGCAAGGTGAACAAGTTCTCAGTGCATGGAGGAGGGAAAGCAGCATCTGGGGAGGGGGTCAGGCTCAGGCTGCACAGGGCCATGGGGCTAAGGGAGGGGGAATCTAGCTAGTTAGGACCAGATCTGATGGGCTGCTGCAAGAAGAGGGCTCTGGAGTGGACCCAGAGGAGACCCCAGTCTGAGGTGAGTCTGAGGTGTGGCCAATAGTCACTTAGGGTTGGGTGTAAGTGTATGCGTGCGTGCGTGCATGAGTGTGCGTGGGCAGGAATAACAAGCTTTAAGGCCTCTCACCCTCCTGCAGGTCTAGGTGTGGTCAGCCCGCTGTCTCTCTATCCTGCTAGGAGAGCCGCCATCTGCCTGTAACGCCTGGGTCTCCCCATCCCAGGGCAGTTACAGACCCTGTCTGGCATACGCTGTGGCCACACAGGGCTATGTATTGATTACTATGCATTCTCTCTTACTCCATGGGCCAGAGCCAAGCAGCACAGATGTGTGGATCTGATAACCAGATGAATCCTTCCTAGACTTCAATCAGAGAGGCCCCGTTTACCAGCCCCCGCCCCAAGATACACGTGGAGATGGCAGAAGTAGCCGGGGAGGGGGAAGGGCTGGTACAGAGCTCAGTGTCTGAGGTAGTCCTTTCAGCCACAGAGACCGGGCAGAACTCTGGAGACACTAGTGAGCTTGACTCCAGTATTCATGTGCTGCCTCAGTTTCACCATCTGTGTAACAGGAACAATGGTACGGCCACCTGTTAAGCTGCCCTGGAGGTTAGAGAGCCCACAGAATGAGGGCTACAGCATCTGTCCTGGAGCCTGCAGGCACTTTCTTCTGGGCAGCGCTGCCACTCCTGGCTGTGGTACTGGGGACATAACCCAGGCCCTCACACACGCTGGCAAATACTGCACCCCTACGGGGTGCCCCTGAGCCTTGACAGCACATTCACAAGCTTCCTGACAACTTGGCGAAGACTGTGGTTACAGATGAGAGACAAAGGCTTAGAGCCAGCTAAAAGTCTCAGAGTAGGGAGTGGGAGGCAGGCTTTACCCCAGAGGACCTCTGGCTTGCATTGTCTGTGTGTGAGGAACTTGTCTCTCCCTAGAGGCCTGGGGACCCTCATATAGTAGAGGACCAGCTGGTATGGCTTTCCTTCTGCACTATGTAGCTGCCTTTAGGTCTAATGTCACCTCCACCACCACCGCCACCGCCACGGCTGCCACCACCACCACCACCACCACCACCACCACCACCACCTGGGTCCCATTATCTGATGCAGATGAGCTCATAGGAGGCTCTACTTCCCTGACACGTGGGATCTGGGAAGGCGGAGGCCTTGCTCTGTTATGATCGCCAGACCATCAAAGGACCCAAGAGGATGCTCATTCCACAGCAGGTCCTGAGTCATGAGTGAACCAGCAGTGGGCCAGTTCACTCCGGCGTCAAGAGTAAAGGGAGGGAGGGAGAGACCCAGTTGACAGCCCTGGGTTTTGTCTTTCTTGGCTCCCAGAGCTTTCTAGATTCTGACAGGAGCTGAGCACACTCTCCCCTTCTCCCTGTTTCCCTGTCTCTGAGACAGTGTCACGATGTACCCCAGGCTGGCCTCCAGCTCGGTTAGACCTGCCTCTGACTCCTGAGTGTTTGAGTTAAAGATGTGCACTACCAAGCCCAACGACTTCCTTACTAACGAGACTCTTGAACGCAGGCAGCATCCACCACCAGACTGACTGGCTAAGGGACAGGCCTGGGATGCTGGTGCGTAGTGAGGATGGGAGGCCAGTAAATATCCTCAGTGTGTCACAGGCCATGTATCTCTGGTCACCTGATTCACCCTAGGAAACGGGACTCTGGTGCATTACTGAAGCAAACGGTCATCTTAGGTGGCACTAGGTGGCACGTAGGTGGCAGGGGTGCCTAAGCCCTCCTCCTCACGACCACCCAAGCTCATGCTGGTGCCCAAATGGCTTTTTGGGGGTAAGGGTTGGGGCCAGGGCAACTCACAGCATCACAATGCACATGGAGCTGTTTATCTAAATGGAGAGGGAGGGTATCAAGGCTACCCCGGCCGGGGCAGTTCTCAATCGTCAACGTCCTGAGTATTTGTCACGTTCCGTACTGGCGTGGGGATGCTGGAGGAAATGACGCAGATCTGATCTGGAAGCACTGATTTTAAGAAATACATGGTAATCTTCCCATCAATGAAAGGCTTAGCTCAAATCACTGAGACACCACGGAACAGAACCAAGTCTGGGGAGGCTGGACACTGTCCCCAGGTCAGCTCCGGATGCTGCAGGGTAGCTTGCAAACGCCATCAGCAGAGAGGGGATTACGACAGACAGATGTGATCTGTGGGGCTTCTGGGTCTGTCTGCGTCAGGGGGATGGGGGTGGAGATAAAGGATTTGAGAGATATCACTGTCGGGACTGAGATGGTAAGACAATGAGTGATGGGGAGGAGGGGTGGCCACGATGGCTTGAGCTTTCCCCACAGAAATCCCGGGAGTTCTTACTCCACAGTCCAGGCTCAGCCGACCTTAAATGGCTTCCCGCACGCATCCCTCAGGGCCTCTAGTTCCGCATCTGCGAAGTGGGCTGGCCAGTAATTTTGCTCTCCCACAGCAGCTATCAGAGCACCTGGCACTCAGGGGCAGCCCCGCAGATGCCAGCTGGGTAGCCTGCTGTGACAGGAAGCCTGAGGTGACCTTGGATGAAGAAAGAGGAGCAGACATCTGCAGAATGGCAAGGTGGAGGAAGGTCATCCCAGGCAGAGGCCAACACGTGCAAAGGCCCTGGGGTGACCACTTAGAGGGAACATGTGAGGTTGGAATGTGGAGGTATGACTGCAGGGGCGAGCTGCTGACTGCTGTGGCCCTCAGAGAGAACCGGGAGCACTGGGAAGGGGTGCAGAGAAGGCAGGCAATGTGACTTCAGGCTTGTTGCAGAGCCCAGAACCACATGGCATGTCCCCTCCCAGCTCTCAAGAATACTGTGTGCTGCCCGCTGGCGTTAAGCATCTCACCCAGGTCCCTAGATGCTGCTGGAGGAGAATGCCTTCTTCCAAGCTCCTCCCTGGGGGTAGGACAGAGGTGAGATGCTGCTTCACGGACAGACCCTGTGCCTCAGTCTCTCTGAAGCTCGGTAGGACCCGGGGCCCAGTTCTAGTCAAAAGAATGCAGGCATGAGTTCCACATGCAACCAGGAGTGTGGCCCACAAAATGCTCCAAAGCCAGGGTGAGCATGGGAACCACCAGGGTGCCTCCAACTCCCCAAGTCCCTAAGAGCCTGTGGGCTGTAGCAAAGACACCCCTTCCACCATCAACCTGCTTGTATATGAATGACAGATAATAGAGCAATGCTCTGGGTTTACCTGTTACAGCAGCTAGCCTGATTTCAGACACACATACCCACTGATGGCCTGGCATTGGACTGTGAGGACTCCATAGGACCTCATGTACAGAGAGGTGCCTCGTCGGGGAGGGTCTCTTTCTCTGAGATTTCTGGCCTGAGTCTCTGAACCAGAGGCTGCTGAATGGCACCGAGGGTGACCCCTGAAAGTCAAGGCTGAGGTAGCTCCAGGCGAGAGGTGAGAGGAACCCAAGTTCACTGCTGGCCCTGACCCAGGGAGAGGTGCTCTCCAGGCATTAGTCCCTGTTCCAGCAGACCTGTTCTGAAAGCTAAGGCTCCCTGCCGGGGGAAGAGACAGGGAGGCTGGCAGGCTTCCATAGCGGGCTGCTCCCCCAGGAGGAGAGGGCCCAGCTCCTCCTTGATAACTTCTTCCCAGCCTCTCACAGCTCATTAGCAGGAACTCACCCTCCCTGCCAGGAAGATGCTTGCCCGATTTTCAGACATGTCAGGCAGAGTGTGTTATCAAACCTTGTCATGTCTCCTCGAGGCCCCCAAACACTCTGCTGCGTCCTCGCCAGACTCTGATCCACACGAGCACGCTGCCTCTGAGAAGCAGCAGCCCAGCGCTCTGCCAGCACGGGTGGCTAGAGCAAGCTTGGGATAAAATCTGCCTACATGGCCCGAGGCTCAGCCTCATCTCGGGTCTGAAGCATCCTGCATTCCGGCCCAGGAGGGCTGAGGTCCTGCAGGCAGGGGACAGGCTGCCTCTCTATGACCACAGAACTCAGATTCATCCCTTGTCGTTTTGATAGGCAAGGGTGGCTCCTCTGCCCTGGCTTGGAGCAGGGTTGAGAATGCTTCCTTGGGTCCCTAGAGCCTGGGCTTGGGGACCAGACCATCTTATCACACCCAAGGTCCCACTCATTGCAGGGTGGGGACAGGGCAGACACAGGCCTCCACCCACTAGCTCTCCTCTTTCTCAGTCTGACTCACTGGCTCTATCTAGAGACGAATAAGGGGTCCTCACGCTGTCCATGGGAATGAAGGTCACTGGTGTCCTGCCATGGCAAGGATCTGAGACACATGGCCTCGCACAGTGGTTCTAGATGCTATCACCACATCTACTATGCAGAGAAGGAAACTGAGGCTCGTGGAAGTTAAATGACGGTGCCAAAGCTGGGTCCAGTGGTCATTCGAGCTGGGTCCAGCTACTTCCACAACTCTCTCCACATCTGTGTTAATGCTCCCTACATAGAAGTATGGCACAGAAAATGTATCTCTCAGTCCTCAACAATTCACAGCACGGGCTGTTGTGAGATCTCCATGTCCTGATGACAGGTCCAGAGAGGTTTAGCAACTACTCCAAGATTGCACAGTAACGCAGGAACTGGTTTAGGGAAAGGGACAGTAGACGGTCTCCCTCTAGAGTGAATGACGTCTTCCCTAGTATCGCAGTTCCCCAAGCCAGTATAACATCCTAACTCCATTCCACATCTCCCTACACCGCAGAGGAGGGCAGCTCTCACCAGTTTCCAGCTTCTTTTTGTAGCAGACAGAGGCCACCACAGAAAGCCACAACTGATCACAGTACAGAGACCACAGGGGTCCAGACGCAGCTGATTCATCTACGACACGAGCCAGCACCTAATGCTCAAGGAACGTCTTTGGAAGAGGGGACAAACAGATCCTAAGTCACCCGACATCTGCACAGAGATTGCTTCTATATATGACGGGAAAGTGGTACCCATGAAATATCAACAACATGGCTGCCCAATTGAGACCTACACACTGACAACAGCAGTTGACGTGCTAGTGTGGGTGGGGAGGATCTCACCAGGCCCAACCTCTAGATGAAGAGCTACAGGTGAGAATGGCTGCTGGGGGGGTCAGTCTCCCCCAGGCTGAGCCCTCTCTTAGGCTACCCAGTCCCAAATGGTTACCCCAAGCACATACACATATAAGCAAGACTAAACAGACTCAGCCAGTTGTAATTGTGCATGTGTGCATGTGAATGCATGCATGTGCATGTGTGTATGTGTGCATGTGTGTGCATGTGTGTATGCATGTGTATGCATGCATGTGTGTGTTTGCATGTATGTGCATGTGTGTGTGTGCATGTGGGTGTGTGACAATAACAATTAAGAGGAAGATGGCATGAAGTTGAGAGGAAGTTGTGGGGGGCATAGCAGGAGTTGGAGGGCAGAGGGAGGAATGGCCACGATGTAAATGTGGTACTCGGATCTGACATTCTCAAACAAAAAATTTCAACGTTAAAAAAAGAAAAAGCAGCAGCAGCAGCAGGAAGCATGAGCTGATGCGTACGGTGTCACGTGACTGCCTGCAGTGTCGTGTCTGCTGACAGTGTCACATGACTGGGCTGTCTTCCTATACCAGGTATGTCCCTAGTGAAGGGGGTCCTTCCTGTGGAACCCTGAGAAGGAGGCGTTGAGATTGAGAAGAAAGGAGGGTGGAATGCAGGACACCACCCTATCAAAGTCTGTTCAGATCAGACAGGGATGTGGCCGCAGAGGGCAGAGGACCCAGCGCAGTGGTTCTCAACCTTCCTAACGCCCTGACCCTTCATTACGGTTCCTCATGTCGTGGTGACCCCTGACCATAAAATTATTTCATTGCTACTTCGTAGCAGTAATTTGCTTCTGTTATGAACTGGAACGTAAACATCTGATATGCAGGATGGTCTTGGGCGACCCCTGTGAAAGGGTCATTCAACCCTCAAAGGGGTTGTAACACATAGGTTGAGAACCCCCGACTGGCATGACTGGGCTGGTATCGTCTGTAAGGGTACAGGTGGGCCTGACTGCATGCTTGGAGGGCTAACGGTTAAGGTGAACAGGATCCAGGGGTACAGGTAAGATGCTCAACCTTCCCTTGGCCGGGAGGGTGGAGCGCCTCTCTTCCCTCCAACAGGTGTAGGAGCCGCAGCAGCCTGGCCAAGTTTCTGTGTTGGCTTCGATTCAAGCATCTGAGACCCACTGCTCTCCAAGCTTGGCAGGCTAGGGCTGCCACAGCCACCACCATCTCCAGCTGTGACGAGAGCCTCACGTCCACAACCCCATCATCGAGGTCACAGCCTAGAAACGACTCCTCTGTGGCCTCTGAAAGGGCCTTTGTGAGTCACAGCCTAGCAGGTCAGCACCCTTAAGTCATGGACAGTTGCTTTGGTTTTTCTAGTCTGTGCTCTTCTACCCAGACTTGTTCCTTCTCCCGAACTCAATTCTCCAGCTCAAATGGGCACACCTACTGTTCTTGATGGCCGTTGATTTGTCCTGTCTCAGATGGCTCAGACTCTCCTCAAAAGCTGCACAGCTACTTCCATTAAACAAGCATTTTGAGAGCATCCTCAAAAAAGTGCCAGTGGAACAAAGTTAGTGGGAGAGGGTCAACACAGAGGGGAGGGTGACGGGAAGGCAAAATGGGACATCTGAGATCACTCCTGCTGCTGCCCTAGAAGGCCTGCCATGGTCTCTGAGGGCCCAGACTTCTCTCCCAAGTCCCTAACTCCTTCTGCTTACCTCTGCCTATCCCTTCAGCCTCAGCTCAGCGTGACCAATTCTGTGACGTTCCCAGGAGTGACCTCTATAGCTGTTTTCCAGGTTCCCACAGCACTCTGACCTCATGAGGATACACGGACTGTTCAGGAAGGATGAGGAATTCGGAGCAAGGCCATGGCCAGTTGACCTTGCGTCCTGGCCTACAGCTGCCTGGAGGATCTGTTCGTACAGGCTCGGAGGTTCCTATGACCCCCACCTCAGGCCACGCTTCCCTCCAGGTCACTTTAAGTGCCTCTGCTGTCTCCTCCACCTTGGTATTGACCGGAGCCGGGTTTTAGTGGCGCTTTGACAAAAGGCAGCTCTGGTGTTCATCTTCCTTGGCTAATTACATTTCCCAATTGCAACGCTTATCTTTGGGCTGGTGTTAAAGACATAATCAGTTTCCAGAATGGATTCGAAGGAGGTGAGAAGTAAGAAGGTAATTAAGCCAACTTCTGATTGAATCAAATAATTAAGCAGATTAAGTCGACCTCCTGTGATCAACAGACCGAGCGGGAGCCTGGAGGTCGATGCTGATAGAGAGACCGTTTCTGATCAGCTTCGAGACGGGCAGTGTGGCTTCCCGCCCGAGGTTAGGGAGCCGCTAACACATATCAGGACGGCGGGATGCTTGATTGAACAAAATATTTTGGGGTCAGCAGAAGGAAAACTGAGGGCGAGCTTGGGACTATTTCAAAACAGTATGGGGACCCCCACGGTCGTGGGGTACATGGGTCCAGTTCTTCACCTTGTCCTGCATCCATACCTGTACAACACAGTAGATGCCTCATCTGTACGCCTTTCGTTGAGGAAAGCCAATGTGATGGTTTCTAAGGGGACTTGCAGGAACTGAGCAATGGCTCAGTCAGTAAAGCAGGTGGAGGAGAGTTTAATCTCCTGTACCCAGGAACAAGGCTGGGGTGGCAGCGTGCACCTGTCATTCCAGCGCTGAAAAGGTGAAAGGCAGGGAGATCCTCCAGAATGCTGGACAGTCACCCTACCCTAAGCAGATCCCAGGGAGAGACCACCTGGTGGCTGAGGAATGTCACCCAAGGCTGACCTCCAACCTCTACATGCACACCCATGTATGCTCACTCAGACACATGTGTTACACATGAACACACACTCACCAGCACATCCATTTCCTACCAAAGGCACTGGCTTTCTTGCCTTGCCCCCCGCCCCAGGCCACCTCCATGTTGAACATGGCTAAGTTGACCCTAATGTCCCCTAGGTCGGCTGAGATCTACAGCTTTGCCTGGACTCTGGAGGCTCCCAGGTTAGGGCTGTTTGTTACACAGCAGTCTCACGGCAACAGATGTCTGGCATCCATGATAGCTTCTCTGTAGCCCCAGCCTCTAGAAGGTCCCCTCGCTTCCAGGAGCACTTAGCATCAAGAGTCAGGTACCCTGGCATCAGAATGGTGACTCTTTACCCAGAGACTCATGTGATCCTCACAAAGGCTCTCCAGCAGGTGCTAGGTTGGGGTTCATTTGTCTCAGTTTTAGAGCCCCTCAGATACTCAGAGAATCTCTGGATTATGAGCCAGAGACTGGGGAGAGAGCTGGAGAGATGGCTCAGCAGAAGAGAACACTGGCTGCTCTTCCAGAGGACCTGGGTTCAATTCCCGGCACCTACACGGCAGCTTACAACTGTGTGTAACTCCAGTTCCAGGGGATCCAACACCCTATTGTGGCCTCTGCACACATGTGGTGCACACACATACATGCAGGCAAAACACCTATACATTAAATACATATAAAATAAAAATAAAGAGAACCAGAGACTGGCTAAGAGTGCTAAAGGAACCCTGGCCCCTGACTCCCAGGAAGTGAGGTGATTATTTAGAGAAAACGGACCAACCCACAGGATGAACTGCTGAGGAACCCCAGCAGCCGGGGACGGCGACAAGCATCTAGCAGATACAGAAAACTCTGGCCAGAGGGCTGAAGACAGAGTCAAGGAAAAGAACCCGGCAGAACTCAGAGCCCAGACATGGACTCTGGGAGGAGTGAGGCAGGCGAGAGAGCAGCTCAGCCACTCTAATGTTCCAACTGCAGCGACTCCAGGAATATGGACAGCAGGCAGCTTGAGGTGTAATTCAGGGCCGTGGTCAACAGATGAGGGGACTCTCCCTAAGTCCTGCCACCGTGACGGTTCAGAACTGAGAACACAGAGAGGGACTTATGAGTGTCCAGAGAAAAACACACTGGGCACATCTGTCCAAGCTAAGTGGTATGGAACAACACCACGCTTCTCTTCAGGGACGCTGGGAACTAAAAACTGGGTCCATTTCAAACACCTGAGGGAAAACGATTTATGGTCCTTACCTCAGCCTAATCACCAAGCCGAGTGCAGGACAGTTTCAGATTTCAAAAATTTCAACTATTTTAATCTCCTCCCAACACCCCTCCCTCTCTGCCTTCCTGAGTGGAGGCTACTGTGAGCGAAAGAAAGACCGCAGGGGTGTGTGTGTGTGCGCGCGCGTGCACGTGTGTTGGGTCGGGGGTGGGTAAGGAGATACCAGGAGACAACCAGAGCCCTCACACTGGATGGTTAGAGGCCAACCTTTTTCTCTGAGGTTGGGATTGAATAAAGATGGTTTGGGTGTAAAACGCTCCCCACAGGCACAAGAGTTTGCACACTGTCCCCCCAGATGGTGGCGCTGTTCTTCAAGTCTGTAGGGCCAGGCTTGAGGAAGTGGGTCTGTAGGGGAGGGCCTTGAGAGTTATAGCTTGTCCCTCGTCCTGTAGACTCTGCTTCCTGTTCTATCAGGATGGGAGGAGGAGAGTCCTGCCCCCCACTCCCCACCATGATGGAGCCACCTCCATCCAGGTGGCCCTCACCATGACGGGCTGTGTCCTCACTGTGAGCTGGAATCAACCTTTCTCTCTTAAGTTCCTTCCACCGTGCACTCTGTCAGAGCTATGAGAACTGTTAGCCAGTGCAGCTGCCCACCTCACATTCTCACAGTCTAGACAGGAAGATTAGGCAGACAGGAGAAAGTAAAACCCCTGGCCTATGAAATACACCAGTAAAGAACTCAGCAAAGTGGTGGTATTCGGTTGTGTTTTATGGACCAGAAGGACATCCCAAAAGTGAAATTAGAGTTTTGCATGAAAAAGGCATTAAAAAGGCACAAACAAATTTAACGACTATTTAATTAGATTTATTTACTTATTTGTTTTGTTCTTTTTGAGATGGGGTCTTCCCAGGTATCACTGGCTGCCCTGGAACTCTGTATGTAGACCAGGCTGACCTCAAAATCACAAACATCTGCCTCCTGAGTGCTGGGATTAAAGGCATGTAGCACTATACCTGGCTTATTTTATTTTTAAATAAAATAAACTTATTTCTAAATAACTAGAAAAGATGTCTCATATTTGTGGTTTGGAAGACTTGAACCCAATAGTCCCTAAACTGGTCTATACATTCAATGGAATCCCTATCAAAATCCCAACTGTATGTATGTATGTATGTATGTATGTATGAGAAGTTGTCAGGCTGATACTAAATTCACATGGAAACAGACAAACCCAGGAGCAGGCAGATGCCATGGAAGGGCAAAGAGGAAGACTCACAGGTCCTGTATCACTCATGCTCACTCTTCTAGGATCACAGACCATCATCATGAGGAAGTCAAGGAAGCAGAGACTTGAAACAGCTGGCCACATACATCCACAGTCAAGAGCAGAGGAAAATTAATGCAGGCATGCTCACTCACTTGCTTGCTTGTATTCAGCTTGGTTTCTCTACTCTTACATGAGTCAGGACTGCCTGCCTAGGGAATAGTGCCACCCACGGTGGGCTGTGTCTTCCCACTTCAGTTAACTTAATTAAGACAATTCCCTAGACATTCCCACAGGCCAACCCAATGTAGACAATCCCTCGCTGAGACTTTCTTCCAAGGTGAAGAATGATCAGGGAGCCCTAGTCCCCAGGGACAGTAGGGTCAGTACTGCAATTCCACACTACCTTGACTTGAGAGAGGTGAATTCTACTTTGCTTAAGTCGCTGCTATTTCAGGCTTTCCATCAGTTCTGCCAGACTGTAATTCTAAAGAACACAAGGAAGAAAGGCACAGGTGAGGGGCTGCGAGCTGCTGTTCCCAGTGCCTCAGGCTCTCCAGGACAACGCCTTTGTCATTTTTGCTCTAAGCCACTTGAGGGCGTGGCCCTGGTTTTCCTCACCCATCTGCTGACAGGCCTTGGTACATAGTAGGTACTTGGTAAAGATCAAGTCCAAGTACACGATCCAGCCTCAGCTCAAGAGAAACGATTTCTCTGAGGTGCCTGAGTCCTGATGTCACCACGTCACCCCTGCACCTCTTCTTGAACCTTCTCCCCAGACCCCAGTGTTTGCTGAAGGAAATTACTGGCTTTGGTGTCTCTGCACAGCAACAGAAGACTGACTGCGTGTGTGGATGGAGGCCGGGTTGCCAGCAGCGCTCCCTGAAGTGAAAGAAGGACGGGCTAGGGGCTGGAGAGATGGCTCAGTAGTTAAGAGCACTGACTGTTCTTCCAGAGGTCCTGAGTTCAAATCCCAGCAATCACATGGTGGCTCACAACCATCTGTAATAAGATCGGATGCCCTCTTCTGGTGTGACTGAAGACAGCTACAGTGTACTCATATATAATAAATAAATAAATCTTTAAAAAAAAAAAAAGGAAGGGCTAACCTGAGACAGACAAAGCCAGTGGTGGACACAGCTGAGGCTTGCTCCCCATCTTGTACACTCCTTTTGGATTTAAACGGCCTCTGATCAGCTGTCAATTCGTTCACTCCAGAGAGTGCAGATTTGACCTGGAAGGTCAGTGGCACCCTGGGGCAAGAGTTCTCAACCCGAGGGTTGTGACCCGACAGGGGCCCCATATCCAATATCTACACTGAGATTCACAACCGTAGCAAAATTACAGAGAGGAAGTAGCAACGAACATAATTTTGTGGCTGGGGGCCAACACGGCATGAGGAAGTGTACTGGAGTCACAGCGTTAGGAAGGTTGGGGACTGGGGATGCTGCTAGTGCCTTGGAGACGTGGCTGTGGCAGCACCAGGCCGGCGCTGACGGCACTCCTGAGGACACACTGACTTCACCTGCTCTGAGGCACCACGAGCCCATCCCACCTTATAAGCGTTGCAAAAAAATCCCCCTATGAAAAACACGGGAGTCGAAAATGTTAATCTGAGAATTAGTGGGCATTTGTCTTTCTGTGGATCGGGATAATTTCCTCCTGTTATTATTTTTTTTTATCTGCTTTCTGAGCCATCTCATTTATCTGAGCTTTCAAAGGCTCATGCAAAACACATAACGCACTCGAGCTACACAAATCAATGCTGTGGGGACACAGCTCCACCGCGATTGCCATGGAAATCCTCCCCCTGCCTCTGAGAGGCCGACGGCAAACAATTCTAAACACCAGTACGCACCAGACGAGTTTTACTTACAAAAAAAAAAAAAAAAAAAAAATCAAATTGAGGAAGTGCAATTTTAAGTAATGTACATATTTTGTTTTGTGAGAATCTGAGGTAGTCTGAGCTACATAGCTCAGGTTACCCTTGAACTCTGGATCCTTCTACCTCTTCCTCCAGTGTCCTAGGATTACGGTCATGAGCAACTGGCTGTACTGTTTCAGTGGCACGCACGCACGCACGCACGCACGCCTGTCGGTGTGCCTATGTGGGTGGGCACCTATGGAGGCCGCAGGCTGACATAAGGTGTCTTCCTCTATTGCTTCTCTGTTTATCTTTTTGAGAATCAGCCTCTCACTGATTCTGGAGTTTCCCTTGTCAGACAGACTGACCGGCCTATGAGCCCTTGGGTTCCGCCCTTCTCTGCCTCCCCGGGCAGATGTGGATCTGAACTCAGGTTTTTATGCTTGCACAGAAACC
The DNA here is from genome assembly GCF_011064425.1 of Rattus rattus. NCBI lineage: Eukaryota > Metazoa > Chordata > Mammalia > Rodentia > Muridae > Rattus > Rattus rattus. The sequence goes on along the minus strand of NC_046154.1, from coordinate 23,635,887 downwards.
TCTTTGCCCTCCGAGTCCCTTCCTCAGCCCCCCTTCCAACTTTAAAGAGGAAAAGAAATTCATGTTAGTCTGGGCTGCAAGCCCCTTCCCTCCCTCAAGCACGGGAGACAACCGACTTTAACTAAAGCCCACTCTCCCTGGCGGAGGACGGCTTGCTGTAATTTGCATGAGTACTTCTGCAGACAAATGGATGGATTGCAGGCCTTAGATTTTTGCCCAAATGACAAAAGGACCAATTACGTTCCCTCGTCACTTTCCTGCTCCCAAGAACTCTATTAAGAGAATAATTTGAGCCGACTCGCTGCTACTCGGCATTCTAAAGTGTGATCTCGTTCAATGCCACCAACATTTCTTCCCCTTTTAAAAATGAGTGGTATTTAAGGAAAATGCCAGCTGGGTATCTATTCGAGGAGGGGCTGTGGGAGCCTCAAGGCTGATTTAACTGCCTCTTGAAGCCGGGCGCTTGGGAGCGCTCAAGAGGCCTGGAGCCTGGGCCCACAGTGCAGTCACGTGGACTCTGCCTCCACATTTGTCTCCTGAGACCCCGCGATGGAGGGCGTCCTGTGGAACTGTCATAGGCCTCCAGGTCTGCCCAGTGTGGGGCTGAGGAAAAGCCCATACTTTGGGGCTCTGGAGTAGCATCCGAGAGGCCCAGCTACACATTCTATATGGTTTCGTGCAGGCTGCGATAGAGTGATTTATACATCTGGCTCTGCTCAGGACCCGGCATATGGAGGTGCTCAATAAATGCAGAAGGATGACAGAGTGAAGACCTGGCTTTTGGGTCTGTCCATTTCATCAACGCGAGCACAGCACCAACAGCCCGAGTACCTTATCTCAATTCCGGGAAGGCTGGCAGCTCCTGGCTCAAGGAGCTAGCTTCTTCCTCTCTCTCTGGTAGTTCTGTGAGCTATTTGAGTTTGGTGTTGGGGGCACACATGGTGAGTGCATGTGCCGTGTGTGTGTGTGTGTGTGTGAAGGATGACCATGTGCTGCTTGTGTGAGTGTGAGCACATGGGCCACTTGTGGGGGAGCACATGTGTAAGCACATGTGATGCTTGTCTGTGCATGTGTGTGTATGAGTGAAGGATGTTCATGTGTTAGTATGTGCTACTCGTGTATGTGTGTGATGCACATATTTGAGCACATGTGAGGGGGGATGTGCATGTGTGCGTGTGTGAGCACAAGTGCTGTGTGTGCGTATGAAGGACGTGCATGTGTTAGCACGTGCTACATGTGTGTGATACATGTATGACAGAAGTGCTGTCTGTGTAGTGTGTGAAGGACGTGCATGTGTTAGCATGTGCTACTTGTGTCTGTGGGTACATGTGCTATTTGTGTGTGTGTGGGTACATGTGGCACTTGTGTGAGGGTAGGCGTACAATGTGCATGTGTGAATGCATGTGCCACTTGTGTGTGTGGAGGTCAGGAGACACCTTGGAGTCAGTTCTCTCCTTCCACCGCATGGGTTCCCAGCATTGAACTCAGGCAATTAGGATTGGCCTCAAGTGTCTCTGTCCAGGAGGCCATCTTGCTAGCCTTCTCCACTTCATTGCTTTAGAGATGGGGGTCTCTCACTGAACGGCTCAGTGACTCAGCTGTCAGCTGGCCAGCGAACCTCAGGGATCCCCCGTCTCTACCTCCCCAAGAATTACAGCCACACACCACCCTGTCCAGGTTTGTATGTGTGCACTGGTGATCTGAACTCAGGCTTTCATGGCTATACAGCACATGTTAGGGACCGAGACCCTTGCAGCAGCCCCCAAGCCCCGAACTCTCTGCTCATAGCGACGCTACAGTGGAAGGGGAGGTGGCTGTTACCCTGCCACATTCCTGATTCTCCACCCCTCCCTCTCTGTGCTCATGGCTTTGGACATGTGACTTAGCAGCTGTTCCTGCTGACAGACAGACTCAACATGCTCACCCTTTGTTTCTAGACTGGCTTTTTCGCTTGCCTCGACCATCAATAGGCACAGGGCATGGCAGTGTGCTATTCTGAGTCTGGGTTTTCAGGGTTTGTGTGTCTCACCCCAACCTCTTAGACTTTGACTCTTCCTAGAACCAAGCAGCTCCCAGATGACCAACGCCATGAATTAGCCAAGCCAAGCAAGGCACATCAGAAAGAACACATGCTTTTGTTTGTCAACACTGAGTCTCAGGGTGCTTTGTTACACAGCAGTAGCTAACTGTTACATTGAGCTCGGCATTCCAAAGAATGAGGAGGCCTCTGAGGGCTGAGGAGGAACAAAGCCCTTCTGAAAACCACACCTGCAGGGTGAGAAGCAGTCACCCGGGGCCTGTCCAGCGATACTAAATTACTGGACCTTCTTCAGAAAGCCATGTTTCTCATATTAGCTAAGCCGTCAGCCCTCGGGTTCCGAACAAAGGGCAGGAGCCGGTGCGTGAAGGCCGCTGAGCAGCTATAACAAGGTCAACACTATCTCAGCACTTCCCAGCTGGTTACCTCTGAGATTAGAGATCTGATCCGAGGGGGCCATTAGGTTCCCTCACATCATCTCGTTCTCTGACCCGAAAACCAAACCGCGGTGGCCTTTCCCCAATCCCAGAAAACTTGTAGGAATCAATAGGGTTTTTAATATTAGCAGTAATCTCTAAGAGGCACGCGGGGCTGCGCTTGGCGCCCAGTAAGCGTTCGATAAATGTTACTGATTGCCGTTATTGTGCTCGCCCACAAATTATTCTGAGACCTTTTGTGCCCGTTACCATTCGTCAGCCAGCAGGCCAGGTGAATGAACAATGACCACCGGAGCTCACGGAGGCTAGCCCCTTTACCGCGTCTGGAGACACCAGACCTCTCTGTTAGAAGAGGAAACACAGGCCTCTGGTCAGAGAAGCCGTGAGGACATGGTGGACGCGGTCCCTGCCCTGCCCCCATCCCAGCTGTCAGACTCGGACAGGAGGCTCGCCGTGTTCTGAAGCTGGCAGCATAATGGAACGGGAGAGTCACTGGGAACAAGATGCAAGTCACTTCTCAGACGCCCATAGGATTGTTTCTTTTTTTTTTTTTTTTTTTTTTTTTTTTTTTTTTTGGTTCTTTTTTTTTCGAGCTGGGGACCGAACCCAGGGCCTTGAGCTTCCTAGGCAAGCACTCTACCACTGAGCTAAATCCCCAACCCCCATAGGATTGTTTCTTAAAAACGTGTATGTTTTCAAGGGTAGGGAAAGACTGCCAGCCTAGACAGAGCTAGCCCTGAATGACGACTCCTCTTTGATTAGTTCCTTAAAAAAAAGGTGATCTGGGACTTTCACTTCTGTGTTTGGGGTCCGGGAGCTGATGCCACTGACCCTGAGGCATAGATTCAGCCCAACTGCAATGTACCATCTGCTCCCGACAGCCCTGCCTGCTGTGACACACCGGCCACCCAGTCTGCAGGATCTTACTTAGCTCCCCCTCAGAGGCCTGTAGGACTCTCCTCAGAGGACCCAGCCTGGTGACCAGGGACAGGAAAGAGAGACTGAGGCCTTTGCTCCAGGACAGGACACCATGCAGTGGCTAAGCACAGGAGGAGGACTCCTTTGTACCTGTTTGCTTTCCACACCTGTATTCAACTGCCTGCAGCTGCCCCACTCTGTGGGGCAGAGCCCAGGCCTGTTTTCTCTCTAAAATCTCCAGTGCTAAGTCAAATCCCTGGAACACTGCAGAAATCTAACAGCACTGGAGAGACCCAGCTGGTAGCGATGCCCGCAAAGACAATGTCAGTGACAGAAAGGAGTTAGACACGGCGTCCTTGTTCAGGGTCAGAGCACTGAGCACCCGGCTGTCCTTCCCCATCTCAAAGCCTGCAGGAGCTTTTCCCAACCTTCAATCCCTCCTTCTAACCCCTTGCAGCGCATTCCTTCCAGCAGATGCCGTAGCTTCTGAGGCAAACCAATTCTCTGAGTTAAGTAAGAGAATGAGAAAAGATTGTCTTATTGATTGCCGGCATCCTGGTTGGCCGGAGAAAGCTCCCCGACCTGGGCTCTGCAGGCGGCCCTGATGGACCAAGTGGCAGCCTGTGGGGATGTCTGGGGGCCAGCACTCTGTGCGGCCTGATTTCCCTGCCTCGGCAAAGCTCTGCTGTGCGCTGACGACCTCCGGTTGGTATTTCCGCTCCCCGGGTTTTAAAGAATGAGAAATCTGGGGCTGATCACATATTCAGCAACCGGGTGCACTTATTCGAAGACCTAAATTGCAGAAATAACTCGCGTGATTAGTTGAATGAATATTCTGAGCCTGTGTCATCAAGCGCCATCTATAGCTAAATCGGGGAGAGATGGCTGGGCCCAGCACAGGGCAAGCCTTCCCCGTTCTGAGTCTCTTCTTCTGCACTGGAAGGGGGCTGGGGGCTGGGGCAGGAATCCTAGACTCTAGCTTGGCACTACAGGCCCAAGGCAGAGGCAGCCAAGTCTCCGGTTATCTCCAAAGGGCAGAGTTGCTGACACAGGTCCAGGAAGGATCACAGGATGAGAGTCCTACCTACCTCTCTTAGTACCTGCATCCCAAGTCTTTGCAAACTAGAGCCTACTTTGGGGGTGTGGCCTTAGGTGTGCCCAATCTAGGGACACTTCTGCTGAGCTAATTGTCTCCAGTCCCCCATCTTGCATTTCCCCCCACCTTCTTCAGAGCAGACTCCCACACTGCTGTGTGCACGACCAGCCAGGCTGTCCCTAGAGGGACCTGCGAGGATTCTCTCCCGTCAGAAATCTGGGGGCTCCCGACCTTGGCTGCATCTCAGCCCATAGACACGCTCAGGCTCCACAAGACATGTCTCCAGGGGCCTCTTCCTGCCATGGATGGTTCTAGAGAAAGAACCCTAGGGAGCTAGGAAACAGGGTCCCATGAGGCAGAGCTCTGAGATGACAAGGCTCAGCACAAACACCGTGTCCCCTCCCTGCTGTCAGGCAGTGCATGAGGACTCCTGGGGACCAGGTATCAGGCCAGTCAGTCAGAGCAGCAAGAGTTGGGGTGGGCAGAGGGGGGAGAGAAGTGGAAAGGACCCTAGTCCCACAGGAAATGGATTAAGTCGTTGTACCAAAAGCTTCTAGGACTGAAGAACTTGGGTTCCAATCCTTCAGAGTCTGCTAGCTGTGCAACATTGATTAAGGTACCCAACCTCTCTGTGCCTCAGCATCCTCGTCTGTCACTCATGAATATTTCTGTAGAGGCTCTTCTCAGGATTCCACAGGTGATACATTTCCGTCTGCAAAGTGGCCGGTGGCAAACACTTGGACATACAAACTAGTCTTTAGGAAAACACTGGGACGTCTGGGAGACAGGTCCAGGAGGAAGGGGCCGGAGGAAGCTGGAGGATCTAAGATCTCATTAGCAGAACCCACGTGAAGCCAACCCTGTGCTCCCACAACAAAATGGGAGGTGGAGACACAAGAACTCCCAGCAGCTCTCAGGCCACCCTGCCTGGCGTATGCAGCAGAAATTAAGAGAGCCAATCTTAACAAGGTGGAAGGCAGAACACACACACACACACACACACACACACACACACACACACACACATTACTCACACACACATACACACATCACACACATACGAAATTTTAAAAAATATACTGAATTATGAAATTCCTCGCACTATTACTTAGCATGAAAGGGGAAAAAAAATCAGGACTGACTCAAACCTTCTGTATTAACTGCTTTTCTGCGCTGTGATTGAGCCTGACCAACTTAAGGAAGAGTTTATTCTGGCTTATGGTTCCAGAGGGAAGAGTCCACCGTGGCAGATAGGGCAGGACAGCAAATATGGCGTGCGTGCTGACAGGGGCAGGGAGCTGAGCGGTTGCATCTTTAATCACAGGCGTGAAGCGGGCAGTGACCCGGAAGCAAGGCAAGGGTATGAACTCTCAAAGCCCACGCCCACCCCCAGTTACTTCCTCCAGTGGGGCTGCACACTCAAGCATGTGCACGCGCACACACAGAGGAAGTAATCTGAAGAGTTGAAAAGACTTCCGAGCCTATTGCAGTGGCAACAACTTTAATCCTAGCACGCTGGATGCAGAGGCAGGCAGATCTCTGTGAGTTCAAAGCCAGCCTGGTCTACATAGCAAGTTCCAGGACACCCAGGGCTACATAGAAAGACCATCTCAAAAAAATTGTTTTCCTGGGCTAAGAAATGGTTGGCTCATCGGTTAAGAGCACTGACTGCTCTTCCAGAGGTCCTGAGTTCAATTCCCAGCAACCACATGGTGGCTCACAACCATCTGTAATGGGATCCGATGCCCTCTTCTGGTGTGTCTGAAGACAGCTACAGTGTACTCATATACATAAAATAAATAAATAAATCTTTTTAAAAAAAAAAACTGTTTTCCATACTCAGATAATGCCAACACATGGATAACAGAGTTTGCTCAAACTTCACCCGACCGGACAGACACACAGGCACGTCAGAGACGAGGGCACGTCCCACCTGGTGAGAGGCTTTCCATCCGTGAAAGCGGTTTTAAAATGACAGTGTCTGACTGGGCTGTTAACAGAATCTGCTGCCCAACTGTGAGGGCTAAGGTCGGATCTCAGCACACACGGAAGAAGCCAGGGTGTCCACCCCAGCATGGAGGAGGCCGGGACAGACAGGAGGATTGCTGGGACTTCCAGGCCGCTAGACAAGCAGCAAAACTCAAGCTACAGGTTCAGTGAGAGACTCTGCCTCAAAGGAATGAAACAGAGAGAAATAGCTCCGCTGGCTGCTGCATGTACTTGCGAATGTATCCGTGCACGTGTACATGCGTGCACACGCATGCACACACAGACACACATACACTAGTTAATAAATGAACAAATAAACAAAAGCTGGCCGTGTTTCTGGCAATGCTTCATTCACTGTCCCTCCCACCCTGCAGGAACTTAGCCTTGACAACCAGTGACAAACCAGACGTGAAATTCGAGGGTCTCCAGATCTCTTAACGCCAGGGCCTCAGGTGACGGACGAGAGGATTGCGCTCCACCTGGCAAAGAGGCCCTTCCCACAGAGATGAGAAAATTTAGGACACAAATCAGCTCTCTGGAAACAGAAGTGACATTTTCACAGGATCAGCTGGAGGCCGGGGAAAACTGCAAACTCTAAGTATTCCTGGTGTCGTAACTTTGTCAGCTGTGTTGACGCTGACAAGATGCTTACCCAGCACCTCGAGACCCGTGCCAAACTGGAGTGGTTAGACACATAAGCCCTAACACCCGCCCTTCGGGGCTCTGTCGGGAGCCTGTGCTGAGCAGGCCTAGGCCCTGCCACCACAGCCTGCTTGCTCTCTCTCGGGTCCCGCTTCCCTCTTCTCCCCACACTGGGGGCTGTGCAGCCCCAAGCGAGTTGAGTTCATTTGTTCCAGCATCTGGTGGGGGCGGGGCAGGGCTCGGGGGCCTGTGGGAGGTCGCACCTGCCTCCAGAAAACAGTGTCTGCCTGGCGCTGATCTTTACAGAGAGGCATTAATCCAGTCAACTTCACGCAGGCAATGGCGGCTGGAGGCTGGAGAGAGATAAGGGGATGGATGGAGAGCCACTCATCCTTGGAAGAGATAAAATGCTTGCTGGGAACCCCAAGGCCACAGACCTGCTTTTCTGGCCATTGATCAGAGGACAGATGAGCAGGATGAGCAACACATGCACAGTGGTGGTGTCTGTGGGTCCAGCCAGCCTGGGACAGGGAGGCAGGACATAGCCCTCCCACGGGGACAAGCTGGTTGTTGCAATAACCCTCCTCCCCTTTATATGTGGTCTTACTATGTCACCTGGGTTAGTCCTCGATCATGCTCCTGCCTCAGCCTCCTGAGAGGCTGGAACTACCAGTACATTATCAGTGTGTGTGTGTGTGTGTGTGTGTGTGTGTGTGTGTGAGAGAGAGAGAGAGAGAGAGAGAGAGAGAGAGAGAGAGAGAGAGAGAAAGAGAGAGAGAAGAAAAGAGAGAAAGAGAGAGAATGAATGAATACATAGAGCACACATGAAGGACAAAGTCTTGGCTTCCTTCTCTGTGGACTCAGGCCTCTCCTTCCATCTTCGATTGTGTCCCACGATGCCTCCCTGAATCCAACACAGGCTGCCAGGCTTGGCCACTAACACTTTCACCCACTGAGCCATCTTGCTAGCCTTCGAGGTTTCTTTTATCAGGAGACCCAAAGTCCCATAGGAGGCTGATATCCACCCATAGCCCCAGCCCCTCCTTGCCAATGCGTTAGAAACAGCCTGGAGGTTGGTGGGAGATGTTCTCCACCGGGGTTGGGCGTCTCAAGTACTTAGCAAGCGGCCAGCTGGAAGACAGCGTCTTACAACTGCTCTCCCTGCTGTGGGCAGACTCTGCAGTCAGCCAACACCAGCTGAGCGAAAGCCACTGCACATATGGCTGATTCCCAGGCCACCCCTACTGTCCCCAGTAGAGCAGGAGCCCAGCTACAAGGCAGACTTGTCACCTACGGGATGGAAGTAGGGGGCTTGAGGTGCCAAAATCCTATCTATGTCAATTAGCCGGGGCTAGTCACTTACTTCAGGGCCCTGACCTGGTTCTGTGCCAATGATCGCTTACCTGGTCTGGCTATCAGAACCATCATACGCAGAGATATTGTGCTCAACCCAGATCCCCAGGCCAGCTCCAGACCCTCCCAGCTGGATCTGCTGTGGATGGAACCAAAATTCACATTACCAAAAACTCCAATGGGAGGTATGAGTACCAGGGGGAACGCTGGTCAAGTTTGGGCTGGAGAGATGGCTTAGTGGTTAAGAGCACGCATTGCATTTCCAGAGGACCTGGGTTCAATCCCTGACACCCACACCAGGCAGCTCACCAGGGCCTGTAACTTTGCTTCAAGAGGATATGATGCCCCCTTCTGGCCTCTGCAGGCACTGCACTCATGTGTATAAACACACAGCTTTACAAATAGAATGATTTTTAAAAGAGGAATAGCTTCACCATACAGTTCTCACATTCAGAGCTGGTGAGCCCGTGTTCAAGGGAAGGTGGGTCAAAGGAGTCATAGATGGCACAACAGGGGAAGGGCTCCATAGACAGATCAGAAAATATACATGACAAAGATGACGTCAATAATGGTGATGGGGGCTGGGCACAGTGGCTCTTGCACGTAATCTCAGCACTAAGGAAATGGAGACAGGAGGATCAGGAGTTCAAGGCTACCCAGAGCTACGATGAAGAGTTCAAGGCCAGCCTGAGCTACAGAAGACTCTCTCAGAAAACCAAAACCCCAAGATTAATAATAAAGGCACCAATGTCAGAAAACATCCTTAGAGTGCGTTAACTAAGCCCGTTCTCATAACCACCACATTTCCTATGTTTCCAAGAAAGGAAACTGAGGCACAGGAATGCTAACTCACATCCCCGAGGTTAACACAGGCAGCATACATCAGGTTTCCTGGTACTGAGGCCTGAACTCCTATCTAGTGGACTTAACTGCCCAACCCTAGGGGGTTCTCTTCTTCCCCAGTGAGTGGGTTGAGCTATCCATTCCAACATGCTCTGGGAGGGGAGGCTGGACCCTGGAGACTTGCCCAGACTTGCTCCCACTCCCTGCTCCCTGAAGGAGAGACATGTACAGCCAGCCCCCAGAACCTGGCAGAGCCCAGAGAATACATTTTCTAAGACTGCAGGAACTTTTTTTGCACTTGCTTCTTGGTCTGAGGGAGTTTGATGTTTGGGAATTCAAGCCCTTCAAATGAAGCCACTTCAGGGTTTGCTTCAGGCAAGAAAGCGGACTTCAGTTTTCCCACAGAAGTCTTCTTCATTAGCCAGGAGCCGCAGCCTCTTAGGGTGGCAAGAGAATGTCAAGTGATAGCTTTGTCTGGGGTGTTCGGGATTTTCTGTCTCATCCTCCGCGGGAGGAAGGTTACTTTGGCTTTATTTTTAGATCCCAATGCAGGGAAGAGGGACAACAGGTACCAAGGCGAGCAGTGTGGGTGGAGCAGCCCCAGTCCTGCCTCCTCAGGGTGCCTCTGAGCCTGACGCTGAGGCTGTCCGAGGCCCTCATACACGCATGGTCCTGCACCCCCCACCTCCCACACCCCCACCGGCCAGGAGAGAAAGCTGTCTCAGCCTGGAGGCAGCCTGGATTTGACCACCTATGTGTCGAGGGTGGGTCACCTCCTGGAGTCTGTTCCCCCTTCAAGATGTGATGGCTGGGGCTGGGGATTTAGCTCAGCGGTAGAGCGCTTACCTAGGAAGTGCAAGGCCCTGGGTTCGGTCCCCAGCTCCGAAAAAAAAGAAAAAAAGAAAAAAAAAAAGAAAAAAGAAAAAGATGTGATGGCTGAAGCACAAGAGGAAGTGTCTACAGGATGAGGAAACCAGTGTCTAAAGAGAAGGGGAAACAAGCTCTTACTGAGGTCCCCGGTCAGCTCTGGGGGCATCGGTAAGACAGGCCCTTCTCTTGCGGTCTGAGCAGGCCCAGGTTTCAGATCCACCAGAAGGAAAAGGCAGGTCTACACAGCAGGGCCGCTGTGACTTCCTGGGGTTGTGCAAGGTTGTCTTTGGGGCCCCTTTCTCGGGTTTTTCTTTCTTCTGGTTTGAGGCAAGTGCTCACTCTTAGCTCAGGCTAGACTTCTGAACTATTCCTCCTGCCTCCACATCAAATGTGGGGACCGTAAGCCTACATGACCGCACCCGGCCTCCCTTCCTCCGATACAAAGAAAGAAAAGAATCATTTACAACTGTGTCAGGATAAAGATGTGTCTGATCTCATCTGGGTACGCTATTACCCATGCTTTTTTTTTTCTTCTGATCTGAAAAGAAACTGAAATTAAAACATTCTGTGAGCCCATGGGTCCCACGTGTTATGCCTAATGAAGACGTCAGCCTGCGCAGAACCGCGAGGGACGATCTACTGCCGAGTGCACAGAGATCTCTGACTCCCAGACCCCACTCCCAACCCCTGTCAGACAGTGTCCGGGGTGTGGCCTGTGCTGTGCCTCACCTGTAAGGGATTTCACTGTCAGCTATCGGCGTGTACCTTCCCAGCAACCTGGCACTCACAGAACCTGCGCTCTCACAACAGCTTCCAGATGCCACCCGCTCTGTGGTTCCTACAGTGTAAGGTATGGAGCTTAGTGGGAAAGTGATGATAGCTTTAGAGCTTCAGGAATGGGATGTGTGCCCCTCCTCGGACACCCCAAGGGTCTCTGGTAGATGTTGCCCTTTGGACACATTCTCATTGGTGACAGACATGGGCACCGCATAGCTACCCTCCCATGCGCCTGCTGGGCTGGTGCGTTTTCAGTCTTCCTCTCTGTCCCACTCCTGGCTCCCAGCTGGGTGCACAGTGAGGACTCAGTACACACAGATGTCAAATGAAACTCCAACTCCATCTGCACCCCCCACCCTACCCCCACCCCCCCGCTATTTGTCTCGAGACAATGTCCAGACGCAGTTTTGGGTGACAGCTATTTAAGGAGCGGGGGCCTAGGCCAAGCCATACCCAGGAAGTGACATAGACAGGAGGCCTGAGCCACATGGCTCCCTTCCTCTGTCCTTCCCTCCTCAGGGCCAGTGGGTGGGAAGGACAACGGCAAAGACCTCGAGTGGACTATTCCCAGAATTCATGGTCAGGGGGAGGGGTGGGGAGAACACGATTATGTCTTATCCAGTCATTAAAACACAAAACAAAAGCCACAGGCAGAGAACTGCACGTTGTCTTTCAGACTTGATGAGAAGAAAAAGACAAACCTGAATGTTAGCACCAAGCTGTGCTGACAGCACACTTCCGGGGCTCTTTGTCTCCTCGGGGCTCTTTCAGAAAATGTCATCGTGCCTATTGATTCTGGTAATGCTCGAGAGGGCTGCCTTCTGTGGAGTGTGGAAAGCGATCTTCCTGCTCCAGAGGCCCCTGGCTGGTGGCACAGGGGATGTGGCTGAGTGCTGTTTCCTTTGGCCCTGAAGTCCCCATCCCTGAACCCCCTACTGGTCACCCAGCTGCAGGGGCTCTCAGCAGCCAGGGAGAAGCGCACCAAAGCAACCTCCCTCGTTCTTTTTTTCGAGCTGTCTATATGGTACCGGGTGGGACCTGGAGTTCTGAGCAGCTGAGAACTGAGAAGCTAGGCGCCCTTGGTTCCTGAGCAGGGCAGGAGCAGGGACTTTAAGCTACATCTGCAAACATGGTGTTTATGCTCAAAGAATGTCTCTCCCAACAGACATGCCCTCCCTGAGCCACGATGAGCATCCTTCAGACCCAAGGGGGCCACGCTCTTGCTCGCTCTTCCCTCTGTAGGCATGTTTTGACGCACCACGTAAAGGTTACCCTTGTGTTGTTCAAATACTGATTTCTCCGCCCTCATATCCTGTTTCAATCCAGACACGGCACTGTAATGCTTAGTCTAGAATCTCCTGTCTCAAGTGTGTGTAAACAGTTCTTACCATTTATTCTCTGCCTTGTCAATAAATGCTGTTCACCCAATGGCTGGGCAATGGTGGGCAGGATGTCCACCAATCAGAGAAAAGAAAGAGGGAGAGGGGGAGAGAGGTCACGAGGAAGGGGGTCATGGAAGGAGATCATGGGAGCACAGCCGAAGTCCAAAGAGCCAGATCAATAATGATACGCAGGTGTCATGGATGGGGCTGGGAGGTAATCAGATTAGCATAGAAAGGAAATATAGATGACTTCACTGCTCAGCTATTGAAGTGCAGCTTTGAATAAATATTGGTTCTTCCTGTGTGGTTATTGGGGAATAATATAAGCTAACGAAATATGGCCGCTCCTTTAATCCACTGTCATATTTATATTAAAGGCAATTCATTTACACTCCCGTGGGTATTTCTGTGCCATGTTTCTGGTGTGAGTGTAGAAGCAGCCACCCTCGGGAGCCATCCCTTCAAGAGCAAGTTGAGGGGTCCTCGACGTGGTACATGTCAAACTCAAGCACCTGTTAGGAGGTCCACACAATGTGGACAGTGTCTGGCACACAGGAGACATCGCCCGTGACCCCAATAATGGCCACAAGGAAAAGTGTCACCATCTGGAAAGAGAGCGTGATCCGGTCCCGTTGAATGAGTGACGTGGATTCAGAATCTGAGGAGGCCATGACTCCTGACTCCCAGGTCAATCCTTTGCCCACTAATCCCTGTGTCTTGTGCAGTCCCAGACTGCAGACTTTCCGTCCCTGTCCACCCTAGCTGGACCCATAACATTGGTGTGGGCTGCAGAACAGAGACACCATTCCACAGCACTGGGGAGGAGGCAGGGAGGGAGAGGCTGACGGAGGAGGACTTTAATGCGAGAAGCATTTGTGGGTGTCCGGATTCACCCCCACAGAGGAGGCAGGAAGATCAAGATCCCTGCGGACCAGGACTGAGCAGTGGGCAGTGCAGGAGACTAGGAGAAAGGCGCCATGCAGGAGGCTAATGTCAGCATAATCAATGACAGCAAGGGCTGGTGAGGAGAGCAGAGAAACCAGGGAGCTCTCACCCAGCTTGGGGCTGCCAACGGGTTTAACCACTCTGTGAAACTGGTACCTTCCCAGTAAAGCTCAGAAACTGAGCGTATGATCCCAATAGAATATGGAGCGTGTCTCACACAACCACCTGCTATTCCTACCAGGAAAAACAACAACAACAATGACGATGTATCCAAAGTGCTCTTCATCCTCGCAGACTCCTGGTAGTAACGCAAACTAGGCTAGCCCGATGGCAAACAGTCAAAGGTCTGTACTGTTGATTACCGAACAACCCAGCACTTGTGACAAATCCGAAAATGGGAAAGTAGTCATCAATAAAGAAGACTAAAGGGGTTGGGGATTTAGCTCAGCGGTAGAGCGCCTGCCTAGCGAGCGCAAGGCCCTGGGTTCGGTCCCCAGCTCCAAAAAAAAGAAAAAAAAAAAAAAAAAAAGACTAAAGGGCCAATACATGGGACTCTGTGGATGAAACACAAAACGTACTCAGAGAAAAAAGCCAGTTATGAAGACCAGCTGTTACACAAACCATGTATTGGTTACTTTTGTTGCTATGACAAAATGCTTGCACAACATCTTAACAGCAGGGAGCTTTACTTTGCCTCATGGTTTCAGAGGGTCTCAGGCTATCTTGGCAGAGGAGACATGTGTGTGGGGGGGTGACTCAGTCCACACTGCAGGCGCTCGGGGTGCCATCCCCAACACAGCGGCACAGGTATACTCTGCAAAGCCCCGCCCCTAGCGGTACTCCTACCATTCGGAACCGCCTCCGGAGGGCTCCACAGCCTTCCAGATAGCATCACAAGCTGGGAAGCAAGTGATCCGAAACAGAAGCCTGTGGGGGTCCGTTCAGAGTCAGACCGTATCATAGCATTTAAATAAAGTGCTTAGAATTAGCCAGTCCACCCAGGGTTAGGATGGGAAGGGAAATCGGATAAGTAGAACCATGTGCTCATGAGTGTGGGGTTTCTAGGGGAGATGATGCAAATGTTCTAAAATTAACTGGGGCAATGGCTAAAACCTCCATAAACCATAAACCATGCACCATTTCACGGAAAACGAGAAGTCATTTACGGTAGCTAATACATAGTTAACAAATATCAGAAACAAAAGTGGCCAGCAGCAGTAGAATTGGCAGGAGGATCTGATAAAGAATCAACTACTGGGCTGGAGAGATGGCTCAGCGGTTAAGAGCACTGACTGCTCTCCCAGAGGACCTGAGTTCAACTCCCAGCAACCACACGGTGGCTCCCAACCATCTGTAATGAGATCTGATGCCCTCTTCTGGTATGGCTGAAGACAGTACAGTGTACTCACGTATATAAAACAAATAAATCTTTAAAAACAAAAAATAAAAAATCAACCACTGTTTATAACAGGATGACGAGCATAAGGCCCATGTCTAGAAGGCGCAGGACATAAAAGTTTAGATCAGACAAAAAGAGTCCTTGGTGTCAGGAGTCAAAACAGCAGCCACCACTGGGCACCCAGTGACCATGAAGAACCTAAAGAACCAGGAACCCATCTCTATCTTGGTCTGCACGGCTGGTCCGCAGCTGTATCTGTGCAGATCTCACTGTGGTGTGTGTTTATGATTTTACTGGGCAGATGTTCAAGTAACACCTAAGAGTTTCAGGGTTTTTTTTTCCCTCTAGCAAATGTTTTGTGGCTTTTCCTCAAGACACATAATGACAGAGCAAAGAAAATGTCTCTCAAATCCAGCCCCGTGAACCAAGGGTTTATTGGGGTTAGTTACATGGGCACCAGTGATTTAAAGGCAGCTGCCTCACCCCAGCAAGGTGACAACTCATGAAAGTGGCATCCCTGGTGCTCCCTGCTGGACTTGCAAGTGGTACAGCTGGACAGTCTCCCCTCCCCAGCAACTGTCACTGCTGATACAACCTTAGGGGTAGGGCTTTGAAAATCTTTTAAGTTTCAGGAGCTTCCTATGGTTTGTGAGTTTCCTTTACTTCCTGGGTCTTAACCACACCTCCCTCCAACAGGAAATGCTTCAATCTGAGGAAAGAAATGGGCAGCAATTACATATAAGAAACAATTCCAAACAATTCCATGTTCCAAAGTCGGGGTTCAGATCCAGGTTGTCAAGCATCAGGTGAGAGTCCCTGCCCCTGGATACCATCCTCCCCATCCTCGGGCACCAGACCAGACCAGACGTCTGGAGAGAAATCCTATTGGCATGGCCACAGTGTGAATCTACATTCCAATGAGTCACAGAATTCGCTGGAGAATTTGGCAAGTGCGTGCCATCAGCGTGGTGAGAAGAGAGGGGGCTGGTTGCTGAGGCTCAGCCTTGTTTCCAAGGAAAGAAAGGTCTTCGGAGAGTGGGTGGAACACGCTGCCACGGGGAGGGAATGTCAATTTCAATATGAATCATTTCACGCATGGCAGTAACTCACTCTGGGAATAGATACCCTGAGTCACTGGGCTCCCACAGGAGGACGACTTGTTGCTTACATTTTGGATGCCAAGAGAATCAGCAATAGCAGAGAGAGAGAGAGAGAGAGAGAGAGAGAGAGAGAGAGAGAGACAGAGAGAGAGAGAGAGAGACAGAGAGACAGAGAGAGACAGAGACAGAGACAGAGACAGAGACAGAGACAGAGACAGAGAGAAAGACAGGAGACACAGAGACAGAGAATGCACCTGATAAACAGCCAGGAGCCCAGAGGCAGAGGCCCTATGCACAGGTCCTTTGTGTGGATGCTGACAAGGCTCAGAGGATATTGTGGGCTCTGGTGACAGCCTGTGCCAGTATTGGGACAGCAACCCAGGCCTCTCGCCTGAGAATTCTTTTTACAACAACCTGCTACTATATTTTCTAAAGAAATAAATTCTGCTCTGTGCTAGGGCTTTTAAAGGAAAAGAAAAGGACCACGATGCATCTTAATTAGAAACTGCTTGGAGGAGAAAGCGGTCTCAGGGGGAGTGAACGGGGCCCTGCCAGTGGCCGGCCAGCTGCCCGTAAGCCTGAAAACCCAGTGAGTCATGCGGTAGAGGAATGTTTATGCTGAAATCACCCACGGTGACCCGAGGGGCATTCTGACCATCAGAAGGTGGCTAAGGGACTGTCATTCAAGGTCCCAGGGAGACCTCAGGGGGCTGCAGCACTTGTCCAGTGACTGTGGGTCCAGCTTGTCCTTTAATTCGGGGGACGCGGGGGACGCAGGGGACTCGGGGTACGCAGGGGACCGAGAGAGGCGGCTGACTTTTCACCCAATTACCCTCCTCGAGGCCAAGGCACATCTGCCAGTGGCCTGAGTTTCTAGTTCATTTCCTCTGTGCCTTTCCACCCTCTGGTCTCCGGATGGAGCTTGCCGGGCTTCCAAAGCATGTGACTTCCTGGAAGGGTGCCTGCTGCCCCAACAGCCTGACCTACTCTGTCCAAGGAACGATAGTGTTGCCGTTCGATCGAAAAGTTGATGACAGTCATTTCTCAGAGCAAACCCCAGCCCAAGTCAGGAATGTGTGCACAGTTTGCCAGAACAGCCAGCTGCCCGGCCTAACGCTGACGTTCCAAGAACTGTAGATGTTTTTCTTTCCCCAGAAGAAAAACTCCAGAAAAAAAAAAAACAAAAAACAAAAAACAAAAATAAAAAAACAGGCCATAAAAGAGAAGCAGTATTTTCACCAGACAACTTGAAACGCTATTACTTAACCGAAGGGAAGAATTAGGCACTGGGGGGCAGGGGGGCTGGCAAGATGGCTCAGCGGGTGAAGACGCTTGCTTCCAAGCCTAATGTTCCCTGGAACCCCCATGATGGAAGGAGAGAACTGATTCCTCAAATTTGCGATCTGACCTCCCCATATGTGCCGAAACATGTGTGTACCCACATACAACCACACACATGAATACACACATGTAATCCTTTTTTAAAAACAACATCAGTAAGGGGACAGGTAGGTGCAATGGAGAAAAAAGTTCTTGTATGTATTAATATGCAGGCGTCTGTGTGCCTGCATAGGAAAGGTGTCTCTAGGCCTGTCTACCTCACTTCTAGACACTGTCAAGTAGACTAGGCTAGCTGGCCAGTGACACCTCTTCCCTGGACCCGCCTGTCTCTGTATCCCCCAGTGCTGGGGTTACAAGCATGCATCACCATGCCCGCCATTTTTAACATCAGATCTGAGAATTGAATGCTTACACATTGTTTAACTGACTGAGCATCTCCCCAGACCAGGCCAGAAGCCTCTTAATGTTTGATGCCATTCTGTGTGCTGACTGTCCAGCCTCACACAGAGGTAAAAGGAAACGTGAGAGGAGGGGTGGGTGTCTGGGGAGTGCCAGGGGTGGAATTTTCCAGAACCAAATTCAGAGGCACGGTAGAGATCTGGGAAGATGTGGGCAAGACGGCAATGCTTCCCAGACTCCTCGGCTGGCAAAGCTGGCTTCTCCAAAGGGAGCCCCATGGGCTGGGGAGGAGCGGCGTGTGTAACGGTGTGCGCATGCGCCCAGGAGAGCATGAGCAGCGTGAGGTGGCACTACTAAGCCACACGCCCCACAGCAGTTGTAAAAGTGACACCTCTGGGTCTGGATTTATTTGCTCCTCGACATCCTATTTGCTCGTTTACAAGGCAAAGATGATTTTTCTCTCTGCCAAGGCCGAACACGGCCGGCCCGTGATCTGAAAATCACACCGTACTCATTTCGCCTCTTAACTCACTCAGGGCTATAAATCATCCCCTCGATGGGGACTGGGCCGGCATTTCTATAGGGGAATCCATGGGCAGAGACAAAATCCAATGTGTGGCTCTCACAGTCGCCGTGAGGCTCGGCCTGGAGCTGGGGAATATCACTTTTAGTGACACTTCCATCCTCTCGGGCGAAGACTCGGGGACCAGATTTGCTGACCAAGCAGGACAGCCACTTCCCCTGGCCTCTTTGCTGATTCCGAGTGAGCGTGCTTCAGGCAGGAGGTCAAGGCCGCTGAAGGGGATGAGAGAGCGGAGTACGGCCGAGCCAGCCTGGGAACAAAGAGGAAATGGTCCAGGCAGAGACGGTGGCAGGCTGTTCATTCTTTGTACAATACATCAAGAGCCCGCTGCGTGCCAGACGCTGCTCTTGCCTGGATTAGAATCAGAGTCGTTATTATTAATTAGCAAGTAGAATGCTGACAGCGGCTTCCATTTAACGAGTACGCGGGCAGGTGTTGCGCCAGGTGTTTAACACATCAGCTGCCTCTGATCCCAGTACCGGATGAGGCTGATGCTGTACCCATTGCGCAGATGGAGAAACTGGTGCAGAGAGGTCAAGGAACTAACCCTAGGTTTGGAGGACGAGTAAGAGGCAGACCCAGGATTCAAACCCAGGCTGGCCTGACTCTCAAACCTCTGCTCCTTGCAGCTCAGCCCAGACAGCCAATGGCACGGCTGCAAGCAGATATTCCTGAGGTTGCTGGGCAGATTTTCTAGGTGGGAGACGAGTCTTTTGAGCTCTAAAAACTCCGCTCATGTCCAGTAAAGACGCTGAGGGACAGGTGATGAGGACCCTAGCTGTGGTGGGTGGAGGAAGGGGGACACATCCCTCTAACCCTGAGGCAGCTTTCTGTCCTGCTACACTGTGTGCACCTTACTGTAGGGCTCTGGAGCCTACACTGCCAAGTCCTGGTAGCTCTGTCCTCTTGCCTGTGAAATGAAGCACACTGGGTCAATGAGGGTAACACAGCTCTGGTGTCCGGAAGGATGTGTACTTAGAGCAAGTAGGACTTTTGGCCCCAACCTACACCTCCTGAAAGACGGTTTTATGAAGCTCTGAGCTTATATACATCTGGTTGTGACCTGGCCACAGTGACAGGCCACAGGTGACAATCCGGTTACTCTCCGGATGGGTGTTGCGAAGTGCAGTGGATTGGGATGCCAGCCGCTAGGGTTAACCCAAGCTGCCACACCAGCAAGTCCCTTCTCCCCACGCCGAGCCTCAGTTCCCCCTACTCTAAACCAACGGAACAGTCGCACCATCAAAGGGCCCCTCCGGCGGTGGTAACAAGGCTCTGTCCTGTGGCGCTCCTGTGAGGAAGGGGCCGAGTTCACACTGCACGGACAGAACGGTGAACGATCGCCAAGTGCAGTCGTGACTGGCTCACGCAGAGTCCGAAGATGGGGTGTTACTGATTGCCTGCCCTGGACACCCCGAACCTTCTGTTGGCAACAGGCTGGTTTATCCCCTGCTGCTGTTACAGGATTCTAAGACACTGCACGAACTGGCCAGGAGGAGCAGTGCCCACTGCGTTCCTACCAGGGGCAACAGGGACGGGATGGGGACAGCCCTTTGGCCCTTACATGGGTTTCTGGGTCCGGGGAACCTGGGCGAGCCCCCACAACACAGGACCAGCACAGTTTGACATCGGGGCCCTTCCTACACTAGGACTGCAGCCTGTGTGCTAGGCACGTGCTGTGTGTGCTGGCCACTTCCTTTAAAATCAACCCTGGGAAGGAAACACTGTTAGGGCCTCGCTGGGCAGCTGGGCTAAAAGGCCCAGAGAAGTTAGGAAACTAACCCAAGATCACACAGCTAGGAACAGCAGAGTGTTATTAACTCCCCGCCCTCTGGCTGTGGAGGCGGGGCCTCTCAGTGAGCTTACTTCTCAGTCTCCTACTTTCTAGGTGTAGTGGCTGGCCTTCCTACAGGCAGAAACTGGGCCTCTGTACACCAAGCCACTTGCTCTAAACATGGTGGCTGCCAATCTGGGGCTGGCTCTTCTACCATTGCCACCACACAGACAGACAGACAGACAGACAGACAGACAGACAGACACACACACACACACACACACACACACACGCACACACTCTGTCCCAGGCTGAAGACTGGCCTCTGTGACAGGAGCAGTCAGAGCAAGTGTCCACGTGCCTCCTTGGTGTGTAGGGCTGGGTCCTGTGCACATCTCCCTACTAATCATCTCGGGAGAGACCGGCAAGATGGCTCATCAGATAAAGGCAGCTATCAAGAAATCTGACAACCAGTGTTCAACCCCCAGAACCCGTGTTGTAGAAGATGACTAATTCTGCGGATCTCCACCTGCACAAATTGTAATCTGTGCCCCCACATACAAAATAAGCAAACAAAATGTGTAAAGTGTATAAAATAATTATGATTATCACAGGCCCGGGAAACTGAGGCCCTGCCCTCTCTGCCAAGAGCCATGCAAACTTATCTGGACCTGAAGTCCATGCCTCTCTGCCATCCAGCTGGGCGGTACGTGTCCCGTCTGGCAAGCTTACAGAGGAAGGGAAAGCCACGTTCTATGGCCTGAGTGACAGGCCAAGAGTTGACTGTCTTCTCTGGTGACCGGTGGGGCATTGGGAGTGTCTTCCGGTGGGGCCTGCTGAGCCGGATGTGGACGAGAACAAGCTACTGAGGACAGTGGGATGCCTCACGAGAAGGGGCTGGGAAGACGCCTCAGCAAGACGCTTCCGCCCTCAGAGAAAGAACGGCTTTGATCTGAGGAAGGATGGGGCAGCATAGGGTGGTTGGCATGGGGAAGGGCCACACAGAGAGACCACACTCAGGCAGCGGCCATTCTCACCACAGCTCCTGTAGATCTTGGCAAAGGGGGGCACCAGTGTGAACTCAGGACCCTCCTCACATGCAGGCAGCCAGAGGATCCCCAGGACCAGATTGTGGGAGCCTGTCCCATCTGAGCACTGCATACAGGGGGCAGGGCAGGATGGATCTGCCTATTCCAGCCTACCCTGGGGCATCCTGTGTCTATGGGGCTCAGGCTCTGGAGGTCACTGATGGCGTTAGAGACCACCCCACAGCCCCTACAGAGTCTGGGAAGGAATCAGGAATGTGGTACAGGGCTGGATTCAGTGATTTGTTCTTTCCATTGTTCCGGGCGCCTAGCGATTTCCCTTACAGAGTGAAGTTCTGAAGAGCTGTGCCTTAAACCCTACACCCTGGGGACTGCACCAAATGGAGCCCAACTGATCCCAGTCCCTCGTAGAAGTGCTTCCTGTAAGACTAGACAACGGCTGGGTCTATGCTGACACAGTTTCAGACATAGACGCCCAACCGACAGCATCAGTTCCCCTTTACAGAGAAGAAAGGGGGACACTTTCTTATTACAGTCCCACTTAGTCCGCTAGTCCACGTTTCAACAGCTTTGGGAAGAGCTACGCCAGCCCCCTGTCCTCGAGGCTGAGCGGATGGTGGCAGGTGGCAGACACCCAGTGGCAGGTCTCTGTGCTGGAAAGAGGAGGCAGCCGGACTCCTGACAGAAGTCCTCATACTTCATGCTGAGGCCCAAGACCATCCCTTCCCCCAAACATCCCAGGAGTCATCTCTAGGAAGTCATGCCTGAATGGTTATGTCTGGAGTGAAGCTCTTACACTATTCTTAACGGGAATAAAACAGAAACAACCTTTGTCCACAGTGAGGGAGTCTCATGAATCGCGGCGACACGTCCATACAGTCAGCCAAACCAGTAAAGTCCTTTCATACGAGCTGAGGAGACCATCGTCCCAGCCACTCAGGAAGCAGAGGCAGGAGGACTATCTGAGCCCGGGAGTTCAACTTCAACCTGGGCAACACAGGGAGAAGCATCTCCGGTACTCATTATGGTTACTATAGCTTCATCTCTTTAGATAGAGTTTAGGGAGCCCTGGCTGGCCTAGATATCACTCCGTAGACAAGGCTGGGCTCCAACTCAGAGATCTGCCTGCCTCTGCCTCTCCAGTGCTGGGTTGAAAGCATACGCCACCACGTCTGGCTCAAAGATATTTTAAAAATGTAATATATCTACTCCGTGACAGTTAATCTTCACTGATTTCAAGATCTCAGTGAGGCACACTTCTCTCCCGGTGTTGCTCAGGAAACACACTGTATGAAAAGGCTGAGTGCCTCTCACTGCTCCCTCACTATGGAAACAATAACAACACCCCTTCACATTCCAGCCCCAGCCCTTTCCCACCAAGCCAGACCGTGTGCCCTTAACCTGTGAGCCAAAAGAAACCTTCCCTTCCTTCAGCTGACGTTTGTCAAATATCTGGCCACAGAAATGAGAAAACCGACCAACGCACATTCTTTTTTGTTTTGTTTTGTTTTTGTTGTTTCAAGACACGGTTTATTCATATAGCACTGATTATCCTGGTACTCAATCTGTAGACCAGGCTGACCTCAAACTCAGAGATCCCCCTCCCTTTGCCTCCTGAGTGCTGGGATTAAAGGCCTGAGCCACAACCACTATTGCCAACACAAAAGTCCCTCCCATGGAGCCCAAACTGTATACACAAAAAAATGCACAGAGGAACAACTGGAAGGCCGTGAACAGAGACGTTAGCAGCGACATCAGCAGAGACGTCAGCAGTGGCTGCATTTATGCGACAGAGCAACTGCAATCTGTTTATTTTGCCCACTTTCTACTCTTTGGACCCCCTTTCCTCCTCCATTCATAAATGCACGAAGTTGCTCAAATCCATATCCCTCGCTCCTGCCACAGGGGTGACTCATCCAGACAGACTGGGATCCCTGGTACTGACTACTGGAGGAGAATATAGGTCTGGCTTCCATTTCTTGTAATGCCAACCCCGATCCTGGGGGGGTCCACACGCAGGCCCCAGCCTCAGGCATCCAGCTACCCTTCAGGTTTCCCTGGGGCTTCCGTATCAGGCTTGCTTCTGTGGATCCAAATCCAGCAGCCTGCATTGCTTGGGAGTGAGGAGTGGGGTGTATGATGCTGCCGTTACCCGTTACCCGGTGTAGCGAGTCATCCTTCCTTTAAGGAAGGAGATGCTCAGGCTGTCCCCAGTGTCTTCTCTCTAGAGGGCCCATGGAGCGGGAGCTAGCACCATGACAGGTAGAGGTGTGACATCCGAAACACGGCTGAGCTTGCAGCCTTTAGGAGATGCAGAGGGGGCTCTGGGCTCAAAGAAGGCTGCGGTAGGGAGGGGGCACAGCCAGAAGGGCTACAGGAGAAACAGAAGGGCATGTGGCTGCTGTCACCAGGCAACATGAAAGATGTCTAAGGCAGCCTGAACGGGGCCTCTCTAGACACCTGTTGGCTCTCTCTGGAGACAAAGCCTCCTTGCCACCACCATCCATAAGGTGTATCTACCCAGTCTTCCATGCTCCCCACCCCTCACCATCCTCACATTCCCAAGCTCCACTGCTCGGAGGTGAGGATGTAGGAGCGGACGGACGCACTTGGGTCCTCTGAGTCCAGAGAAAGCTTGGGAGAGCCCAGGAAAGGACGGACGAAAGTGGCGCTGCTGTGCTCGACGCCCGGGGGTCTGTGTCAACTCACCAAACATGCTGCCCTCGAAGCCGTCCTTTGTGAGTGGCCGAAGCTCGTTCTTCCCCATCGCATAACGGCGGTAACTCTGCCACGAAAACCGCATCATCTGCGGGAAAGAGCAGGGGACCAGGCCCCGGTGAGACGATGCTGGTGGCCAGTGGCACCCACCGTACCCCTCTTCCAAGGTCTCAGCCTGATTTTAGTCCCAGTCAGAGCTGCGCAGACAGCCGCCGGCCCCCCTCCAGGTCACGCCACACAGACCGAAGACCACGCACGGGTCTCCCAGGAGGAACCTGAAGCGATGACCGGATTCCGGCTTCCTTCGAGGAGAAGAGGAAAACCAGAAAGAAGAGGGAAACTCTCGGGCGGGGAGTGTGGCTCAGTGGTAGGAGACTGCCCAGGAGAGCTGTGTGGAAGCCAACATGTACGTGAGGAGCTGGGTCAAGAATGAGGTAACGGCCCAGACTTCCCAGGTGGTGAGTGAGAGGGATGGGAATGGGATGTAACGCTCTCTGGTTTAGAAGTGACAGGTCTGTCCCCTAAAGACACTGAGACTCTATGGAGCCTGACCTAGGCTCCTTGGGCGCTAGCTGGTCACTGTCATTTGTTATCTGTATGGCTGTGGGGCAGGAGCTCCTTGAGGCCAGACACTATACCTGCCTTGCCTCAGTTTTCCTGACAGAACCCAACCCGGGCGTTGTACACACTATCCGAGTGCCTGAGGATCGTCACTCAGTTGGCTCCTCAGGAGGACCGGTGCTTGCTCCTTGGTTACACTCAGCCTGGAGGCTGAGGGACACGGGGACAATCTGCCCACCCTGCTCCTGCGTCCCACAGTCCCCCTCATTGCTTTTACACTCCGTTCCTTTCACTTCTGCAAGGAAGGGTCCGCGGGGTCGGAGCTCTGGGGTGACAGTGGGGCAGGGCAGGGCTTTCTTGGGTTTTGAGACAGGGTCTCATGTAGCCCGGGGTAGCTCACTCTATTGCCGAAGTTTAACCTTAAACCTCTGGTTCTCCTGTCCGCCCCTCTCCTGTGGTTCGGGGCTGGGAGCAGGGAGGTCTGTATGTTAGGTGAGCAGGCTGCTAACGGAGCCACTACACGCCTTCAACCGGTCCCCATTTCTCAGTGTTTTCAAACACTGCCGTGTCTTGGTTTACTCCGTTCTGTGTTTCCTGCGGCAGCGCCTGCCTCTAAGGCAACCCTACCCCCTCTCCGTGCTCCCAGTGGTCCTCCTTTTCCCTGGTACCCAGGCTTAAAGGCCACCTCTTCTGGTAATCATTGCTGCTGTGTGACCAACATCCACAGGGGTGTGACCTCACAGGGGTGTGGCCTGGACTCTGACCCGCAGGATGCTCTAGCACCATGTCCCCGCGTCCCAAATGATGACACTGAGGCTCCAAGAAGGACAGCACAGCTAGCCGGACTGGAATGCGTCTTGTCGCCCAGAGCAGTGGGCCCCCGTCACACATAGCCATTGTGCGGCTCCCTGCTCCCATGGTTCACGCCAGCTTCATGGCAAGAGCTCAGCACGGGTCTGGAGGCCCGCCCCCACTCCTCTGTTATTTTCTACTTATCTCGAATTGGCAATAACAGAGAATAATTGTTGGGTATGCTCGTGGAGGAAGAATGGAGTCCCTCCCTCCCTCCTCTGCACCCCCTGCCCCCGCCCCCGCCGCCATTGCCGTTGGCAGTGGGGTAGGCAGCAGCAAGCAGATCTCAGAACATAAACCGCAGCAGAGCTGTGTGGGCTGCCGTACCCCACCCTGAACCAACCCCTACGTGGAAAGAAACGAGTGTTCAGGAGGAGTCATGAGCCTCCCAGGTGTGCGTTCGGAGCTGCCCTCCCAAGGCTGTCCCTGCCAGCTGCATCAGTGGAGAAGCACAAGAGGTGGCCAAAGGCACAAATGATCCCTGTGTCACCTGGGGCTGGACTGGGAAGGCACACAATTGTCTCGGTGTGCAAACCCTCAAACACGCACGCGCCACCCCTCAGGCTGAGACGCTTGGGCACCGGATGAGCGTGCACACACCTAGCAAGCGCCTGCCAGGGCGTGGGCTACGGTTTTAGCTGTATGTGGAGGCAGTGTTCTTTCAACAGCTCCACCCTCTCCCCTCTCCCTGCTGCTCATCTTCCTTCGGGCTGAGGGAGTCGTCAGTCCCAGCACCGCCTGAGGCAGCCCACGTTCCGGTCCGATATCATGAGACCCGGCCTCAAAAGCAAGCACAAAGATACTCTGGCGCCCGGGATCAAGGGTTGTTCCCACTGCCATCAAGTCAGCCCCGTACCCCCCTATTCCTGTGGCCTGCCTACCACGCTCTGGCACTGGCACATGGAGGAGGCTTGTTAAGTATTTGCTGAAGCACTGAATGAAAGAACAAACAGAAAAACTGGCCCTGCAACTTAACCGGTGGGCAGGAGGCCCTGTGTGAATTCCATGATATGGGTGGGAACCGGCCACTGCCAAAGGGCTGCTCAGAGAGACAGTCTTCAGAGGAGTCTGCTGGGTCCCAAATGCTGGGTCAGACAGGTAGGGATACAAGGTGAACACCAGGGGACCTCGTTCAAAGGCGTGATGTGATCCTAAGATCCTCAAGACCCCATAGGTCACTCAGGCTACTACATCCTGTCTCCCCCACGTTCCTAAGTAGAGAATTAATTAAGCTTGCTCTCCTTGAATACCCACCGTGATGTGGGGCTCACCCCCTTACTGGACAGCCCCATCAATGGCACAAAGTCACAAATCCTTCCTCTCAGGGACCCAAGTCTCCTGTCCCCCTAGCTGAACAGTCCTGCTATGTCAACAGGTTCCCCCCAGCCTAACCTCCGAGTCCCCCATGTCTAGCCACAGCACCCTCTGTGACCACAAACCTTCCCACATCACATTCCCCTCCGGTACCCTGTGACGTTATCACCCATTTTGATAAAAAATCAGAAACACAGTATCAACCGACCTTGGCCACCCTGCAGCTGCCAGTCTGCCCTTTGTCCCTGGTGACACCCATTTCACCAGGCTCTGTCTGCCACATCTGGTGACACCCATTTCTGCCTCCCATCCTACGCTATCCTGATCTTTGTGGAACCAGATCTGACTGTGCAGTTCTATGTCTGCCTGCTCCGGGCAAACTCAGCCTAGACGGGCAGGCATCTGTGTGCAACCCAGACTTGGGGCGTAAGCGAAAATGGCTGGGCTGAGGGCGAGGAATCACCAGAGGGCTTCCTCTTGGATCTAGCACCACTTGCCGACCTTCAGGCAAGGTGGGCAAAACCCATCTCTCAGTGAAGGAAAACGGGTTCAGGCTGGCAGGATTGCTCTTGGAGAACTCACTTTGGCTGCCTCTGATCCTTTTTGTTCTAAGCTCTTGCAAATCACTAACTTGAAGCCCTGCATAAGGACGGCTCGATGCAGAAAGACGACAGTAAAAGCGGTGGCAGGGATGCGGGGAGACGGGAGACCTCATCAATGACGGGTAGTGATGGAGATGGGCAGGAAAAGGTTCCCACGTGGAGCGGTCTGGTTTCTCCTTCTGTTGTGATAAATGCCGTAACCAGAGCAAGCTGGAGAAATTACAGCTCCACGTCATAGTGTATCACCGAGGAAGCAGAGACGGGAACCTGGAGCAGAGCCCAGGAGATGCACTGTTGTTACTGATTCACTTGCTCACTTTGGAAGCCTGGGAATGGTGCTGCCCACGGTGGGCTGGGCCCCTCCCACATCAACCAACAGTCCAAACAGTTCTCCGCAGACCACAGGCCAAACTGATGTAAGCAAGCCCACCACGGAGCCATTCTGATCCTAGGTGATCCTGGGTTGTGCTGACAATAAGAACCAAGACAGGGAGAGTTAGCATTTAACCCAGTCTTTCTAGGTAAGATGATCACGAGTAAAATAACTGTGGGGGGAAAAATGTGTCAGCCTAGGAGGCCCAGGAGGTCCATCCTTAGAAAAGCCTGCTGGTCACGCTGGGCTTGAGCCAGCCTCCGGGTAGATGAATTTCTTGAGTGTTCCACACCTGGCTGACTGGTCAGGAGACCCACTGAACCAAGAAGACACAAGTACACTTACACGGAGTATCTCCTTTTCTGCCATGGCCTGGGATTTCAGGACATGTTAGGCACAGGGTGCTGACATGATCAGTCTCTAAGGAACGCACATGGTAAGGGTCCCTTGCACAGGCACAATCTCATGCTGCAGGTGCATCCTGTGTGGTTTCCCTGGGGGTGGGGGGGGAAGACACTTGAAAGCTGCACCTGGTACCCTCCACACTGCTGTCCCGCAGTGGCTCCTTGGTTAACTTTGTCTCGTGCCCATTGCTTTAATAAACCACACCCGTGATTGAGACCACGCACTGCGCCTGACAGCAAGACCTCCTACTGAACCCCTGACTCCACGGGTCCTCTGTCATCTTGAGGACCCCTAGCACACAACTGGAATTCAAACATAATGTCCTAGTTAGCGTCGGATGTCAATTTGGCGCACCGAAAGTCTACGGAGGGAGTTTCAGCTGATGGGCTGCCCAGATCAGATGGATCACGGCCACGTCTGTGAGGATGATCTTCACCGGTGTGGGCGAGCCCAGCCCCCCGTGGGCGGCACCATCCCTAGGCAGGTGGGTTGCATGATAGAACTGGCTAAGCATCACACCAAGGAATGAGCCAGCAAGCAGCACTCCTCCATGCCTTTTGCTTCAGGACCCGCCCTGAACTCCATCACTGCCTGGCTGTAACCTGGAAGGTGAGCCAAAGACACTCTTTCTCCCCAAGTTGCTGAGACCGCCATAGCAACCGAGTGAAACTGGAACACAGACAACCACATAGAAACGTGGGCACAGGCGCTCGTGGCAACACTATTTTAAACAGCCAGAAGGGGGAAATAAACCAAAGGCCTGTTGACTGGTGAACGAACCACAGGCTGCGGTGTACCTATCCGAAAGAATATTTGGTGACCATAAAAAGGACGGCAGAACGCAGCAACTCGGATGAACGCCCGCAACCCTGCATTAAGGAAAAGGAGCCAGGCCCAGAAATGTATCTTAGTGTATGATTCTAATTAAGAGTGACACTCAGAAGGGAGTACTGGTGACAGAGTGGAGCGCTGGCTGCTGGAGGTTGGGGAGCATGAGGGGACGAGACTGCCATTGGGGACGAAGGGTGTGCGAAGGGTGTGCTTGTGCGTGCGGAGGTCAGAGGTCAACATTGGGTGTCCTCCCATAGTATTTTCTGAGACTGGGGAGGGGGGTGGGGAGGCTCTTACCTGGCTCACAAGTTTGACTAGGCTGGCTGGTCAACAAACCCCAAGTGTCCTGCCTCCCTCTTCCCAAGTACTGATCACAGATGTATGTCGCCACTATCGACTGCTGACTGCAGACACATGACGCTGCTAGCGACCCGCACCTGTGTCCTCATGCTTACACAATAAAAGCGTTTGACCCACGGCCTCCTCCCCAGCCCAATAGCACTTTTTAAAAGGTGGTCTTTAGGAATTACGTCTCAATGAAGCCACTACTGATTTACATATTAAAAAAAAAACCCCTATGTGGCCAGAAGTAGCTGCCACATGGCACGTAGAATCCAGCAACCCCTCAGAGATATTTCTGCCCCTAAAATGCCTCACCTGGACAAACCCTAAAGACACATCAGAAAGGAAGATCAAGAAACACTCACAAGGAAGGGAACAAATTAGCCAGACCCCGCTACTCCGGAAGCAAACACCATCTGGCAGTGACTATGGATGCCTAGGGGGAAGGGTGTTATAGAGACCGGACAGATTTGAATGCGGCCTCGGGAACAGAGAGCGCCACAGTGCTAACATTCTGGTTCTAACGGGGTTTTCCGTGGTGCTGTGGGAAGGGTTGATCTTGCTGAAGAGGCACAGCTATGTATTTAGGGGCCGTGCGTCTGCGGCATACTCTCAGACGGTTCAGAGCATAGATAGACGTTTATACATAGATAAGAATGGACGAGAGAAAGCACGCATGCATGAGGGAATCGTGCTGAAGGCTGACACCACGTTCGTTCACTGTGTCCATCCCGTGGAATTCTACTTTCCAACTCTTTTTTTTTTCAGAGCTGGGGACCCCAACTCTTACCCTCAGGTCTTCCCACCCCAGAGCCTCCCCAGCACGGCAGGCTCCCAGCCAAACACAGCCTGTCCTGTAGAAGCCAGAAGCCAGCAGACAAAGTGGGGACTGTCCACCTGGCTGTTCTCTAGGGATGAGGCTGCCATGTTCAAATGGACTGTCCATTCTTAGTGGTTCTTACTTTTTAATGAGAGGGTCCTTTTACAGTTTTGCTCACTTTCCAGAAGATTTGCTCCGTGTCGACCTTTCTGCTCCTTCCTTAGGTTCCTCTGGGCTCGGTTCTGTATCCTCAATGCCCCCTTCAGCATGTGTGGTTTAGATGAGGTCCGTCCCCCACAGGGCCATGTGTTTGGTCCTCAGTGTAACAGAGCTGTGAGGTATGGCACCTCTGAGCTGTCGGGGGCAGGTGGAGGTGACCATGGCACAGGGGCATGACCCTGGGAAAGGATCAGTGAAGGTCTTGTTGGAGGAGGTTGCCTCACTGGGCAGAACTGGCTGCTGAGAAGGGGGATTATTTTGGAGTTTCTTCAGATTCTTGCCTCCCCCTTTTTCTCCTCTTCTTCTCTTCTGCCCACCTTACACACTCCCTTCCCTTTTCTGTTTCTTCACGCGGTGTGGTTCAGCAATGTGGGGTGGAGCATAACACTTTTGGTCTCCATGAGTGCGAGACAAATTGATCTTTTTTTTTTTCTTTTTAATGTACCCACCTCAGGCATTTTGTTATAGCAACACAGAGAAGACTGTGACATTTTTTTTTCTTTTTCTTTTTTCTTTTTTTCGGAGCTGGGGACCGAACCCAGGGCCTTGTGCGTGCTAGGCAAGCGCTCTACCGCTGAGCTAAATCCCCAACCCCGACATTTTTTTTTAAATAGATAATTTTAAGAAAAGTAAGGTTGGTTCCTATCCACGCACCTGTCTATAATTTAATATAGAAGTACACGGACTCAAAGTAGAAAAGCAGACAGAAGGGAAATGATTACCCATCATTCAATCTGATCACGTTCCGACTTTGGCGTCTCGTTGCTCCCCGTGAATACGACACAAACACACTCAGCGTCGTGACAGACACTTCTTAAACAGCACTGTTAATGGCTACCTAACAGCCTGGAGCACCTCCATCAGCTCCTACTTCATCTGCCTGCCCAACTGTAGACATTTCTGCGAGTTCTCGTTTGTAAGGCAATGCTACAGTGCGTATCTTTGTACACGAAACATTTCAAACGCTTTCCTTCATCCAGAGTCTCGTCAGATCGTCAGAGGAAACAGATGAGGAGTTATTAGCGTGTGTGAAGTGCTCAAAGATGACAGCTGGGGAGGCTGGGGCCGCGGCTCTCTTTGTCGGGTAAAGCGCTTACTGAACGAGCACTGGGACCTGAGGCCATCGCTCTGGCGCTGATGGGGAAAGTGGTGCCCAGTGGCTCGTGCCTCTAGCAGCAGTGCTCGGTAGAGCCCGCCAGGGCTCATTGACCAACCAGGCTGTCCAGAATAGCGGACTCCAAGTTCCGTGAGAGACGCATTTCCAAAAATTAGGTGGGAGGAACAGAGAGACGGCTGGGTATTTGCCGCTGCTGCAGAGAACCCTGTTCAGTTCTAGCACCCAAGTCTGGCAGTTCACATCTACCTATAACTGTGGCTCCGGGGGATCTGACATGTCTGACCTCAGTGGGTGGGAGCACACGCACTGTCACGCATAGGCACACGGCAAACATTCAAAAGTTAAGTAGATTTTTTATAATGTAAACAGAGAGCCTAAGTAGGATGCTTGACAGTAATTTCAGACCTCCATACATGCATGCACGGACAGGCACGTGCACACGCACACACACACACATATATACATACATACATACAAAACACATACACACATACAAAACACATACACACATACAAAACACATACATGCATACAAAACACATATACACACATACATACAAAACACATACACACATACATACAAAACACACACACACATACAAACAAAACACATACACACACATATAAAACACATACACACATGCATACAAAACACATATACACACATACATACAAAACACATACACACATGCATACAAAACATATACACACATACACACATACATACAAAACACATACACACATGCATACAAAACACACACACACACACACACACACACACACACACACAAACACATGCACACCAGATGAAAGCAAATAGCTTGTTTGCTCCACACGTGTAAGCTTGCCTGAGCCAGGCATGGTGGCTCACACCTGTGACCCCAGCACTCAGGAGGTGGAGGCAGGGGTGTCTGCGATTCAAAGCTAATGACACATCAGAACAACCCAAATGTAGGGACGCCAACAGGGCCATAGAAGGCCCTGGGGTACAGGATGAGGCCACATCCTACTTCCATGTCTCGTCTTCCCTTTCTTGCCCCCAAACAAAGCCTGACCTCCAGAGCCGTCACTGTCTGTCACTGTCTCCATTTAGTGCCTACCCAGCTCCCTGGCTCAGATAAGCCACAGACAGACAAGACTCCAATGCCTTCAAAAATAATTATGCAAGGGCCTTAAAAAAAAGACTGAGAAGTGAAACTGTACACAGTTATTTTAAAGTATGTCTTCCAATCTTTAGCGCCAGGCAAGGAATCCTCATTATGTGCCATCATGAAGAAAAGTAAGATATCGAATTTTATGGCGTGAAATCCACCGTGCCTGCCCCAGGCTGTTTTCTTATAGCACCCAGGACAGCCCAGGGTGGGCCCATCCACCAAGGGCTGGGCTCTCCCACATCAATCACTAAGAAATGACCACAGGCTTGCCCACAGGCAATAGGGTGGAGGCATTTTCAATTGATGTTCTCTCTTCTCAAATGACCCTCTGTCAAGCTGGTACAAAAACTCACCAGAACAGGCTCTGGGGTTCTGGCTGGCTGGGACCTAAGTCTGGGCTTCTCTTCCTGTTACTCCTCTTGCTGGATAACGCCCAGCTCCAGACACCGTCCTCTGTCTTAGCAAACCCCGCTTGGCTGCATCCACCCCATAGTTTCTGTGCTTGCCTTTCATCCAGGGCAAGACGCTATTCCCTCTGTCTTTCATGTTAACAGCCTTTATTTTCTGTATTGCAAACATTTCCAGATACCACTGTGGGGAAGTTGGAAAATACAGGTTCACACAAATAAAAATCGTCGAACACCTCACCCAGAGATGTAATCACCATAAATATTTTTCTGTTTTTCAAGTCCTTTAACACATATATAAATTTGCTGACTTCGTGCCATACATTTTGATAGCTCGCTTTTCCACTTAATGGCACATAATGAGCCTTCCTTGCCTGGCGCTGAGGAGTTGAAAACATACTTTTAAATATCTGTGTGGTGTTTTGCATCTCAGACTTTGTTCTCCTTAGTCCTAACTGTGCTGAAGTCACCAGTCAGGACAGACGGCTTGACCAGTAAGCTCCAAGGCTCCATCTCCGTCTGCCTCTCCAGCTCTGCACAGTCGCCATGCCCGGCTTCCTTTATGAGTTCTGGGACTGACCTCGGTCCTTATTGCTTCTGGGATGCCCTTCAAAGACAGAGCTGTTGCCTTAGTCCGAGTGACTCTACAGAGGCCCATTGCCTGGCTTCATGCTCACTCTTCTTCCCTACTGGTCCCACGTAACTTCCTGTCCCAAACAGCGTGTTCCTTTCTTCCTCAGAGGCCACCTCTGGAACTGTGTCCCCCCTGGCTCACAGAGCCCTTTTCTCTGCTGTGGGTTGTTCTGAGCTGCTCAGCGGTATGAACGCCCGTGCCTGGAGAGACAGCGGACCCTCTTTTCTGCAGTAGAAAGCCTTAAGAACTTCTAGCACAGTGATACCTTGTGCCTGCCTCCATCTGTGTCACCCATGTGGTGGCCTTGAGTCGTGGCTGCGGGCCTAGGGCGATGTACTTGTGTCGTTGGACAAAGAACTAGAGATGTCTTTCAGTCTGACTCTGTGGTAGCACATGGCTCTCCACCCTTGGGTGCTCTAGTGAAAGGAAGGCTGTGGGGTCCGCTGACAGGTGCTCTCTGAGTAGACGAGAAAGGCTTTCAGAGACCCTGGGAGGCCACTTCTGTCTGGCATGTATACGCATGCGTGTGGGAGTGCACACACACGCACAGATGGTGACTGCCCCTCCTTAAGTCTGATGTAGCTGCCTCCGCTCCAGCCACTCGTCTCACCTTAACCTTCCTGTCTGGTTGGGGCAGGTCACTTCTCCAATCCTCACACAGTTCTCATGATGTGTGACTATGAGAATAGATTGTGTCTGGGGCCATGTGTCAGTTAGGGTTTCTATTGCTCTGACAGAACACTGTGATCAACAGCAGCCCGGGGAGGAACTGGCTTGTTTCAGCCTCTCTGAGCAGGAGAGCATCTTACTGACTTCCCATGCCTTGCCAGGCTGCTTTTGCTGTTGATGTTTTGTTTGGTTTTTTGAGATAGGGTTTCTCTGTGTAGCCATGGCTGTCCTAGAACTCACTCTGGGCTGGCCTTGAACTTACAGAGATCCACCTGCCTCTGCCTCCAGAGTGCTGGGATTAAAGCCACCACCCAGCTGCAGGTCTGTGTCTTTAGGGACCATATTCTGCACTAAAGCAAGAAGGTCCATGGGACAGAAGAACAAGAGTCGGACCCCAAGATATCTCTAGTTCTTTGTCTAAGGACACAGGTACATCCCCCTGAGCCCAGAGCCACGACTCAAGGCCACCACATGGGTGACACAGGTGGAGGCAGGCACAAGGTATCACTGTGCTAGAAGTTCTTAAGGCTTTCTCCTGCAGAAAAGAGGGTCCGCTGTCTCTCCAGGCATGGGCGTTCATACCGCTGAGCAGCTCAGAACAACCCACAGCAGAGAAAGGGGTCTGTGAGCCAGGGGGGACACAGTTCCAGAGGTGGCCTCTGAGGAAGAAAGGAACACGCTGTTTGGGACAGGAAGTTACGTGGGACCAGTAGGGAAGAAGAGTGAGCATGAAGCCAGGCAATGGGCCTCTGTAGAGTCACTCGGACTAGGGCGACGGGTCTGTCCATGAAGGGCATTCCAGAAGCCTAAGGACCGAGGTCAGTCCCAGAACTCATAAAGGAAGCGGGGCATGGCGACTGTGCAGAGCTGGAGAGGTAGACGGAGATGGAGCCTTGGAGCTTACTGGCCAAGCCGTCTGTCCTGACTGGTGACTTCAGCACAGTTAGGACTAAGGAGAACAAAGATGGCTGGTGCCCAAGAATGACAGACAAGGTTGTCCCCTGGCTTCTACACACACACACACACACACACACACACACACACACACACACACACACACACACACACGACTCACATTAGACTCACCAGCACAGCAGGCTAGGCCCAACAATGGCTCAAACATACCTGCTCTTTCCCAACTGAGGAAGGGAAAAGGGTTTTCTGGTCATTCAAGGCCACAACTGGTGTCCTCTGTCCTCACTGTATGCCTGACTAGCACCACCCAGCACTGACACCAGCCCTGTCTACAGAGCCAGGGGGAAAGGGTTTGGTTTCCAGTGACACTGGGATCCACTGACTGTGTGCACAGATTGGAGCCGTGGGTGGTGGTGGCTTCTCTCCACTTTTGTGCAGCCTAAGGAACCAGCTGCCGGCTAGACACCCAGGAGCCACCCCTGCTGGCTGTCTTCCTTTTTATAAAAAAAAAATTATTTATTTTTATATTAATTGTATGTGTGTATGTGTGTGTGTGTGTGTGTGTGTGTGTGTGTGTGTGTGTGTGTGTGTGTGTGTATAATAGGGGTATATATGTGCCATGGCATACATTTGGGGGAGGATCAAAGAATATCTTATAGAAGTCATTTCTCTATGTGGGTCTCAGCTTTGAACTTACATTGTCTTGCCCTGGCAGCAAGCCCCTCTACTCTCTGAGCCATATCGCCAGCCCTTGTTCTCTTTTCTTTTCTTTTCCTCCTAGACAGAGTTTTA
Organism: Rattus rattus; assembly: GCF_011064425.1. Classification (NCBI taxonomy): domain Eukaryota; kingdom Metazoa; phylum Chordata; class Mammalia; order Rodentia; family Muridae; genus Rattus; species Rattus rattus. Next base: position 23,600,231 of record NC_046154.1, on the reverse strand, counting down.
TTTTGTAGCTAACCTAACCTAAAACTAACCTAAAACAATGTCACTCAAACTGGCCTCAAACTTGCAGCTATCCTCCTGCCTCAGCCTCCCAAATCCCGCAACCATTGTCTTGACCTAGCCAGGCTCTGGGTGGAGCACAGGAGCTGACTGGTAACCTGAACAAGGCTGTTTTGTAGCGCTGCCCCTGTGAGGGGACAGGGAGGGGCTACCCACTTTTTTTGCCCAGGTTTGCAGGCACAGGGACAGGAAGTGACAAACAGTGACTGTGGTATGGCCTACCTGTGGCCAATCAAGCCCTGCTTACTGCCTGTGGGGACCTAGACCCGAGCCACTGGAGCTCACCCAACTCATGGCTGTTCAGGCACCATGGCTGACTGTGGGTCCCAGAAGATGGAACTCTTTGCTACCCCAGGTGTGGTCTGGGACCAGCAACTGGGCACACCATGAATGGAGGCCACCCTGGACACCACGCAGACCTATGTAAGTCTGCCTCCGTTGGCTGTGTGCCCTTGCTGGAGTGTCTCAACCTCTCTGAGCCCCAACTTTCACATCTAAAATGAGGGAGAATGGTTGACTCTTAGGTAAAGTGTTTAGCACGATGGCTGGTGTACAGTGCATGCCCAATGAGAAGCGGCGGGAGGACATCACATCCTGTTAATTATCCATTAAGCGCTTCCCCACCCACTTGCAACATCAGAATTCCCAATGAGTTCTTCCACAGGCCTCCAAAGCCATTCTCCACACTGGAGCGAAAGCGGCTATTTGAAATGCAAATTTATTCCTACCCCAACATACTTTAAACACTTTCATCAGAAGGAAAGAGCTAACTCCTTAATGAAGCTGTCAAGCCAGAGTCCCGCCCACTCAAGTCTCCAGTCAGCTCCTCCTTCCTGATCCCGTCAGCTCGGAGCTCGTTCCTCATACCCCCTCCTCTGCCACAGGACCTTTGCATGTGATCATCCCCCAGAAAACGTCCCTGCCTTTTTTCTGCCTGGTAAATGTTGGCTCTCAACTTGACACTTTTGGGGCGGATGAGGAGCATGGTTTCATGTAGCCCAGGATGGCCTAGAACTCATGATGTCACAACGTAGTTGAGGATAACCTTGACTTCCTTCTCCTGCCCAAATACCATACGTGTGCCCAACCACATTTGATTTAGTTGTTACTGAATACTTGCTAGCTTCCTGGATCACCCGTGTGTAGATTGGTTAGAGTTGAAATGTAACATTGATTGTGAATCACTAGTTCATATCTAGTTCCCCACAGAGCAGAGCTGTGGGCTCCACCGTTCACAATCAGCCCTTGCACTCAGAGGTTCTGCAAAAACACATGTACATTCAGTGTCCCCAGTGAGTCACGACACAACCAGAGACCCTGGGTCTCAGGTCAGAGAACCACAGAGAGAAAGAACTGCTTGGAACAAAAGCCCCCAGAGCCAGGATTTAATATGCCAGTAAGGTCTCATCCGAGGACCAGCACAGCAATGGCTCTTGGGAAACCCTCCCTGGTGAGCCATGTGGCTGCTACACATCTGAAGGCAGCCGCTTAGCAGCTACACAGAGAGCCTCCCCCAAGAGCAAACCTTGCTGGGCTGCCTGCGGAATGGAGGCCTTCATGCCATGTGTGATAAGGGGACCAGGAATCTGGAAAAGGCAGGGACAGTAGCATGGGCGAACTTGGCTGAAGGGAAATCACAGCCCTGTGGAGACACTTGGTGTAAAACCTCCAGGAGTGGGCGGACTGGCCAGCTTCTAGAATGCTCCGTCTCCCTCTTTTTCAAACCTCCTGGTTATGTATGGGGTGGGGCGTACCCCATTTTCCAGAAAACAAAGCTGCACGTTCACAGGCCATCCTTTAGGGCCCACACGGTGTGCACTACACACACAGCAAGCACACCTGGTGCTCCCCATGCCTCTGGAAGGTGCTCTCAGGAGGGAGGGAGGCAAGGCAGGGGAGAGCCCAGCACTGGATCCCAGCTCCACACAGCAGTGTGTCCTAGACTGGGTGTCTCCATCCCGTGTTTCACAGCCCATGGCTGTCCACGTTCTTCATCCCTCCACAATCCCCCCATCTCACACAGACACTCACGGACACGCACAAACACAGAGAAACACACACAGATGCACACTCGCGCGCACGCGCACACACACACACACACACACACACTCCTTCCCTGTCTCCCAGATCTTGTGAGATTAGCACATCACCGTGCTCACTGACAGAGAAGGAAACTGAGGCTGAGGGTCACAGCAAGCTTCAGAGACACGGTACTCCCCTGTCTGTCTTCAGAGCTGCCGCTGTCCACTGTCAAACCACCACGCGCTTAGTAACCCCCAGAAGGTGTCCCCAAAAGCTGTCACATCCTGGACCGCAGAGTGAGTTTCCCTCCCTCCCCAGGAACTGGCATTTAGTTTTGACCAGAACTTCGGAGTCTCCTCTTGCCCATACCTCACAGTCATCCTGTCTGAGCGCGACCCCCGCCCCCTGCTTGCTCACCTATTGTCTACCTGCCCTCTACGCCAGTGTCTCTCCCCTGGCTCGCCGGCCCCCTGTGGCAAACGCCTCTCTCTGACTTTTCCCTGACTCCATCTCTGCTCACCACCTTCAGTCACAGGAACCTTTGAGCTGGCCTCAGACACACCTGGCCCCCAACCCGAGTTAGCACAGAGTCCAAGAGGTCACAGGGCAGATGATATTAAAGTTTAGGTGGACCTAGACTATTAATCAGCTGACCTTGACCCTGGTAGGGTGAGCCTGATTATCCAGACAAGCCACCATGACTGCTAGGCTCTGGGCAGGGTGTCAGAGCCTCGGTGGTGGACAAGAAGGTCCTTAGCTGAGGATGAAGAAGGAGCCAGAAGCAACGGAATGCGGCCCGGCCTCCTGAGGGCTTTTTTCCAGGGCAGCTGACTTCACGTGCTAACCTGACAGGGCTGAGGGAAGCTCCCGAGGTTGGTGAAGTGTGGCTTCTGAGTGAGTCTCTGAGAATGTTGTGGGAGAGACTGATTAGAGTCAGTGGGCTGAGTCAGAAGTCAGGCGGGTCCTGCTCAGTGTTCACGGGAGCTAGGCAAGCACAGAAGAGACCAACCAAGCAAGGAGAGCATGTTCCCATTCTCCGGGGCTACCGAGGAAACCCTGGTCTCGTCTTTGGACAGCAGATCTCTGGGCGCCCTGGCACTTGCGACCACGAGACTCACACGTCCCCCTCACAGAGCTAACCAGTCCCTCTCCCCAGTTCTCAAGCCTCACGCTGAGTGGCATCACCAGCTCGCTTGACTCTCGGGAACCTGTCATGAGAGTTCTCATTCTTCCCGACCAATCAGCTCTCCTTGGAAACCACGAATCCTTCCATCCATCCTGTTGAGGGCTGGTCTGTTGCTAGGTGTTGAAATGCTAGGCCTACGAGTGAATTCTCACAGTTACAAGCTTTTGTTGTGCCAACCTTGTTCCTTAATTTAATACTATTGGCTAAATAAAATTGGCCACAGCCAGTTCCGGGAGGGCTGAGAGGGAATAGAGGTAGGTGGGTTTTGAGTTAACTGTTGGCGAGAGGAGAGTTATAGAGAAGAAGGAGGAAGGAGAGGATAGGAGGAAGCCTCCATGAGGGGAGAGGAACCATGAGCACGTGGCCAGGAGAAACAGAGAGTATCTGGGGTACACCGCCTAGGAGGTAGCTCAGCCAGCAGTTAGACGCGTAGATTAGGGGTGACTCCTAGTAACTGTCAAAATCAAATCAAATAACCATAGTCTGGGACTCATTTATTTGTAAGCTAGTCAGGGAAAAATTGAAGTTGGTTGTACCACGACATCCATCCTTTTATCTAGTCTTATTTTTTTTTCTTCTTTCATTTTTACTTTTGATCTCCTTTTGTTTTTGGAAAAGGGTAATGCTGTTTTCCGGGCTACCTCAAACTCCCTGACCCAAGCAAATCCCCCTGGCCACCCAGGCGGTAAATGACAGGTGTGCAACCTGCCACGCTCCCCAGGCCTGCACGACAGAACCCAGCTCAATTCTGGCTCTCACTCTATTGCTTCTAACTCCCTGGGGAACCCTGCCTGATCCACTCTCCCAGAACAGAGTGGATGCAGTCCAGCCAACACGTTGATTCTTAGCCCGGTGAGACCCATCTCAGGCTTCAGACCTCCAGAGCTGGAGAGGACAGATGTGTGCATTAAGTCACTGAGTTTGTGAGACTGGTCACCCAGCCATCGGGACACTGACACACTACCTTTAATGAACAAGCCAAGCCTGAGACTGTCTGCCCTGTGGCACCTTTGGGACATGGCTCAGGGGCTCTGGTCACTGCAGGCCATCCTGGCAGCAACTGATCTCTCTACTAGATAGTAATAGACAGTAATTTCACCTGCGTCTGTCTGTGTGTCCCTTGAATGGGTGACCCAGTCACCCCGGTATTTCTAACATGTGGCATGACCTCTCAAAGAGTCGACACAGCACACCTGTCCCGATGACGGTTCATTCAGCCCATGCCAATCCTGCCAGCTGCCATATCATTTCCACCCACCTCCCCCCGCCCATGTGTGTGTATGCCTGTGTGTGCGTGTGTATGTGTGCACACGTATGTGAGGGGTGAGAATTATGTGTGCCCACCTGCATGCAGAAGTCAGAAGACACAACCTTAGATATTGTCCACCTTGATTCTGAGATAGGATCTCGATGGCCTGGGACTCACCCAGTAAGTGGGGTTGGCTGACCAGTGAGCCCCAGGGGTCTTGCCTGTCTGTCTCCCAAGTCCTGGGATTACATCTGGCTGACCTGGAACCCATTATGGACACCAGGCTGGCCTTGAACTCACAGAGGTCTGCCTCTGTGCTGGGAATAAAGGTGTGTGTCACCACTCCCATCTACGTCTGGCTTTTTGACATAGGTTCTGGTTATCTAGTTGTCCGTCTCAGATCTTTGCTACTGCACAGCAAACATTCTACCCACGGAGCCCTCCTCGTAGCCCCTCCATTCTGGTCTTAGAGGGTGAGATCACCTGCTCATGGCCACACACCAGGCTGACCCAGGTAATGGTGTAAGAGGAGAGCTCAGAGCCTGCACGCTGATCTATGGGAGCAAACTGCGTCCCACCCAGGGGTCTTATTAGAGTCTCGTCTTCCCAACCTTAGGGGTTGTGGGGCTGGCAGTGGCAGAAGCAATGTGAAGCCTGAGTCTGGCTGATTTGAAAGACTACACTCCTTCATCTCACCGGGATGCTCCAACTGGCTAATGAGAACCAACGAAACATCACCCCGGCACCTCTAGACAGCATGTGGCAACACGCAGCGTCAGAATGAGGGCTGGCTGCTGCCCAGTGGCTGGGCCATGGGGTTCATCCTGATGTCTGTTCTCTGTTTCCTGGAGGCTGCCTAGGTGGAAGGGGTGGGCAGCCGGCTTTGGCACTGCAAGGCTTGGAGCTTCTGAGGATATAAAGGAGGCTGTTCTTTTGTCTGAGCTGTGAGATCTGAGACTGAGCTGTAAGAGCCTAGGAACCAGGCTGGGGAGATGGCTCGGCCAGTAAATAACTCGATGTCGAGCATGAAGACCTGAGCTAAGATCTTAGCATCTGCATCAAGAACCAGGAGAGGGGACCCACGTCTGTGACCTCAGTGTTAGGGAGACAGACACAGAGAATCCATATGGCTCAATGATTCAGCCAGACTAGGGTCAGTGAGAAGCCCTGTCGCAAAAATACTGACAACGCCCAGTGTCAACCTCTTTCACACACACACACACACACACACACACACACACACACACACACGCACAATGAACAAGCCTGTTTGAGCGATGGACTCGGGCTGAGCAGAGAACTAGGTTTCGGCCTTCAGTTTGGAGTCTATACGTTCAGTCCTGACGATCTGTGCCAGAGCCTGAGCTTTACAGGAAGGCCCAGGCCACGGGTGGGAAGAAGGGACTTAGGAGAGGGCCTGCTGGCTAGCTGTCACCTGCCAACTGAAAGAGGCCGGCTTTTGGTGTGCAGTCCACATAGAAGCTACTGGAACTGTGCATTTCCCGGCGCTTTCCCTTGAACTGAAAGGGTTTTATCGAGGACTCTTAATCTCAGAGGCCCTGTCCCTGGATTAGCAGAGGATGAAGAGGGAATGGTGGCATCCTAGCACCCAGAAGGTGGAGCAGGCGAATCTCTGTGAGTTCTGAAGCAACCGGTCCACATAGAGTTCCGAGCCTGCCAGGGACACAGACTGAGATCTTCCTTCAAACACAGAAGGCTCAGCCTTCACGGGATGGAAGGTGCCCTGTTTCTGATCCAAATAGAGTTATTCTATTCCCTTAAAGAATATTCTTCTAAAAGAATAGGGAATGAGGCAGGAGTCAACCCGTGCCCACGTGAATCACCTCCTAGCCCACGGCAACTCCAGGAAGCAGGTATGAAACCCATCTCACAGACAGGGATAGGAACCTGAGACAACACGAGACACACACACAACACAGACGGGGGAGAAAACCCAGAGACACAGCCATCACAGACAGGGGACAGGAACCTCAGACACAGCCATCACAGACGGGGACAGGAACCTCAGACACAGCCATCACAGACGGAGGACAGGAACCTCAGACACAGCCATCACAGACGGGGGACAGGAACCTCAGACACAGCCATCACAGACGGGGGACAGGAACCTCAGACACAGCCATCACAGACAGGGGACAGGAACCTCAGACACAGCCATCACAGACGGGGGACAGGAACCTCAGACACAGCACAGATCACAGACAGAAGATGGAAACCTGAAACACACAGTCAATAGTAGGTTTGAACCCAGCCTGACTGCAACCTGTGCCTGTTTCCACCTCAGAGAACGTGCCCTGAGGACCAACTGCATAGCTCCGTGTGACTCATAACTCACGGATCCTAGAATGATCAGACAGAAAACAATGAACACGAGAAATTCAACTGGGGCTAAACACTGTGAAGAGAAGCCCGGTGCCCCTCAGTGGAAGGGGGCGGAGGCAGGTGAGGGGTGGGGTGGCCGTGAATGGTCTCAGCTGGGCTGAGCTCCGGCTGAACACTAAGAAGGACAGGCTTTTGTTTCTTCATCCGCAGAAATCTCTTTGTCATCCCCCACCCCAGACCCCCACCAGCACGGACTCTGGTGTAGCTTGCTGATCTCGGCTAGAAAGCCTTGGCAAATCTATGGAGAAGGCTCTCTGCTCACACTGGGGGGGGGGTGCTGCAGTAGCAGCAAACAGCATGGCTCAGCCTTACAAATGTCATAAAAACGACTGGGTCCCGGACTCATTCATCCCGAAGCCGGGGAGCTGCCACCCCATAAGCACTCCTGGTGTCTGCATTCATCAGCCTGCTCAGGCTGGCTTGCTTCTCATTTTTCTAGGTCTGTGGTGATGGACGATGCGCGGCGGCGGCCCTTCGAGGTTCCTAATGAGGACCGGTGGCGCTCTCTCACTCCCGCACGACTGAATTACTCGGGGCATACACTTAGGATGCTTTCCGTGACAGTGCGAGCAGAGAGTGCTGTGTGCTTGAAAGGATTCCTGCAGCCGCCCTCTGAAAAGAGAACCTAATCGCCCGGGAGCCGGGCGAGCGCATCAGGCGATTCGATCGCAAACCCTTGAAAGAGACACCATAGAACAATTAACTGGGAAAACCAAAAGGCCTCGTCTTGACGAACTAGTGGGACTGGCCGGGAGAGAAAGAGAAAACTCAGATCGTTTGAACGACTTCAGTGATCACAATCAAAGCACACGCGAGCCCTGGACCTGCTCCGTTTCCAGAGGCTTCCTCCTGCCTCCTCCCCCCCACCCCACCCCCGAAATCCGAGGCCCCCATTCCTGACGATCTTGTCAGCTCTGATGGCACCAGGATTTCCTCCTTCCTAAGCTGCCTCCAGATCTAGAGCTTTCCTACTGGGGCCCATAAACCTGCCACGGGGAGATGGCAGCTCCCGCAGTGTGGGCAAAACAGAGCCCTTCCACGGACCAGAGACAAACGAGCGGACAGCCGTGACAGGCGATTCGACAAAGCCGTCAAACATTTCCTCTTTTCCACACTCGCTTTGGAGGCACCGCTGTGGGTGACGGTGGCTCACTGGGCCTCTTTCATAAATCTCAGAGACAGGCTCCGGCTGACACTTCCTACAAAGGGTAGGCTGCGCTGAGATTCCCATCCCTGACAGCCAGATATTCTGTATAAAGGCAGAAGCCATCTTGTTCCTCGTTCTGAGCTCAGCGGCTGACAGGCACTGTTGCTTAAAACACTGTCAGCCATGGCCAGTGCGGTGGCTCAGCGGGGAGGACACCTGCTGCCAAGGCTGATGACCCGGAGTCCATCCCTGGGCCTCACACGGTGAACGGAAAAGAACCTTCAGTGTTCCCTGCCTCCCATGTACACACACACACATACACACTTGCACACAAATAAGTGGTTTTTAGAAATAACAACACTGTTGGCTGGCCCGAGGTGGCAGGCTAGGGGAAGGGGAGGGTGGGTATAGGATTAAGGTAAGGTAGAGTGGGATAGGGACAGGATGGCTGGTGTGGGGGTTAAAGCTGGGGTGGAGGTGGAATGGGGTGAGGTTGCTAGGAGTGCTCTCCTTAAGGAGGGGCCTCCGCTACTCCCACAGACCGGCCCAGCTCTCTCTGTGGCTGTCCCTTTCTGGACAGAAGGGAGAAATTCTTCTCACTTCCACCACGGACTTGATAGTCCGTGTGGAACTTGAGAAAGAGGAGGGGGAGGCGGCTCGTGCTCAGGTCTGACTGCAGGCCCAGCTCTGCCCACAGACAATGAGTAAGACAGGTGGGTATCCTCAGTCAGCTTCGACTCCCTCCTGGACGGATGGGAAGTTCGTAACTGAAAGAGGGACGGACCCTACATGGAAAGGCAGGAGAAAAAAAAGCCCTAAGGATTTAGATGTGAAAATAGTCCCTGTGTGATTAACCATGATCGTTTAAACCACTGAAAGTTTAAACCCTCTCGAGGTCAGGGACGGAAGCATCTTCCTCTTCCTATGGAAGGCAGCAAGATTTTAAGATGCAAAGCCTCCCTGATTAGAGTGTTTCTTCTCCCTGTGCAGGCTGTGGTAATTAGCACGTGCCTGGGAGATGAGATTTAAATATGCCAATCAATCCAATTCCAGGGTTTAGCCGAACAATTCGGGATGTGATTATCTTTAAGTGATAACCACTTGTGGGGGTCACAGCCGCGACTGGGGCGCTGACACCCCACAGACGACCTCTCCAAGTGGACCGAGCAGCTGTCCTTCAACTTAAAAAAATAAATAAATAACAGCAGCCCAACCCCTGCCAGTGCCGTCTGAAAAATCCCTCCGGTGGGTCCTTGAGAGCAAATGGCACACTCTGAGTGTCCCTGCTAGAACCACAGACATTTCTTCCATTAAGGGAGACTTTCACAGATCAGCGGGATGGGACGACAGAGCGGCTTCGAGGGAGCCAACAGACTGTACCCAAGATAGCTGAGAACAGCCTGTCCTTTCCAGTCATTTCTTCCACTGGAACTTAAAAAAAAAAAACTAAAGATTCACGACTCCTCCAGCCCATGGGGGTGTGCAGAATGGGCTTCTCAGAAGAGAGGGTGCACAACACAACAGGGTGCTATCCTGGAGGGACGTAAAACTGCAGGTTAGTGGATGAGAACCGGCTTCTGTTTTGCTGCTTAGACCGGATGCCCCAAACTACTCCAGGTCTTTCCATCTTTTTGAAAATAGACTTTTTTGAATGGACTTCCTCCACCCATTTTTCCCAGTACCAGAAATCAAACCTAGGACCTCACTCACACTATGCACGCACTCTATTGCTGACTAGACCCCCCCCAGATCTTTTGGCGGGGGTGGGAGTTCAAAACATGTTTGTTGAACTGTATGTGTGCACATGCACACATATGCACACATGCGGAAATCAGAAGTCAGCTTGCAAAAGTTGAGTCCCTCCTTCCGCCATGCAGGTCATGTAACGTTGCCTGGTAACCCAGCCAAAGATGGCAGTCAGGTGGTCGGGGCTTGGTGGCAAGTGCCTTTCCCCGCTGGGCCCTCTCCCTGGCCCTCCAGCCTTCTTAAGGAGCGTTCTATACCTGTACAATGGCAGACTGGCTGCAAAGAGAGGCAGGCTTCCTTTCCTCATCGAATGGTCTTGGACACAAGAGGATGTTACCAAGCAACATGGCAGAAGTGAACCACACTGATAATCCACTCCGTAGTAATGGCTTTTATAATTAAAGATTATTGCAAATACAATGGATCCCAACCCAAACAAGAAAGCGGAGAGACGGGCCACCTCTGCCTTTCTCAGCCATTCTCCTACTGTTTACACACAGGCCGCACTCCTCCACAGGACTGGAGAGGTTTGGGATTAACCACCTGCCAGGGCCCGTGGCTTTAAGTCTATCGGGGCCAGCTCTGTGTTCTTGGAGTCTTCACAGGTGGTAATTACAGCTGCCAGCCCGGCTTACGAGGTCTGCTCGCAGCTGAGCAGTCCACAGACTCTGTGACACGTCTAGCGGAGGCAGATCCTGCCAGCAATATCGGCTGGCGTCTAGCAGCCAGTATGTCTAACCAGGAGATAAGATCCCACCCCCACCCCCCCAGGATCCTGGGTCACGACCCTGCCTCAGGAGCTACCCACCTTCCCTTGCGGTTTCGGCCCCATCTATCAGACGCATTCTTTGTCCGCTAACACAGCACCCCACGGGCTAGCTCAGAGCCAAGGAAATCCTGCATCACTCCGGTGTCCAGGAGCAGTGCAGACACCACACGCTGAACTTAAAACTCTGGCTGCTATTGGCCGACAATCTGTAAAGATGCCAGGGCGAGTTTAAATTCATAATTAGATGTTTGGCTACACAAATTACCTGCCAGTGGTACCTCAGCCGACCACGGTCACGTGGCAGAATAATGTTCAATGTGAGGAGGTGAGGAAAAAGAGGACTCTCCCGGGAGGAAATGCTGTGCAGAAGTCTATCTCCATGTGAACAGCTCTCCAAGCAAATTCTAACACCGTACCGCCTCACCCCATGGGCTTGAACAGTTCTGGCATCAAACGGCCCAAAAGTTCTCATGTACAAAACGAGAAGGAGAATAAAACAAGCTCTTCGTTAAAAAACAAAACCCGATCCTGCTGCCCTATGGGGGAAGGAAGGGTAGGAGGGACTGAACGAGAGACGGGCCTCATCAAGAGAGGCCGCTAAAGCTGTCACTCAACTCAGGTGACCATAGAAAGGGTGGGCGGCAGATGGCTGGTGCGCCAGTGCTCTCTAGACAGAGCCGGGGTGTAACGTTATCTTTGTGGGGTGCACAGGACTCATACGCCCCTTGTGGGAGTTTCGGGGTTGTAAGAACCCCAGCGATTCCCCAGGATGAAGTCACACAGACACTGGCTTTCTAAGATCCTGACCTAACGCCAATTCATGGCTCCCCCATCACCCCGCGCGCTGAGGAGTGTGTATATTCCACGTACACGCGTGTGAAGCTGTACACAGTCACGTGCACACATGCAGAGGCAGGGGAGGATGCCGGGTGCCTTCCACTATCAGTGTCTGCCTCACCCCTCGAAGACAGGGTCGCCACCAAACTAGAAGCCCGCCATTTCAGCTGCGCCGGCTGGCTGGTTGGCTGGCTACTGAGCACCCAGGATTTACCTGTCTCTGCTCCCTCGACACTGGGATGCACAGCCATGCCTGACTTTTTACACGGGTGCTTGGGATTCGAACTCAGGTCCTCATGCAAGCACAGCAAGTGCTCTTACCGCCTGAACCATTGCCCCAGACCCCTACATTCTAAGTTTTTATTTGAAAAATAGCCTTAGGGACTAAGAAGGCTTCTTAGATGTGGACAGACCAGAACTAATGTGGTCTCGGCTGCCCCACCCCAGTGAGCTCAGCTCTGTACAGGTCAAGGCAAACCAGGGCACTGCTCCATAAGTCAACTCACTTAGCCGTCAGATGCCCCCCATTGCACACAGCCGATCTGCCAAGAACTAGGCTATCCTTCGGGGCTAAGAGGACCAGGGTGTGTGGGTACCGGGCTCGCCCTTCTCCCCAGCAGGCTTCTTGGTACGGAGTTGATGGGTGGGCTCCAGGGCGGATGGGAACCCCTGTAAATGTCATGTAAAACTAGGTAGGATGAGTCCGTGTGCATGCACTAGGAGCATTGCCCTAGGACGGAATGCTTACAGTTTCATCAGATTCACGCAGGGGTCTCTGGCCCCACAATGTCACAGTATGTGTGTGACTTTATACAAACTGCTGTGACCTGCCAGTGACAGCCCAGAAATGCAGAAGAGCAATGGAGATGAAGAACTTTCAGTTCCCGGCGAAGTGTCAAAGGACAGGACTATGAAGGCAGTGTGTGTGTGTGTGTGTGTGTGTGTGTGTGTGTGTGTGTGTGTGTCCGTCCGTCTGTCCCCCTAAGCGTGGCATGTGGAAGCGCTGTACACCTTGTTTTAGAGGATCTCTCATTTGGCCTGGAGTTCATCAGACCAGGCTCCATGATTAGCAGTCACAGGGCTGCCTCTCTCTGCCTCCCCAGCGCTGGATTTCGATCAGGCACCACCACGCGAAGTATTTACCTGGGATCTGGGCATTGAACTCAGGTTGCCATTCTTTTGACACAAGCATTTTATCAACTGGGCCATCTCCCCAGCCCCCAAGACTTCGTCCTTGTAGCAAACCTCTTACTCTGGGACACCTCTGAGACTTGACTGTGGCCGCAGCCTCCTGCTTCCCTGTTTTGGCTGAACCCACATTGTTTCTGCCCCCTTGTTTCAGGCTCCATGCTTACAGTAGGTGTGGTGAGTCCTACTGTAAGAGACAGACATACAGGGGTTGGGGATTTAGCTCAGTGGTAGAGCGCTTGCCTAGCAAGCACAAGGCCCTGGGTTCGGTCCCCAGCTCCGAAAAAAAGAATAAAAAAAAAAAAGAGAGAGACAGACATACACTGTACATACACATAGATAATTACAAACTGAAATCCACCCAAAATACAAAACCAGATGCGGAGAAAATGGCTGATGATTCCACGACAGGAAAAGCTTCTGGAGCATTCGGCTATTTCCCTCCCACACACACAGAAAAGCTCCTCCAGGAAGAGGACTCCGATCACATGACCCTGCAGCTTGTGGAGTTTGTAACGCCCGGTGCTGGGCAGGCAGGCACTATTTGCTCGACAAATAGGTAGACGCACGGACAAACTGTCTAGCCTGTGATGTTTCTTAGATTAAATATTTTTAACCCCATTCGGGAGCAAAGGTCTCTCCTCAGGTCTTCAACCCACACATGGTAGAGAAATCCCAGCCGAACATGAGCTAGGCAGAAGACACCCAATTCATGGTTCGACTTCCCTTATGGGTGCTTTCCCCCCCAAACCCGTTCATGTCCATTTCAGACTTTGTTTCAGTTCCTGGCCATTCACACACAGCCCACCTCAGATCCTGGGCTGAGATGTGTCCCCATTAGTGTAAGGTGGAAATATATACTGCTCATTCTTGGTGGGGAGACCAAGGCAGAGAGTCTATGCATCCAAAGTCTGCAAAGCCATAAACGGCAGTCTCGTGCTTCTTGTGTTTCTGGACCCTCTGCCACTGAACAGGATCTGGGCTGTGGTTGTTCCTTCCGTGTCCCAGGACACCAGTGACTTCTTGGATGGATGCATGGTAGGTGTAACAGCTGTTCTGAGTTGTCAACTCGACAACATCTGGAGTTAACTAAAACCCAAGGTGGAGAGGCACACCTCTGAGGTGCTTTACTGGAAGTGGGACGATCCTACTTAAGTCTTTAACCCAGATCTTTTGAGGTAGGAAGACCAACCTCTAATCTGGGCCATGCCCTCTGCTGGAAACCTATGTAGGGACTTGGAAGAAAGAAACTTTTGCTCTCTGCCTGCTTGTTCCCGCCTCGCTAGCAAGTCCATGTCTTCTGGTCCTTCTGTTCAGAGGAAGCCATAGTTGGATTAGCTGGACCACAGCCTGGAACCCATTCTAATAAATGGTGTGTGTGTGTGTGTGTGTGTGTGTGTGTGTGTGTGTGTGTGTGTGTGTGTAGAAAGAGAGAGAGAGAGAGAGAGAGAGAGAGAGAGAGAGAGAGATTTGTTCTAAAGTTCTGTTACTCTAGAGAACCCTGACAAATACTGTACGCCCCACTTTTTTGACAGTACTGAGCAGTTAACTCACAGTCCCACACATGCCAGGCAAGACACCACCACCAAGCTAGGTCCCCAGCACTCGGTAATCTTTAATCCTCTAGGTTTTTGTGGCATACACAAAGACTTCAAGTTTAATCTCTATTACCTCTTCCCCATCATTCTTTTTCTTTTTGCTTGTTTGTTTTTGTTTTTCGAGACAAGGTTGCTCTCTGTAGCCCTGCCTGTCCCAGAACTTGCTTTGTAGACCAGGCTGGCCTCGAACTCACGACCTACCTCTGCCTCTGCCTCCCGAGTGCTGGGACTAAAGGCCCTCCACACCTGGCTCCTTATGTCTTCTCTAAGTCCAGACGATGATTAAAAGGACATCTCACATTTCGATTTACAATGTTTGCACATGTCTGTGGTGTAAATATTCCCACCCTGTTCATCTCTAGCTACCAACACAATGTCACTGGACAGAGCCAGTATGAATAAACCTATACAGGACACCATAGGTCTACATGACTTATCTAAAAGGCAGCAAGATAATTAGCAGAGATACACTTTAAGCCTTTGCTACCCCCGTTTTCAATATACTTAACAGTAAACCTGTGTAAAAACTGCACTTTTTACATAGTGGTTGTTTTAACCAACAGCCCATAAAATTTTTTTGCTCTTGGGAGAAGTGGTCTTCCCCAAGGGAGGAGCCCCCCTGTTATCCAATGCCAAGTGGTCAGCCCTGTGTGTAACGATGACAATTAATGAAAAAGAGGCCTAGAGTTAAAGGAGATGGGGGACGGGGGACAATGGGGAAAAAATGGAAGAAAAAAATGGGAGGAAATGGTATAATTATGTTTCTATTTTATGTGTATGGAAGTTTGGCCTGAATGTATGTCTGTGTACCATTTGGATGTATGGTGCCCATAGGGACTAGAAGAGGGTGTCAGATCCTCTGGAACTGGAGTTACAAATAGTTGTGAGCTGCCGTGTGGGTACTAGGAATCAAGCCAGTGCTCTTAATAGCTGAACCATTTCTCCAACCCCCATAATTATATTTTAATTTTAAAAAATTTCCACCCTCTCCAGTCATCTCTGGATCCTGTCAGTCCCTGGGTGCACTAACCAAGCAGGCCAGCCTCCCTTCCAGCCCCGTCAGAGTGGGGTGCCACTCTCCCCTCCAGCTCTGTCAGAGTGGGGTGCCAGCCTCCCCTCCAGCCCCGTCAGAGTGGGGTACCAGCCTCCTCTCCAGCTCTGTCAGAGTGGGGTACCACTCTCCCCTCCAGCCCCATCAGAATGGGGTGCCAGCCTCCCTTCCAGCCCCGTCAGAATGGGGTACCACTCTCCCCTCCAGCCCCATCAGAATGGGGTGCCAGCCTCCCTTCCAGCCCCGTCAGAATGAGGTACCAGTGAACTGATACAGTTTTGAGATCTGAGGTCAGGGTGGGGACAGAGCCAGGGTGCAGGATCCATGAGCTACAGTGACTCTGGCAGGCCCTGAGAGGCGGCCCTGGAGACAAGCAGTCTGACACAGAAGAATCATGACTTTGAAAGCTGCCCCGGGTGTCCCGGGCGCTGGCTCAGCAGCAAGAAGAGCCATTCCTGCCCTTCCCCACTGCCCCCACCCCGCTCCCTTCCGCACCCCGGCTGGTACAGGTGTACTGAAATGAGGCAACGGCCAAGGCAAACCGGTGACACCCTGAGAGACACGGACCGCAGATTACTTGAGGAAGCAATCGATCTCTCGGCTTCTCACTGAGCTGAAGGGACTGTGGGAGCAGCCTGGGTGAGTGAGAGATGCTTGCTATGGAGTGGAGAGGTATGGAGTGGGCCTGGGGAGGCCACGGAGATATACGAATCAGGGATGGTATGGAGGGAACTCTGGGTAGTGCAGGCCATAGCCCCGAGCCCATCTCACAAGGCAGTCGAGCCTGAGATCCAAGGAGCTAAAGTCTAACATGGAGAATGGACAGTGTGGTACAGAAACCAGCAGACTCCAGCGTTTACTACAGCATCTTGGACAGAGTATCCCTCCCTGCCTCGGGCCCTCATCTGCAAAAAGAAGAGAAATTCTGAGACTACTGTGAAGACCAAAGGTCCAGTCCCTGGGCAGCTGAGAGAAACCTCCAAGAGGAGACAGAATTGTAGAGGGGGTTTGAGTTGAGCCTGAAGCTGGCTCTGTACTGGCTTGGTGCTCCCATGAAGCCCCAAGCTCTCCTCACTCTCGTGGGTCCACAGCCTGGACACCTGGCCCTCACAGGCGGCATGGCCACTCTCAGTCCACACCCTGGCTTGGCCACTTTCTAACTGTGTTGCTTTCCACCTCTGGGCCTCAGTTTCCAGCACAGGAAAGCCATCCCGGTCTCCTGAGTCACCATGAAGATGGATAACTTATAGGGAGGACTCGCCCTGTCACTGAGTTTCAGGCTGGCTAACTTAATGTGTGCTAGGTCACCTGGTATGACCAGTGGCACCTGGGACAGCCAGGGTCCAGTCTCAGTTTTGGACCTGCCCAGACCCTAGGAGGCAGAGCAGTGAGGGAGGGGTGTGAAATAGGAAAGGCACCTGGCTGTAAGCCCCACCCCAAGAGGGGTGGGCCCTGAAGCTGACAGCTGCCCAGCCCGCGGGGCACGCTGCGTGGTTGCTCACCCACTTCTGCTCACTTCAAGTTGCTTCAGCTCAGAGCCGGAGTCCCCAGTTATCACCCCAGGGTGACGGTTGTCTATCTCGTTACACCGATGAGAGAGAAAAGGATGAGGGACAGAAGTCACACCTGACAAGGCCCGTGGGTAACAGAGCACAGCAAGCGGTTCCCACACTCCCCGTCCTCCTGCCCCACCTCTCCATGGCTCTGGATAAGGCAATCTGGTTTCTGTGCATCTATTAGACAGAAGCCCCTCCCCCCCAAAAAAAAACCCAAGCCCCAAAGGACATGAACAGAGCTAAGGGACAACAGGCCACTCTGTTCTCAGCACAGGAAACAGAGGCCTTGAGTCTTAAAGTGGCAGATGGGGAGGAAATTATCTCTTAGTAAGGGAGAAAAAGAACATAAATTGCTGTTCCGGATGAGTCACTAAAGTGCCTTGGGCTGAGCAGGGAAGGCGCCACCATGCCAGGCAGCAGGCCTCATGGGGCAGGGCCCAGACAGGTGACCTTTCCTTTCAACTATCTCTCCCTCTTAACTCGGTGACTCCCCGCGCCCAGCACGGTGAAGACAGACAGCAAAGATGCCGGTATGGGCGTGACGGAACGCGAGCCTTTTTCAAGTTTACTTCTGAGGGCGCTTTCAAATGAACACTGCAATTAAGCAGGCCCCGGCACAGCCTACCGAGGGCACCGCACTCAGAGCAAAAGGCAGAGGGCGGACACCACAGGAATGAATCGCTCAGAATGAGGCAAAGCCGGCCACCTCTAGTTGAAGCCAGGAGCTAACACTTCAACGAAGCATTACTCAAGTGGCAGCCTGGGACAAGGGACCAAGGGACACAATGCCATCTTTCTGGCAACGGAGCTCACAGGGAGAGTGCTTCCTTTATTGAAATGATATATTACATATAATTATATATGTGTCAGGTGATAATACCATGCCCCGTAAATTTTGGAAATAGTACGTGTCAATAAACATTCTTCCTAACGTTGACAAGCGAAACGCCTGCCACACAAGCCTGAAGGTCTGAGTTTGATTCCCAGAAGCCGTGGGAAAAGCCAGCTGTGTTAAGAGTGGTGACAGGTAGGTCCCTGAGAACCACCTGTTAACCAGCCTGACCTAATCAGTGGCTCCCACACCAACAGAGACCCTTCCTCGGGGAAGAAAAACAAGTGTCCATCCAGTGGACCTGGCCCCCACTTACACGTACACACACATGTACCTGCACGCAGACATACGAATGATTTCTTCTTTTAAAGATTTTTATTTATTTTTATCTTACAAATACACGTGTTTTGCCTCCGTGTGTACACGCACCATACGCACACAGAGATCAGAAGGGGGCGTTGGATCCCTTGGGATGAGAGTTACAGCCACCTGGGAGCAGCCGTGTAGTTCCTGAGAATCAAACCTGGGTCCTCCACAAGAGAAGCCCGTGTCCTTGACCACTGAGCCACCTCTCAGGTCCCACAAAGACTTCCTTAAGGAAAATAAAGAAGAGGCGAGGTGACTCTGTTCCAGCATCTGTCTCGGTGTCGGAATGCCTCCTCTATAGACCCCAAAGAGGCGGCAGCCGCTGAGGATACCCCACTGACAGTTTGGACTCTGTCCTGTCTGCAGCCCGGGGGACGCCACCCCACACTGTCACGCTCAAGGACAAGACTTCCCTTCCTTAAATCAAACTAGAACCCAAGAGAAACAGAGGTTCGGAGGCTAAGGTACACTTCTTCATATTTTCTCCCATTAACACGAGAACTCATCCCGAGGGGAAACTGGCATTTTCTGCAGTTTTTTGGTTTGTTTTGTTTTTTTTTAAAGATTTCTTTCAATAGACTTGGAAGTTATTCCTTCTGACTGGAGGCTGAGAAGACAGCGGGCGAGAGACCAGAGCGGAGCCACGCAGGAAAGAGACTGCCTTCTGAGCAGCTGCAATGGCCCCTGTGCACCATTGATCGGTCACCTCCTGTCCCCAGGGCCCGAGCAAAGAGCCAGACAACAGGATTCCATCTGTCTTGTCAACTCTGCCCCCTGAAAGCCGAGAAAAGAGATTAAACCACAAGTGTCCGAGGCTCCCTGTGACTAAACCGGTCATTTGGAGTCACGGAAGCACCACCCGAGGTTAGCAACCACAGAGGTGGGCAAGGAAGGCCACCACCGGCCTCAGCCAGCCCACGCCTTTGAGAACAATGGCTGACTTTAACCCTGAGGGGCAGGTTCCCAGCCTAAGTTCTGAGGAACCCCAGAAGGCTACATGGTGGGACTTACAAATGAGACCGAGGTTGGACAGCGATAGGCGGTGCCCAGAATTGGAGTCGCCCAGTTCTTTCGCCTGGGGTCTTTGGGGATGGTACAGGCTGGAGTAAATGCTCATGGGAGCTAAGATCTAAATTTTGTGTTTGTTTTAAACCAGCCTGCCTTATTCTAATTTGAGAGGGCTTTGGCTCCACTGAACTCTGCCATGTTGGGGCCCATGGAAGACTTACTGCCAAACTGTGAGCAGGTTACATTCTGTGGCGTCTGCAACAAGTCCGCCGCCCCGGCACAGCCACATAAGAATTGAAGCAAAATCCTGTGGGCTATTGTTTGGTGACACCCACCCAGCCTGTCAGGGTAGTCCTCAGCTCCTGAGCTGGATCCCGCCCGACTACAGGCAGCACACCATTTAACACAAGTCCCCCTTTACGAAGCCCTGCGCTCTACAAGTCAGACGCCTCGTGAGTCCGGAGAACTGCCCAGGATCCCAGGCGTTGAGAAAATAGCAGGCCCTTACAGCTGAGGACTTTTTAAAGGTGGGTTCAGAAAGGTTAATGGATCCGCCCTCAGCCACACAGCACATCAATAAGAAGGAATGACTAGGTTCTCCTGACTAGGGGACGTGAAGAGGTAATCTAACTGAAGAGTCCTGCTTCTAGCACCCGGAGAGTCCCCAGATTCCTCTCACTGCCTAGCCAGGACTGGAGAGCAGGGTAGGAATGGGGGGGGGGTCCCTCCATCTCTCTCCATCTCAGCATTACGGACTTTCTCAGCTGAGTAATTATTTGGGGTGGGGGTGGGGGGCTGTAGCCCTAGCTGTCCTGGAACTCACTCTGTGGACTGCCTCTGCCTCCCAGGTGCCCGGATTAAAGGTGTGCGCCACCACTGCCGGGCCGATAATTATTTACGGAGTTGTCCTATGTATAGTCTTACTAGATTAGGCCCACAGGGTGTCAAGGCCATCCCCCACTGTGGCACCCCAAAGTGTCCCCCAGACTCTGACAAGTGTGAGGTGGGATTCACAGCTGGGAGCCACTGGTTTCATACCGCCCAAATGTCTCTGCCTCTCTGTCTGGGGAGGGCCAGGCCAGTCGAGCGCTTCCCTGCACGGGCAGCTGAGGGAAAGGCACAGGCAAGCACAGCAGACAGTCCCAGGGAGATGAGCTCTGAGGTACATTCTCCAACATGTCCCCTTGCCCAGGACCAGCATTCTATAAGGACCAATCCATCTGAGAAGATGGGTTACAGGTCACCGACTTAAGAGGAGTTTAAGTTAGAGGCACACTGCAATCACACAGAAACGTGAAAGCTTTCTTGTTAGTCTACAACTAGCTGCAACGCCTGGGAAAATGTCAGGGTTCTAACAGGGACAGTAGAAACTAATCTTAATTAAACAAGTCCTGTGTGTCAGGCAGGGTTCCCAAAATCACCCATTGTGCCAAAAAAAGAAACTGAGGCTATAGTTACTTATGCTTGGGACCCAAGGTCCATCCTGTGAATCTGTAGTTCACACACACACACACACACACACACGCACTCACACACACACACACTCACACACACACACTCACATACACACACATATACATACACACACTCACACACACACACACACACTCACACACACACACACACACACACACACACATACACACTCACACATACACTCACACACATATACACACCCACTCACATGCTCTCACACACTCACACACACACTCGCACACACACACATACACACACATACAGGCACACACATACACACAGTCACATACACACACTCACACACACTCACATACACACACACCACACACACACACCACACACACACACACACACACACACACACACACACTCACATCACACACACACACACACACACACACACACACACACACACACACACACACACACACACGATCTGCCTCAAGAGAAAGCCACCCCATCATGGTGCCAAAACCCGCAATGGCAGGAGGAAGGTGCCACTGTTTGAGGTAGGCAGCAGGCTCCAGTCTTAGCTGAATGGCCAAGGGCCAAGTGCTGCCAGCCAGCCAGCCCCATGCCTGAGTGGGGTGCTGGGGACCTTCCAGCCACAGGAGCAGGAATGGGGGCCGCCAGCTGGACCGGCCTTTGAGAACACATTAGCAGAGTCTCACTTCTCAGAAGAGTGTGGCTGTCACACAGAACTGCCTCCTCTGGCCGCACTTGCCTGAATCTCAGTCACTGAGAAGGGCCTGCTGTTTGCCAACAGCAACCAGGAAGGCGATGGCAGCTGCCCTGAGGAGTCCTCGTGCCCAGGCCTCCCTGGTCAGAGGTTCCACAGCCTGGGCACCCTGACCGACAGAGCCAAGGTTCTTCCACTTGATTCAAGAGATCTGAAATCGTCTCTGGGATATGCCAGGCCTTAGGAGGTGTGAGTAGCTATGGGAGCCAGTCAGAAAGCCTTGAGTATATACTCATGGCAATGTGGCCTGCTGGTTTCCAAGCCCATTAGGAGTCCCTCCCTGAACGGGCAGGAATTGGGGACTCCATCCCAGCTTGTGAAGCAGGACTTGACGACATTTCTAAATCCACAACCATCAGTTCTAGGAAAGTCCTGAAACCCATCTAAGTCCAAGGTGTAGCTGTCCCTCATGGGGAGCATCTTATTCTATGGGACATTGGACCTCTGGTAGGCGGAGTCAGGGTTATCGTTCCAGTCTGTCTGTGGCTTAAGGACCTCTCTGAGGCGTGGCAGTCAGTGTTGCTGGCTGTCCTCTCCCATCTGTTGGGAGGGTTGCTCAAGAACAAGAAGGGCAGAAGTGAGATTGAAACCCATCTGGCTGCAGTACAAGCTGCTAAGATCAACTGGCCCAGACTGCCCTTGGAACGAGGCCGGGAGCTCAAAGTTAGGTTGTGGGTCCAACTCAAGAAGCAGGTGAGCTCAGGGATGGGGCCTCACAGAGCTGGAGACCCTCCCACCTCTCTCTGGGTAGTCTGTCTTTCTGTTCACCTCAGCTGTCCCCTGTCCATAGTCCTCGGCAAGGACTCATCTGCCCGCTTCCCCTCGGGGACAGAATCGAAAACAGGAAGGGATCCCTGAGCTCAGCAGCAATCATGCCTAAATTCCGTCTAGAGCGTCTGCTGGGGTCCCCCCACCTTCTGGGACTCTTTCCGGCACCCAGTTTCAAGCTTCACTCATCTTTCTCCAGAGCTGGCCCCCTCTGGTGTTCCCGGAAGGGGTTTCTTATTTACTGGATGCAGAAGCCAAAAGGAAGTCAGTTTCAACATAAGCTTGGGTAAGAACAATAAAGCCCCCTTTTAGCCTTCGCCATTAAAAGAGATTTGAAATAGGAGAGCCAGAGTTTCCAGGTGAGAATTACAGGGTGTGTGGATTAAGGAGACAACCCAGTCTCCTTTATTTTCCTCCTACAAGGACTAAATTGATATTTACTAGCACAAGCCAAGAGCGAAAGGGGGCAGGCGGCTCTCCTAACAGCCATTCAAATATCCACGCCAGAGAGATTTATCACAGCCTAAAGCTAAAGCAGAAGAAAGCTCCTATCATAACATCCATCCCATGCTAGCGCTCACCATTGTTAAAGGCCAGTTCCCTGCCAGAGGGCAGATTCTGTCAGGCCTGGAGAGGCCCAGAGTCAAACAGGCCCACTGACTTGGCTTCTCGGAGGTCATGAGCTGTTTCACAAGCTCAGAGACGCCAGGAGGCAACAAAGGCTTGTAAGTAGTCATGACTGCCGTGGCCCGCAGAGGGGACATGTCCCTGACAGGACTCCACAAAGGTATCCCAAACACTGATTTGGTTACTAAAGAGTTTCGAGGCCTTCCTCCTTTAACCTTGCAAATTCTGTTAGGTCATGCCCCAGCCTGAGCCTGGTACCTCCTTCATCCCTTGAGAGAGCAAGAGACAAACAGTAGATGACAAACCTTATGTCCCTGGCATGTAGGGACCTCAGACTGTATCAGGGACACAGGTGTGTACACACAGAAGCATCCAGCATTAGGAAACCACCTTTAGTGTCAAAAGTCAGTTCTGGGGCCAGGTGTGGTAGGGCACACTGCCTTTAAGCCAAGCCTTCAAGAGGTAAGCAGATCTCTGTGAGTTCAAGGCTAGCCTTATCTACATAGCAAATTCTAGCCAGCTAGGGTTACATAGTCTCACACTGATGGACCAGTAGCTAAAGTTTTTTGGTGAGAAAAACTCAGATTACCCACACCAGTGATCCTAGAAAAGGGAAGACAGAACTGGCAGATTTTGGGGGCTCCCCGGCTGGTCAGCCTAGCCTACTTGGTAACCTCCAGCTTTCTTCTCTGAGAAGACAAAGTAGACTGCGTCTGAGGCAAGACAACCAAGGTTGCCCTCTGGCCTCCTTGTACAAGCCAGCCACCTCGTCACATGCTTCCTGGCTGCTCTGACTTGCAGAAGGGCTCAAAGGCCTCTCCTCAGAGAGAGCAAGTCAGAGGGCCTGCTTGACTCTGGGCCTCTCCAGGCCTGACACAATCTTGTTATGGAAAGCGATAAGCAGCCTCAGCCAAGAGATCGTCCAACCTGAATGTCAGGAAGAGAAAGCACGGTCTAAGTGAAGTGGCCTCAAGTCCCAAGGATAAACTCTTGACTGTAAACTCATTAAGTCTCTCAAACTTGAACTTTTGTATCAGTAACAGGAATTACTTCATTCTAAACCCCAGCAGGACAGTGAAGCTCAATGGCCCAATCCACAGTCCAGTGAAATCTAAAGAAACCACAGAGGAGAAGCCGGGAAGACCAGAGACCTAGGGGTGGGCGCCAACTTAAGTCTCTGCTGGCCTTTCCCCTCTCTACATCCTGTGGGCTCACACGCTACTAAGAAAATACTGGGGACTTCTGAGAACCAAAAGGTATCGTGAAATTGAAACATCTTACATGACACCATGCTACAAGCTCGTCACAATGACAAAAAAAAGAAAAGAAAAAAAAAAAAAAAGAAAAGAAACTCAGAGTCCCCAGTGGAAACCACAGGATCCTGCACAAGACAGACCTACTCAGCTCACACTTTCTATCAGGAAATGGCACCAAGTCCCTCAGAGCTTTTCGCCGCAGTGGCTCGTGCTAAAGGGGCCTGGGGTACAGCTCCTGAGCCTCTGGTGAAAACTCAAACAAGAAATCCAGGGCTCCTTCCAGGTTCGAGCCTGGGGGTGGAGGGGTGTACACGGGGTTGGGGAGGGAGGGAAGGGAGGGAGGGTGGGGGAGGGGGTGCCTGTGGACTCCTGGGAAAGTGAGGAAAGGACCCAGCCCTGTGCGTTGATTTGGATTCCTCAGTAAAGTTGTTTCGGGGGAGGGGACAGGTAGTCAGGGAAGAGTGACAGTTTGGGGATTAGTGTGATGACAATTAGCCAAGTTCTGCTCCACTTCTCTTTACAAAGAAAACTTCCCTTTCGCTGTGCTCTTAGAACGCCACGTTAGAAGAGAGGCATCTCCATGGCAACCGCATACACATTTAGTGATGTGTCACTAAATTTGTGTATGCACAAAAGCACATTAGGGGACTTTTTTTTTTTTTTTTTGAAATGTGGCAAGAGAAATAGATTTCATAATTGAATGTTGCCTTCAAGTAGAGTTTACCATTTGCTCAAAGCCGGAGACGCTAAATGTGCCTCATCGCACTCCGGGCCGTGACTCGAAAAATCCGAGCCGAGTGCAGATGAGGGCTCATCTCTCTGGGAGTCCTGCTGTCCACAACGGGGCATGGACAGATGGGGGCACAGCCAGGGGTCAAGATGGCTTCAGCGGACCAGGAAAAGCAGATTCATCTCCCATCTGACCAGAGCCTGGGGAGAGAGAGAGCTGGCAGCTCAAGAGCCAGAAATGGCCCAGATCCCATCCCTGATCCTGACTCCTCGTGAGCCCAAGACCTTCCTCTATTCTGACAGAGACAGCGCAGGGAGAGATGACCACAGGCCTCAGAGCCGTGAAGGCCCCAGAAATGAGCAGAGCAGAGAGAACGCTGGAGCCAGGAAGCCCAGACGCACACCCGAGTTCTGTCTCCCTGGTGACGCTGTGGACGCCACTCTTTCTGAGCCCCCGTTTGAACAAGTGGGCAGAACACACAGAAGTCTCTACAGACATGGCTAACCTCCAGCCATCTCTAGGGTGGCACTGCCCGGATTCATGGGCCGCAAAGGAGGCCTCTGTCAGGTATCCCTGGTCTCTCAGGCCTGGGGACAGTAACAGGCCCCTAAGCTAACACCGCTACACTGAGCCAGGGCTTTGGAGGGCTTAAGATAGCTGATCTATCGTCAGCCATAGCTAAGAGGACTGCCCTGCGGCACCTTTAGGCCTTAGAGACCCTGGTGTGAGCATTCCAGACCTTTCCTTGTCCTAATTGCCTATGTGTCTTACAACGCTCCTCCCCAACCACCTCATTCTTTACTTTCTCGTCACTCAAACTCGACCTTGGCTTTTACTGTCCCAAAAGAGGTATGAGCACACACACACACACACACACACACACACACACACACACACACACACACACACACACACACACACCCCGCCTGGCAAAAAAAAGGAAGTGAAGTGGAGTTGGGTAGGGAGATGGCTTGATGGGTGAAAGTGCTTGTACAAGGAACTGAGTTTGAACCCTAGAGATATATAAAAGGCAGACACATAGGCCTGGGGTCAGTAATCCCTGCTCTCCTACCAAAACACAGCAGGCAGAGACAGGAAGGAGAATTTCAAGAAACTTGAGGGCCATGCAGAAACTTTAGGCACATATGGCCTAAAAACAATAAGGAGACCCTGTCTCAAATAAGTTGGAAGGTGGAGACAGACAGACCTCTCAGGTGGTCTTCTGACTTACACACATGAATCCGTACACATGTGTGCACATGCACACCTACATAGCGAGCACGAATGCACACATAGATACACCCTTCTACATGTGCACACATAGATACACCCTTCTACATGTGCACACATAGATACACCCTTCTACATGTGCACACATAGATACACCCTTCTACATGTGCACACACACATACATACACGCTTGCACACACAGGATCACCCACACACGAACACACACACACACAGACACCTCACTCGGCAGCCTGCCCCGCAGTTCCCTGCTGGTATCCAGATACCTGTGCAGCCTCCGCTAAAGCCAGTCTGGAGTCTGCAAAACCCGGGACTACAAGGAGGGCACGTTGGTCCCATCCCAGGGGTCGGGGGTTGGGAGTGGGACTAGGCATTGGCTGAGTACTCAGGACCAGGTCCCAGAAAGAACGGAGTGTAGAGTCAGAAGGCCATATGCTTTTCAATTTGGCTGGGAAATGATTCCAGGCTCCTCCACAGAGCCCGTGAGGACACCTCTTTGAACAATCTGAGCAACCTAGCCCCATTAGAGGAAAACCCTGCAATCAGAGTCCCTTCTCATTCCTGCAGTAATAAACTGGAATTGACTAGCGCTGGCCTGGCCTCACCCTGCACCCAGGGGGAACAGCAGGGTTAGCATTCAGACTTCAAGATGTCTGAGCCACTAAAGGCAGAATGATCCGGGCAAGGCAGAAAAAGCGAACCTCCTGGATGCGGTACACAGGGGCGCATGGCAGCAGAGGTCTTGTGTCCCCTTTAGCCACCCCCCACCCCAGGTGCCTATCTTCATACCCAGGCCAGCTCCAGGAAGCCAGGCGACTACTATGGCAGTGGGGTAGCCTGTGACAGTGGCCTGCCTCTCCTCCCGGGTGTTGGGACTCCATGCCTGTGCCGACATGTTCCCTCTCTGTGGCTGGAAGTTCAGAGCCAGGGTTCCCTCTTTTTTGGGAAATGGGATGTGCATGGCCATGGTCCGTGGCCCTCTCCAGGGACACACTGGGGAAGGAAGGGGGCCATGTGTGGTGGGAGGAGGCAGTTTCGTCCTCACTGATGTCTGAGAAAAGAGCAAAGATAAATCTCACACGCAGGCCGTGGCCGTGTAGATGTCATTAAACTCTTCCCAGCCGGTGTCCGGAGCCCTCCACTCCCATGGTGTGTACTCTTAAACCAAGTCCCTCATCACTGAAGAACTCATGACAAAGAGCTCCCACGAGGTACCACCCAGAGGATGCCTCATGAGTCCTACGGCAGCTTAGCTGCATAGCAAGACCCTGTCTCATAACACAATATATAAACAGTGTGGCACAGTGGTGCTTGCTTGTAACCCCAGCACTTGGCGGGAGGGTCAGGGGTTCGAGACTAGCCTAGTCTACATAACTAGTTCAAAGCCAGGTTAGGTTAAAGGAGGCCTTATCTCAAGAAAACCAAATCAGGCAGTGGCAATGGTGGAACACACCTTTAATCCTAGCTCTCGGTGGGCAGAGACAGGGGGATCTCTGAGTTTGAGGCTAAACTGGTCTACAGAGTGAGTTCCAGGACAGCCAATGCTACACAGAGAAACCCTGTCGAGAGAGAGAGAGAGAGAGAGAGAGAGAGAGAGAAGAGAGAGAGAGAACAAAATGAACAGTTGACAGCCTATGGAGGCTGGCTCAGCACTGGCTGGGCAGAATGGTCACGTGACTGTCCTCGGAGGGAGGCTGGAAAGCAGAGAACTCAGGCACCCAGATCTCCTGAGATGGTGAATCCCGACATCCTGCCAGCAAATGGCTTCCCATCCTTGGTGAGAGCCAGGAGGAAAGGCTGGAGTTCGGGACCGTGGAGGACTGTCATCAGTAAGCCTGGAGAGAGGTGAGGTTGAAGGACCAAAGGCAGGCTCCTCACCCAGCTGGGCGATGCTGGGAGCCTGGCTAAACCGAGGGGAGACCACGGTTCCACTCTCTCTGTTAAGATTTATAAATGTTTATTTCTGTGCATGAGCATGTCCATGTGTGCACCGTGTGTGGGCGACACCAGTGGAGGCCAGAGGAAGGAAGAGCCTCCTGAGCTGCCGTTACACGTGAGGCCCACACAATGGCTGCTGGGAACGGGATTCCAATCCACTGGAAAGCATCAAGGGAGTTTACCTCGTGAGCCATCCCCCCGCCGCTGGTTCTTCTTCTAAATACTGGTGCTTCCAAAAGCTCTGCTACCTGCTCTTCATTTCAGGTGCTCCTCCAACGGCTGGGCACGAAAGCCCTTGACCCCTGGCACACTAGACAATGACTCCTGCGACCTCACCATACCCAGCACGAAGCCCAGTCTCCAGCCCTTAGCAGAGATGGCTGCCTCAGCCCTTAGCAAAGATGGGTGCCTCCATTCCACAAGCCTCTCGCATTTAGTGTGTCTAGAATTAGTCGCATCGGCCCACCCCAGGCAGAGACCTTGGCCACACCAAACATCACTACCCACAGTCACACCTACCAATCCCTCCCACCATCCAGCACCCCCAGCTTCAACTCCACAAGCCCACCCCTCCCAACCGCCGCCCAGATGGCCCCAAATGCCACTCTTTCCTCAGCCCTCCGCACGCGTGCCTACGACACCTCTGTGGTGCGGACACTGTGCGCCCGCGGCTGCTCACAACCTTCAAGTTCTACAACCGTGGAGGTGAAACCGCACCTTTGTGCCCTCACACCTGAGGCTGAATGAGGTCAGCTCCCAGGAAAGGTCGAACCAGAAAGGAACAGAAGGCAGTTAACATTCCTCTCGGCACCTGTCAGCTCAAGCGTGTCAATCCAGAGGAGGTCTGGGTCTGACCTGTTTGGCAACAAGCAGCAGCTCTGAAAATTCCAGCAGCCACAGGAGGGCAGTTTTTAGGGTAACCGGGATGGGGGAGACACAGACAAATAGCAGTCCTGAGACTCAACGAAGAGGTGAAGGAAGAGAAGGCTGAGGCACAAAGGCCCCCGGTCCCCCCTTTCCCACTTAAGTCCTGGGAGGCCTGGCAGAGATGGACCCATGCAGAAAGCTTCGGCATCTAATTAAACATTTTAGACTCCACTGCACGTGAGCAGGGAACCTGAGTCCCCCACGGAACCCTGACAAATGAGTCGTTTCCAATCAATCTATCACCATAGCATCTGGGTACCTCAGGAAGATGAAAATAGGGCCAACACATAAATGAAAACCAATATACAAACAATCGTCTCCCACACAGGCCTCCAGGAAACCACAGGCAAGGCCATCTGCCAAGACGCCCGCCTGCCTGCCCGCCTGCCCGGCTTTGCTTCCTGCAGCCAGCAACCGGAGTAAGCATGGCTTGCTGTGAGATTTAACAACAGAGAGCTCTCCCCCTTGACTCTCCACTGGTGCCCCTCGGCTGAATGTCCACTCACCCAAGCTGGAAGGAAATCAGAGACGGGCAATTGAGTCAGGTTTCTATAGGCTGCCTCACTCCAGGAATTTGTTAGAAATAAACAGTTGGGACAGAACCGAAGAAAGACTGTGAGTCGTCTGAAGGTTGGGAATTCACAGATTTCTTTCACAGACACGGAGATCTGCAAGACACCATCCAGATGCCCCTGGAAAGAACGCTCTCGGGAAGCAACAATAAAGTCTTTGTTTTAAATCATTTCTTTCCAAATTTGTTTAACAAGTAGATGGGGTCCCCTGCATCATGACAAGTGTGTGGAAGGCAACTCATGGGAGCTGGGGTCTCTCCTGACACCAGTAAAGTCCCCTCCCGGGGGATGGGGGGAGCATGGGTTGGAGAGGTGGCTCAGTGGTTAAGAGTGGTTAAGGACTGCTCTTCCAGAGGTCCTGAGTTCAAATCCCAGCACCCACACGGTGGCTCACAACCATCTGTAATGGGATCTGATGCCCTCTTCTAGCATGCAGGTGTTGACGCAGATAGAGCACTCATCTACATAAAATAAATCAAAATGAAGTCCCCCCAGGGCTCCAACTCAGGTTGTCAGTCTTGGCAGCAAGAACTTTCAGTGACTGGGCCGTCTACCCAGCTCAGTGGTAGCATCTCTCCTTGGCAGCTTCAACCAGAGCAGCCTCAATGCCCTGGATCTGATAACCCCAGTCAGCGATGCCCAGGGTAGGGCACACCCAGCATGGTAAAAACAGGGTAACAGCAGGACTGAGGTGGGAGTGCGGGCGGGGGGTTCCACTGTAAGCATCCCTTCCTCCCGTGTTCCATCAATCACTGGATTTTATATAGATAGCAACCGGCCCTCCAGAAGGCCAAGAAGCAACAGGCAAAGACTGTTCTGCCGATGGGAGAGCATCAGAGACCACCGCGGGAGGACAAGGATGGCCCACTGTGAGAGCTACTCCTGGACAAGCAAATATTTTCATCTCGGCAGTTTATCTGCTCCCCCCGCCAATGTTTTAGGTGGAACAGGCAAATATTTACACAGCTAAGCAGCGTTTCCTGACTCTGGGCGTCTGTTTGTAGGAGGAAGTGACCCGAGCCTGTGACAATATTATTCTATAAAGCTCTGTGAAGCCAGAGGCTCCCCTTTGCCCTTCTTATGCGCCCACTGTGCAAACGAGACTCCGTGGACTGTCTGTGTTGCCAATGTTTTTCTTAAAGTTTTAATGGATCCGTGAGATCAAGGGAACCGTGTGTATTCTTGGCTCAGGAAAACTTGGTTTTTTTTTTTTTTTTGGTTCTTTTTTTCGGAGCTGGGGATCGAACCCAGGGCCTTGTGCTTCCTAGGCAAGCGCTCTACCACTGAGCTAAATCCCCAACCCCAGGAAAACTCGGTTTTAACGGAGTCTTTGTCCCAGTCTCTCCTCCTCCGATCCCGGGGGGCAGTCTGACATATAGCCAACTTTCAGCGTCTCTCTTAAGTGAGGAACAAAAGGACTCAACTCCAAAAGGAGCCTAGCGTGAAAACAACCTCGGAGCGGGCACGCCTGCTGCACCTCAGACCCACTGGGAAGTGTCTAGAGGTCCAGCGGCTCAGGCTACAGCCAGTCCAATCAAGTGTGCATCTCCGATTTCATAAACGGAAGTGCGGGAGCATTTACCAAAGGCCTCCGTGAGATTCTAGGCAGCAATAAAAGGTCCGAAGCCGGGCTCTCAGGGCTCAGACGCCTCGTTCTTTTGAATACCTAAGACCAGGACATTTCTAACCGTGTTCGATGCCAAAGTGAAAACTCTCCTTCCAAAATGACCACTGCGGCTTTCCGATGACGCCATGAGAATGTCAACCTGGAAGCCAGAAGAGATGTCTGAGCCCACACAACACCGTGTAAACCTACTGGCCTGCAGCCTGCTGGTCAATTCCCTCTTGGGGTTCTGTCAAGAATGAGCCAGGATTACAGTCCTTGCTCTAAATGTCACAGTCTGTTAGACGGATCAGCTTGGCTCTGAATAGGATGCTGGGGCTCTGCTATGAACACCACAGGAATTTCTGACTTGATCGTTCTAGGTCAAGGTTCTAGAGGCCCTTTCCTTCAAACCAAGCTCCCTAAAGATTATTTTCATCTTTAATTTAATTTAGTTTTTATGTGTATTGGTGTTTTGCCTGCATGTATGGCTGTGCACTGCACACATGCAATACCAGCAGAGGCCAGAAGAGGGCATGAGATCCCCTGGTTCTTGAGTTACAGACTGTTGTGAGCCACAATGTGGGTGCTAGAAATTGAACCCTGGTCCTCTGGTCCTTTAAACAGTTCCATCCCAGCCCTGAGAATTCTTGCATGTAGGGGTGGTAGGTACTGAGTCAAAACTCTCTCTCTCTTTTTAAAATTTTATTGTATTTGCAAAATAATAAAATTTTAATCTTTAAACTATTAAATTTATGCAGCTTGCTACAATATCAGTAAAAATTATCTTATTTATTATTGTCATATCTCTGTAGCGTGTGTGTGTGTGTGTGTGTGTGTGTGTGTGTGTGTGTTCGTGCAGTAGGAACCAGTCCGCTCCTACAGTGTGATCCAGGAGCCCAGGCACCAGATGCAGGTCCTCAGGTTTGTGCTGAGTCAGAAGCAGCTTTTACCCACTGAGCCTCCTCATGAGCCCTCAGAACCCTACTTCTTGCATTCAAGTAGAACCCTAGTTCCTGGAAGAGGACTATATCCTGTTCCTTCCCGACACCAAACCTAAAAGCAACTTTACATTGAGCACAGGGAACCCCCACAATGCACAGCCACAGGAAACCTACAATGTCCGCCTCTGTCCACTCCATCTGGGTGGATGCTACTCTGGTAGCCTAGCGGATGAATAACAAGACATGACTATGGGAGGATCCTGCACAGTGCCACCCTGAGAGCAGTGAGTGTCCCCAGCCCTTCCCAACCTTGGTCTGGGAAAGCCAGCACCACAAGCAGCTGGAGTCTCTGGACCGAGCTGCTGTTTTCTGGCCAAAACAGGAACGTGTCTCTTTTATAAAGGGTTCCCTTGCACAATGAGGTAGCAAAATCGATCATATTTTTTACTTGCTGTTTTTAAAAAGGGCTCCTTCTGAAAGGAAGGAATGAAAGGCTTCATTTCCCACTGATTCTTATCATTAAAACCCAAGGCTACTCCAGAGTTCTGTAAGGCAAGTGACACACGTGGGGAAGGCTTGTGGCGAGGCAGAGAGGATGGAGGAGTCTGATTTAGGTCAAGAGTACACACGCAGGGAACAGAACAAGGGCTGGCATGTCTTCCTGGGAAGTTACCACGTACAAAAGTCAGGTTTGAACCTTTGAAAAGCCCATTCCAGGGGTGGGGCAGGGCAGGGTCATGGGCGGCGGGATCTTTAACAGGAGATTCAGGACTTAGATTCAACACCTCCCGCTACCCAAATGAAACAAAGTTAAGGGTAGGATGCACAGTGATAATTGTGCTGGCTACTTTTGTATCGACTTGACACAAGCTCCAGACATTTCAGAAGAGGGGATCTCAACCGAGAAAATGCTTTCATCTGTGGGGTATTGTCTTGATTTATGATGTGTAAGGGCCCAGTTCATTGAGGCTGGTGCCATCCCAGGGCAGGAGTATTTAAGAAGGCAGGCTGAGCCAGCCAGAAGGACCAAGCCATACAAGGCCCTCTTCAGCATCTGTCTGCTTCAGTTCCTGCCTGCAGGTTCCTGTCCTAGGTTCCTGCCTGACTTCCCTCAGTGATAAGGCATAATGACCAAGAGTTGTGAGCTGAAATGAACCCTTTCCTCCCCTTTGGTCAATGTTTATCACAGCAATAGAAACCCTAAGACACATGATACTTAAATTCATCAGGAACATTCGAGAGTGAGGGGAGATAGAATCAGACCTCACAGAACACACCACGGAAATCCCTTAGCGACTCAGCAGTTAGGTTTACTTGAGCTTTCCTTCCTTCCCTCCTTCTCCCACATCTCTCTCTTCCTTCCTTTCCCCCGGAGCTGGGGACCGAACCCAGGGCCTTGCGCTTGCTAGGCAAGTGCTCTACCACTGAGCTAAATCCCCAACCCCTCCCTTCCTTTTTTTTAATGTGGAGATTTATACCAAGACTCAAAAGCAGTCGTTATACATAAAGTAAAGCACCCAGAGGAGGTATTTGACTGTTTATGAGATCCGGAGAGGCAAGTCCCAGTAATGTCGGCTGGGACGTTGTGGACCACTAAAAACATCTCTCTCTTTTAATACAAAAAGGCAGATGAACAAAATATGCACAAGTAATTTAAGATGTGATCAATCAGAAGCTGGGACCCTTTTCCAGAACCCCATCACTGTTCAGTCGCAGTTTCAACAGAAAAATCATAACACAATCAATCAATCAATCAGTCAGTCAGTCAATCAATCAATCAGGTGCTTTAAATGCCACGCTGAGCTATGAGCTGTCCTTGATTCTGCAGTCCTTAGAGATCTCTTTAGCCTGCCTGCTTGCACTGTATCTATCTATCCTGGTAACAAGCTAGAGGAAATGGTTTCCTAGCCGACTGCAGGCTAGAAAATAACAAAACTGGCCAAGTAGGGAACAGAGAATCCAGACACAGAGGAACTTGACAGCTGAAAGCTACCAGGAAGGGGGAGGAGAACTGAACGCAGAGGAGCCAGCATCTCAAAGAAAGTAGCAGCCATAAGTTCTAATACAGAGTAACAAATGGCTGGCAAGTGAAGACCCAAGCGGGAGATTCAGCTGCAGAGGGAGGGGTGACTGACCGCAAGGGGAGAAAGCAAACAAAAATGCTTTAAAAAAAAAAAAAAGAAGAAGAAGAAGAAAAGAAAAGCTATTAGCAGTGATGCCTCTGAAGGCAGAGGCAGGCGGTTCTCTGAGTTCGAGACCAGCCGGTCTACAGAGTGAGTTCCAGGACAGTTGAGACTATTCAGAGAAACCCTGACTTAAAAACAACAACAGAAAAAGAGGGCCATTCTAAAGATATGCCTTTGGATTTAAAGGAAAATATACAAACAATGAACAAACACTTGGGAAACAGAAAACTTTGGGGTTGGGGATTTAGCTCAGTGGTAGAGCACTTGCCTAGCAAGCGCAAGGCCCTGGGTTCAGTCCTCAGCTCCGGAAAAAAAAAAAAAAAGAAAGAAAACTTTTCCATCTAAAGACCTACTAGGAAGACATAACAGCAGATTATACACAACAGAAGAAATGTTCAATGAGCTTAAAAATAGATTTATGCAAATGACAAAGTCATTTACACTGAAGGAGAGAGAGAGAGACAGAGAGAGAGAGAGAGACAGAGAGACAGAGAGAGAGAGACAGAGAGAGTGAGTAACAGAGTTCAATGTATCTGAAGACATGTGAGCTGGATTTTTTGACCAAGGTGATGAAAATATCAATTCAAGAAATAAGACAAACAATCCCCAAGAAGGCCAGGATTGGACACACCTTTAATCTCAGTGCTCAGGAGTCAAAGGGGAACAGATCCTCTGCAGAGACTGCTCAGTGATTAAGAAGCACTGGCTCCCTTTCCGGAGGCCTGGTGTTCAGTCACAAAAACTATCTGAAGCTGGCAAAATCACGCCTCTGCTAGAGCCCGAGGCAAATCATAGTCAGCTGCTGTGGTCAGTCGGAAGCAGCCCCATACCCCACACCTGGGATTAGAACAAAAGCTCATTCCTGTGATATCTTGTGTTTTGTTTTGTTTTGTTTTGTTTTTGAAAAAACCAAAATTCCAGAATTGTCACTACACATGTCAGCTCACAACTATCTATAGCTCCAGTTCCAGGGAGCTGACATGACCCCTTCTGGTCTCTGCAGGTGACAAAAATACATGTGGGGCTGAGACATTCAATAAGACATATATTCGGGCAAAACACTCATACACATAAACACGGGCTGGAGAGATGGCTCAGCGGTTAAGAGCACTGACTGCTCTTCCAGAGGTCCTGGGTTCAAATCCCAGCAACCACATGGTGGCTCACAACCATCTGTAATGGGATCCGATGCCCTCTTCTGGTGTGTCTGAGGACAGCGACAGTGTACTTATATACATAAAATAAATAAATAGATTTTTTTAAAAAAATATTTTTTTTAAAAAAATAAGTGAACAAGTAAAATTCCAAAATAAAATAAAGTTAAAACGTTTTTTTTTAGATAAACAGAAACTGCACGAATCTGTCATCAGCCGACTTACACTGTTAAAAAAGACTGTTTTCAAGCTAAGTGGAAATAAAAGCAGACAGAAACACAAACACAGAGGGAAAAATTAAAGGCACTCGAAATGGTAAGAATGTGGGTGGAAACTTTATTACTCTCTTTAGACAACTGATTGTTTAAAATAAAGCTAAAACAACACCAACTATATTACGGTGTTTATAACCACAGCTAAAATGCATGTATGCGTACACAGACATATATTTATGTCTATGTAAAGCTAAAAATAATGTAGGACGACAAAGTGGAGACCGAGAGAAGAAAAGCCCATCGTCAGGGCGTTCAGATATGACGTGCCATCTCAAGGTAGTCTGCAATACAGACAAAACGCTAATAATTAACACATTATGTAAGGAGGGCTGGAGAGATGGCTCAGCGGTTAGAGCACCGACTGCTCTTCCAGAGGTCCTGAGTTCAAATCCCAGCAACCACATGGTGGCTCACAACCATCTGTAATGAGATCTGATGCCCTCTTCTGCTGTGTCTGAAGACAGCTACAGTGTACTCATATACATAAAATAAATAAATCTTAAAAAAAATAAAGACATCATGTAAGGACCTGGAGAGATGGCTTTGGGGTGCTCACTGCTCTTTCAGAAATTCAGCTCAACCCCTTGCGCCCACGTCCAGTAGCTCACAATCGCCTGTAACTAAATCTCCAGGGGCTGTGATACCCCTCTCTTTTGGCCTCCTTGGTACCTCCACACATGTTAGATACATACAGACACATGCATATACACAGATGTAAAAAAAAATATATAAATCATAAGCCAGGCAGTGGTGGTGCATGCCTTTAGTGCCAGCACTTGGGAGGCAGAGGTAGGGGAGTCTGTGAGTTCAAGACCAGCCTGGTCTACAGAGCTAATTCTAGGAGAGCCCGGGCTACCCAAAGAAACCATGTCTTGAAAAATAAATAATAATGATAATAATAATAAATAATTATAGTTTTTAAAATCACCTAAAATGATAGATCAATTATAAACATTTGATTAACCCAAAAGATGACTGGAAGAGGGAGAAACAGGGTGTGCAGAACCAATTTAAGAACGGCTGCATTATAGACTTGAGTTGCATTATATAAATTACATTAAATGTAAATGGAATAAACTAATGAGCTGGGGAAGACTATCAGACTAAATTAAGGAGGCGAGCCAAGTTTGTGCTCTCCATGATAGACACACTTTAAATACAAAAATACAGATAGGTTATAAAACGAAAGGAGGGCCAGGCATGGTGAGGCACACCTTTAATCCCAGCGCTCAGGAGGCAGAGGCAGGTAGGTCTCTGAGTTCAAGGCCAGCCTGGTCTACAAAGTGAGTTCAGGATAGCCAGGGCTACACAGAGAAACCCTGTCACAGAAAACAAAAAGAAAGGAAAAGAAAGAATGGAAAAATATATCTATTATTATATATCAATCAGGTGAAATAAACTTGAAACAAGGAGCATTATCCCGAACACAGAAACACACCTATACCGTTAGGAAGGGTGTTTGATACCTGGGGAGACGGCTCAGCAGGCAAAGGTGAACCAGAGCTCAACCCGAGGTAACATACGGTGGAAGGAGAGAACTGACTACCACAAGCTGTCCTCTGACCCCCACATACAGACCATGGCTAACAAGTTATGTCTGCCGAGCACACAAAATAAAATGTGTTTTTTTTAAAACAGAAAATATATGTATTTTCTGTTTTTATGCCAACTTGACACATCAGAGACACAGCTAGGGTCATCAGAGGAAGGAGCCTCAACTGAGAAAATGCCTTCGTGAGATTGGGCTGTCGAAGCCTGTGGGGCATTTCCTTAATTAGTGATTGATGGGGGAGGGCCCAGCCCATTGTGGGCGGTGCCATCCCCTGGGCTGATGATCCTGGGTTCTACAAGAAAGCAGGCTGAGCAAGGTATGGGGAGTAAGCCAGTAAGCAGCACCCCTCCATGGCCTCTGCTTCAGCGCCTGCCTCCAGGTTCCTGCCCTGTGTGAGTTCCTGTCCTGACTTCTATCAGTGATAAACACTAAAGTGTAAGCCAAATAAATCCTTTTCTCCCCCCAAGTTGCTTTGGTCATGGTGTTTCAACACAGCAGTAGTGACCCTAAGACAATATATCAAGTAACTAAAATAAAACAGAAACAATTTAAATGGATATTAGAAAATATTTGGGTGTCAAAACACATGTTGGTGGGTAAAGTGCTTGATGTTCGAATGTGAAAACCTGAGTTTGGATCCCTAGTACCCATGGAAAAATCTGGTGCAACCCAACACCCCAGTAGCCCCAGATCTGAGCAAGCAGAAACCAGATTCTTGCTGCTCAGCCAAGCCAAAATGGCGAGCTCCAGGTTCAGTGATGAACCTTGTCTCAAAAAAACAGAGAGGACCAGGATCGATGCTATACACCTCTGACCACAGAACTCAAGAGGCAGAGGCCAGCCTGGTCCTCATAGCAAGTTTCGGGCAAGTCAGGCTAGAGACCCTGTTGGGGGAGGGAAGTTGAGGGGGCATGGAGAAAGGGAAAGGAAGTGGGAAGGAGGGAAAGACACCTGTCTCTGGCCTCCACAGGTGCATACACATGTGCACACAACTGTACATACATGCACATACCACATGGACACACAGAAAATACTAAACACTGATTCCTGGGGCAGATCAATAGGAATGATACACTAACAGCTAAACTACTATTACAAGAAGGACTCGGGCTGGAGAGATGACTCAGCGGTTAAGAGCACTATCTGCTCTTCCAGAGGTCCTGAGTTCAAATCCCAGCAACCACATGGTGGTTCACAACCATCTGTAATGGGATCCGATGCCCTCTTCTGGTGTGTCTGAAGACAGCTACAGTGTACTTACATATAATAAATGAATCTTAAAAAAACAAAAAACAAGAAGGACTCAAGGGAAGGGACTGTCAATTTCAGTCAGGAAAGAAAGATCACAAAAGATTCCTCAAAAAAGTAAAAGAAAATGACTCTTGGGAGCAGTTTGATTGAGTCGACAACTTGTGTGAACTAGACAAACTTCTAAGAAACGAATATGCGGGCTGTAGAGATGGCTCAGTGGTTAAGAGCACTGACTGCCTTTCCAGAGGTCCTGAGTTCAATTCCCAGCAACCACATGGTGGCTCACAGCCATCTGTAATGGGATCCGATGCCCTCTTCTGGTGTGTCTGAAGACAACTACTCATATATAAAATAAATAAATTGGGGTTGGGGATTTAGCTCAGTGGTAGAGCGCTTGCCCAGGAAGCGCAAGGCCCTGGGTTCGGTCCCCAGCTCCGAAAAAAAGAACAAAAAAATAAAATAAAATAAAATAAAATAAAATAAAATAAATAAATCAAAAGGAGAGAGAAAATGGTAAATCTGGCAGAAGAAAAATATTCTGAATGATTCCATGTCTTTTATATGACCAAAACCATAATTTTTAAGACTTACTTTAGTTAAGCATGTGTTTGTGTCTATGAAAGTGAGTGCAAGTACCTGAGGTAACCAGCAGAGGGCAGGCTGTTACAAACTTCCTAACACAGTGCTGGGAACAGAACTTGCGTCCTCTGGGCTAGTGACTACTGAGTCATTTTTCCAGCCCTCCCCACAAAGTCAGATTTAACACTTCCAACCTAGGCATTCCAGCAGGTTTTACTGGTAGATTCTAAGAAACACAAAACAAACAATATTAAAATCCAAATTTTCTTAGGGCTGGGAATGTACTTGCCTGGCATAGGCGCTCTGGACTTAATGTCCAGCACTGGAAAACAAAACAAAATAAAACAAAACAAAAACACTAGATTTTTAAAAAAGCCAAGAAACATTTAAAAATTTTAAAATCTTATAAGCCAGGTGATGGCGCACACCTTTCGGCTCAGCACTCCGGAGGCAGAAGCAGGCTATGTGAGTTTGAGGCCAGCCTGGTCTACAGGGCAAGCTCCAGGACAGCTGTTATACAGAGAAACCCTGTCTCAAAAAACAAAAAAAAATATTATGTCAAACAAACAAACAAAATGCTTCTTTTATATTTAAAAAATTATGTCTATGTGTGTCTGCCTGGGTGATTTATTGATTCGTACACTCCTGTAAATCCTGCACTTGGGAGATGGGAGGATCAGAAGTTCAAGGTCATCTTCAGCCACGCTGGAATCCAAGGCCAGCCTGAGCTACCAGAGACCCTGGAATAAAAAGAACACACTCAGGCATAATTCTTTTGCAATGCAGAGAGAAGAGAAGCCATCTGTGAGGCTGTCATGGTGTAGACATCAAAAAGCAGATAAGGATTTCTTACAATAACACTACGGGCAAACCCCTCAACAAACGATCAGGACATCAAGTACACCGGTTTAACATTCTTTTTAGATCATCTTGCTTTACCATAGTGACAGGATTAAAAAAGGAAAAGCACTGTCACCATCTCCACAGATTCAGGAAAAGCATCTGACAGCATTCAGTCCTGCTGGCACCAGGACAATGGCTCAGGCCATCCCTAGAAGCCAAGCGCGGTGGTGGTTCACACCTGTAATCCCACCTCCAGGGAGGCAGAGATGGTGGGTCCCTGAGGCTCACTGCCCAGTCAGCCTAGCCTCCATGGTGAGGTCCCAGCTGATGATAGTCTCAAAGGCTGCTCGGTGCACAGTACCGGAGGAATCAGGTTGTTTCTCGGACCTCCACAGGATGTGGAGAGCTCTCTCTCTCTCTCTCTCTCTCTCTCTCTCTCTCTCTCTCTCTCTCTCTCTCTCACACACACACACACACACACTCTCTCTCTCTCTCTCTCTCTCTCTCTCTCTCTCTCTCAATCAATCTCTCTCTCTCTCTCTCTCTCTCTCTCTCTCTCTCTCTCTCTCTCTCTCTCTCTCTCTCTCTCTCTCTCTCTCTCTCTCTCTCACACTAGGAATAGAGAGGAATTTATTTTGACCTGATAAAAGACATTCACTAAAACACTATGTCTGACACTGTGGTCTTGAAACCAGACAAATGCTTTTCCCTTGAGGTAAGAATACGGCGCATGCCTGGCGGGCCTGGCCCACGCTTTCAATCTGGTGCTTCGGAGGCAGAAGCAGGTGGATGGCGGAGTTTGAGGCCAGTCTGATCTATAATGCAAGCCTGGTCTACAAAGTGAGTTCTAAGACAGCCAGGGCTACACAGAGAAACCCTGTCTTAAACTCAAAACAAGACCCACCAGCTCTTAGTCCTTTTACGTGGAACTGGAGTCCTCACTGATGACAGACAGACAGATCTGTCTTAAACCCCGCCCCCTGGGGAAAAAGAGATCTATGCATTTCACTATATATAAACCATACGTACCTAAATAGCACCTATACCAGGAAGCTGTGAAAAAGAAGAGAACACACAGGACCAGCGATGACGGGTGAGAGTCCTGGGCCCATCGGGACATGGTGGCATTGCGCAGAAGTGTGTATGACGGCCACTGAGTTGGCCAGAACGACTTGTGTTTGGTGGGGGCTGTGGAAAGTGACTGAGGTGGACAGTAAGGAGGGAAAAAACAATTCCCTGTTGTGTGTTGGTTGAAAATGGCTGCCACTAGTGAAGGAGCTGACCCAGAATATACCAGACAAAAGCCCAATTGTTCCTTTACCTACGAGGGCCCTCGTCAAAATGCCAACGCTGGAGGTGGAGAGACCACTCACAGGTTAAGGGCACTCGTTGTTCATGTAGAGGGGCCAAGTTTGATTCCCAGCATCCACGTAAGACAGCTCACTACCACATGTATGTAACCTCCGTCCCAGGGGATCCAGTGCCCCACGAAGGACACGTGTATGCATGAAAACTTGTGCAGACACACGTACATATTTTTTTTAAATCTTGGGTTGGGCATAAATTTGCCTCACAAAAGTTTCCACAGACTTTGAGCTTCAGTCATAAAAAAGTCACTGCCAAGATGAGAGACA
This sequence comes from Rattus rattus, assembly GCF_011064425.1. Classification (NCBI taxonomy): domain Eukaryota; kingdom Metazoa; phylum Chordata; class Mammalia; order Rodentia; family Muridae; genus Rattus; species Rattus rattus. Next base: position 23,558,914 of record NC_046154.1, on the reverse strand, counting down.
GCCAGACCCTAGTATGAGGAAGCACGGGTTGAATACCTGCCTCCCCGATCTGGGGGGGCTCTCGATCCAAATCTTAGAAAACAAACCTTGAAAGGCAGCAAACTCCTGAAGCTGAGGTCTGTGGCCATGGCCCCTGTGACTGTTACTCTTTTGAAACGTAGGGACACAGAGCCAGGGCTAATGAGAGAGCTCTCCCGCCGGCATAGAAAAAAAGATCTGCTGGGCTGTGGAGGCACACAGCTTTAGTCCCAGCACTTGGGAGGCAGGCAGGTGGATCCAAGTTCGAGGCCAGCCTGGTCTACAGAATGAGTAGCCTCTCTGTAAGCCAGGGCTACATAGAGAAACCCTGTCCAGAAAGAGAACAAGATCTATGCCTAACCTGGGTACTACTAACTTGTCCCAGAGAAAAGAGACTTGAAGGAGGAAGAGGGAAGTGGGACTAGGGTCCTCTGGTGGTCAAAATCCCTTTGAGGAGTCTCCATTATCCGCAGTGGAAACACAGAGCCCAGAAAATGTTACTGTTTTTACCCCAGTTAGGCAAACATTGGTGAGTCAAGCCTCTGCCTGAGGCCAGTGGGAGAGCAGGAGACATTGCTGTCTGACCGAGCCTGGTGTTTCTGAATGGCAGGCACGCCAAGCTGTGGTAACAGTTGACCCCCCCATCACCCCACACACACACTCACACCCTCCCCCCTCATGACACTCGGCCACAGTCCACATGTGGTCCCTGTCTTTCAGACGTGTAATAAACAGCCATGATTTCAGTCAAGACAACTGTCTTGTATCCCAAATTCGTCATTTCATGGTTAAGCTGCCGCCACCGGCTTGGCCAACAGACGTGCGTAACAGAAAGTAGAGATTCCTAACCCTCTGGCCCATCCCCTACCCTGCCCTCAACTCAAGATGAGACCGGTGACGTCCCAGAGCCCGAGCGCCGCCACTCACTAGGCCAAGTGCCCACCGAGATTACCAAGCAGCTTCCCTGTGCCAGGCTTGCCATCTACAAGCCTGATTTATTTTTTCCAATAAGAGAAAAGAAGTAAAGACCCTCTGAGCGAAGCCTAATATATATATCACAATATTTATTTTTGGTGGAGTAATGGATCGGTCTTGCGGGGAAGCTGGAGAAAAGGCATCTTGTGAACACGGATGTAAATCAGTCACTCTGAACACCTCGGGGAATCTGTCTTCCCACCCCGCCCCCTGCTAACTGTACTGTGAAGTAAACAGCTGATTTCTTGACAGGCGTCATTTTATTTGTTCCTTATCTAACACTAACAACAGACTTAAGGATGTCAGGCCCAGGAAGCGACCCCTTCTCCGATGTCCAATCCCCCAAAAGGCTGGCCACCCAGAGAGAAAGTTGGGCCAGCAATCTGCAGGTGTTAGCGGTGGCTGACACTAAGTGTGAAGTTCTAAGGAGGGATTGGAAGGGTGTGGCTGGGCTCCGGATACAAGGTTCCTGAGGGATATGCCCACTTATTACAGCCTGTCCCCAGCCACATTAATGAACTACACAGCAAGTCAGGAAGAAAACGGAGGAGCGGGAAAGACTCAAAGGACCTTCAACGGGTCTGCAAGCCAGCTCTTCCAGGCAGAGCCGTTTCGATCCGAGCCATTCCTAATATTAATTATTCTGTGCATCTCCCAGGCTCCGATGCTCACACGCTACAAAGAACACAGGGCCTTTTAATTTTCCTACCTGTCCCCGGTACCAGTGATGATAAATCAAAGATACAGAGAAACCACACATGACTAATGAACCAGTCTACTAATGAGGAGCAAAGATCACTCGACAGGATGACACCATCACCTGTCACAGTCAGCAATATCCTGGAGGCTTGAGGTGGCAGGCCCGGAGGGTAGAGCGAGGGATACGTTTTGCCAAGCCAAAGGCACTTTGGGATAATTGAGAGGATCCTCCAGGTGCCTGCTATCCAGGCAGGAAAGAGTTCATTCACAGGAACTCTGCCCCTTCAAATTAGCCTTGGAAAATTACTGATAGTCTAGCCAGTCTCTCGGGTTGAGCTCGTCCGCCCTTAAACGCAGCTGGAGCCCCAACACCCCACCGTGGCAATCTCAGACGCTCTTAGGGCAAACATCCAACCTCAACTATCAGCAGCCTTAACTGTTCATTCGCAGGTCTTTTTGTGTGTTCCTACGTGGGTGGTGCATGTTAGGGGGAGGGCACACATGCACATGTGCGTGTGCATATGGAGGCCAGAGGTCAACCTCAGGTGGTCAATGCTAGCTAGCCATCTTGCTTTTGCTTTTCTTCTAAGAACAGCAATCTTGGGGGCTGGAGAGGTGGCTCGGCGGTTAAGAGCACTGACTGCTCTTCCAGAGGTCCTGAGTTCAATTCCCAGCAACCACATGGTGGCTCGCAGACATCTGCAATGGGATCCGATGCCCTCTTCTGGTGTGTCTGTTTTATCTTTTTTTTTTTTTTTTTTTTTTTCGGAGCTGGGGACCGAACCAGGGGGCCTGCGCTTGCTAGGCAAGTGCTCTACCACTGAGCTAAATCCCCCAACCCCCTGGTGTGTCTGAAGATAGATACACCCAAAATAAATAAATAATCCTTTCCAAAAAAAGCAGCAATTCTCTTTACATTTATTTCTTTTGCCTGTGGGGGAGATGCACCTCAGCTCATCAGTGAAGGTCAGGGATAACTTTTGGAAATAGTTCTTCCCTTCCACCCTGTGGGTCTCAGAGATCGACACCAGGGAGTCCATCTTAGCAACAGCTGACTTGACCTAGCCTTTTTTCTTTTTTCCTATTTTTTTTTAAAGATGGGTCTCTTGGCCAGGCAGTGGTGCTGCATGTCTTTAATCCCAGCACTTGGAAGGCACAGGCAGGCAGATCTCTATGAGTTTGAGGCCAGCCTGGTCTATAGGGTGAGTTCCAGGACAGCCAGGGCTACACAGAGACACCCTGTGAAGAAAATCCAATGGATCCCTTCATTGCCCAGTAGACCGGGCTGGCCGGACAGTAAGTCCTGAAGACCCATCCGTCTCTACCTCCCCACGACCGAGATAAGGACATGCCACCGAGCTCAGCTTTCTCACATGGCTTCTGAGATTCCAATTCCGGTCCTCAAGCACTTCACCAACTGACCAATCTCCCCAGCCCGAATGACAGATCTTTAATAAAGCTGGATCAATATTCAAGTAGCTGGGCCAACAAAATGTCACAGCAGATCCTAGGTACTGGGGCAGATCCGTAAACACAGCAGTAAACACGGGGTGGGGGTGGGGAGGAGAAGAGTGTCCCCTCAGTCCTGGTCTATCGACTTTACCACATCAAGACCAAGACCCAGACCAGGGTCAGGGTTGGAGCCGGAATGGATTCTTTGCAAGACTGCTGTGAGGTGACACGAGAGTTCAGGGCTAACTGGGCAAGGACATGGAAATTCAATCCAGGGTCCTCTCTGCCTAGACAAGCACTTTGCGAAGAGGAACCAGAAGAAATGATACTTTCTATAATTTTTTTTCAAAAGTAACAAACAGGCTGGGAGGAAACCCGAAACCAGTGCCCAGTCAGTATCACAGTTCTGGACTGCCCATTCTCTCTAACCAAAGCTCCCTTTATTGGGAGGTCAGCAACCTACCATCATGAGATCAAAGCAGTATAATTCATTTCCCTGGAATGTGATGTTAACAGGCCGCCCATTTCTGACTCTTGTTGGAAAAAACCTGAATTTGAATCCACCAATGGACAGTGACCCCCATTCCCTATCAAACATGTCCAACCTGTAGCCTTCGGGCTGCACATGTCCCAGGACAACTATGAATACATCCCAATATGGACATAGATGACATCATACCACAATGCCAGAAAGCCTCCCTGTGGGTCTGTATGGTCCTCAGAGCTCTGGTTTCCATTGTAGCCGCCATCTTGGCCCTTCTCGAGCCCAAGCTGCAGAGCCATTCAGCCCCATCTCCCAAGTTCAATATGTGTGCTGGGAATAACTAAATTAATCAACATTTAGATAGCTATTCATAGGTACGAGCTAGGGCCACAACATCACCGCCATCAAAACCATCACCACGTGATTACACTTGGCCGCATGGGACGGAGAGGAACAAGAACAGAGGAAGTTCAAGGCTAAGACCTCCCTGACCAGCTTGGAAGTCTATGAAGGGGCCAAAGCTGGACCCTCGTCCACCAACAGCCTAGCCCCTCTTCTTCATCCAGTCCTACAGGAAGGGGCGTGGCTTACCCAAAGACAGACAGTTGGCAGCTGAGCTAAGACGCCAATCCATGTTCTCTTGGTTCCCCCCATCTCCAACACCCACAGTTTCAAAACCAGGGTGGGGGTGATAAACTCTGTCCTGACACATAGATAACCAGAAGCTGCTACATCAACCCATCTTATCAGCAGGACGCATCCATCTCTCGCACCAGAATGTTCACAAAGACATTTACTTGCTTCGGAGCCAGAGTGTCTGTCCGGTTTCCATCCACGCTCATCCGTCACTCTCTCAGATTCTGCCCTGATGCTTACGTTCACTTTCAAAAGCCTCATCTTATAAGAACGGGTCTCTTTTTATCTGATGCTAGCTCTCCTCTTCTTCTTGAGTCTAATCAGTCCGTGTCTGGAAATAAACAAACCAGAGACAAATGACACGGTCCCTTTCTTTAAAATGATCTACCTGTAGGCGTGACACAGAGAGAGACCAAAGGAGAACGGCGGACAGACACCTCCAGCGGGATGCCTCCTCTGGTGGGACAACAAAGACAGTCATTGTGTTTTAACTTCTAAGCCAAAGACTCCACCCACCATTTTCAGAATGGGGACATGGGGCAGGGTTCAAAGTCAAGCAGCCTGAGAAGACCACAGGTCTCCAAGCATAACTGTGAATACAGCCCAGAGCCCACCACTCTGAGGAGCTTGAAGTCTGCAGACGGAGCAAGAAGGCTGTAGAACGGCAGGTGCGAGGAACCACACGTGTGCCTCTAGCTACAACCAGAGGTGTAAGGAGATGACACATCACACATCCAGATACCTGGCACCGTGCAGCCCTCCTCCCACTCTGTTACTTCATGCCCACCTCCACGGCAAGCGCCTCCTACCAGCCCCAGCCACACCCACTTGCACAGCATACAGTGCTCACACCTCCTACCAGCCCCAGCCACTGCAGCAAGTGGGGAGCTCCAGTCTCTGCTAGTAACAAAGGCTGTCTCGGCACGGACAGGGCCACGGTCCCATCCAGGAGCCAGCCCACCGTACCCCCCATGCTTCCCCCACACACACACCCATGCGCCATGCCCTACCAGGGAGGCTCTCAGAAGGCTCTAGCCCAGGCTTTCAGAAGTGGCTCGTTCTACCTCTCCCACACTGGAGAATTCCCAATGCTTTTGGAGATCTTTTTGACAATTTCTTGGCAGCTCTAGGCATCCCAGGAGAGACGGCACGCACGAACGAGATGTATGTGTGATTTCACGGGGGGCTGTGGCCCGCTAAGGAGGTTTGGAGGAGTAGGAAGTGGGACTGGGTTAAGGGACAGGAAAGGGAGAGGCAGGTGGCTCAGGTGAAGTGAACACAAGAAGTGCCTGAACAGAAAGGGCACGGATGACAGCTCTCGCTTAACCGTTATAAACTCTAGTCTTTGATTAACCTTTAAGAGTTGAGTGAAAACTGGAACTGAAGTTGCTTGTGTGCACACACAAGCATGCACACACCAAGGACTAAGCTCGTGTGTGTGTTTCCACCTGTCCTGTGACTGCTTATACAGAAGCTCAAACAGGGCTCAGCACAGCACCTTTGGGTGCAGCTGTAAATGAGGTGGGTGCAGGGAGGAAGGACAGCTCCCGTAGAGGAAGGGGGTAGCCAAGTCCTCCAATGGCTGTGGAAGATCTTGGCAGCAGACTCTAAAGGTGCTGGCTGCTCTCTCTAGAAATCGAAACAGGCTGCTGACTTCCTGCGGTAAACTCAGAGGTCCAGACTGAAGCAATGCTTTCCTTCTGGGTCCCCGGGAAGGAGAAAGAATCCTCTTCTTTCCAGGGAAGAGACCCTGGCCCACGGCTTGCTCACAGCCCCCTTGTGGCCTGGGGGTGTCACTGCAACCCCCTCTGCTATGTTGGCCACGCATCTCAGGCAGAACACTCTTAGCTGGGGTGGGGCAGAACACTCAAGTACCAGTGGCCTCTTGGCAATTGTCTGCAAGCCAGTTCCAGGCCGTGTTTGTTTTTGATGTCTTAAAACAAAGTCTGTGACTCAAGTCTAAGTGATCCTTCTAAATCCCTCTTCGGCCCACTCCTTACGGGGAACCAGTCCAAGACCCGCCTCATTAAGCCAATAACCTCAGAGCTTCTGTAACATTACCACTGCTTTATTGATTACTCCTTCGTCTTTCACATGCAATTATGTACAATTGTGGCGAAGTTCGATAGAAGGAAGCAGTTAGCGGGGATGCTGGAGATCTCTGGTTTGCAAGATGCTGAGAGATTACAAAACAGGACAGCAAATACCTCACGGGTCTTGGCTTTTCCATAGCCTGATGGAGATTAGAAGAAGTCAAGACTTAAAAGACACTCAGTGAGGGAGAGGGTTTCTAGTGGCTCCGTGCTGTACAAACGAAAACTAAGGACCTAGAATCCGCTCTACTTGAAGCCCATCAGGGAAAGCCTGAAGCCCACCAGGCCTGGGAACTCAACGGGAAAAGAATTCACCTGGAGGTTGGGTAGGATCCATGACCTAGCCTAGTCACCCTAAAGTATGCACCATGGAAAGAGAGTAACTTTGGATTGAGGGGCGGTGCTGCGGCATGCCTAAAGGGTCTGAGTAGACCTGAAGCCAGGAGAGGCCAAGCAGGTAGGGAAGGGCTTGCAGCTAGAAGTCTTGGCGGGAGGTGTGTGTTGGAGGGGAGGGGTGCTTACCTCTTTGATTTTCTCTCGCTGAGCTCTCACTAGACTCTGGGACTCCTGACTCTCATCAGTCCTTGTCCCCAAGACCGGGTGTCGAAGGCGGCTGCGGAAACTATTGTAGTCGAAACTGAACCGGACGCTCTCTTCCTGCGGCCGGAGGGCTGAAACCCTGTTGCCCTCCTCCCGGGGCCCGGTGGGGCGGGTTCGCCGCAGCCACCCTTTCCTACGGAGGACACCGACCAGGCGGCCAGGATCGTCCTCACCCGGGGCCGGAGCCGCAGGGGCAGGGTTGGGAGGTGGCTCTTGCTCTGACACCGAGTGGTGGCCGGCGATTTCGGCCATCACCTCCAGGCCGGGCTGCTGCGTCCGCGAGGCCGAGAAGAGGCGCTTGAGGCGAGAGGAGTGGGGCAGCAGGAACAGGGCACCGAAGCACAGGGTAACGAGGCCCGAGAGGAAGAGCAGAAAAAGGAACTTCTGCGGCAGCCGCAGCCCCCACGACGAGGCCGGGACGAAGCCCGGCACTTTCCTCACCAGCATCACGGCACGGCCAGCAGCAGGGGGCTGTCAGCTCCGCCCGGGGCTCCAGGAGTCTTCAGAGTCCTCGAGGGTGGAGAGCAACGATGAAGTGGCTGGGGTCCCCGAGCAGAGCTGTGCACCTCGAGGCTGCCGCTTCGGGACCCGCCCGAAGTTCAGGGAGTTTGGAGCGAATCCTCCCGCGCGGGGGCGGGAACGCGCCGGCCTCGGCGGGGCCCGGGCGAGGGGGGCTGCTCGGCTGGAGCCCGGGCCCGCCGTGCACCGCAGCCTGCCCTCCGCCTGGTCCAGGGAGCCCGCGCCTTCCCGCGCCGGAACGGTCACATGCCGTCCGCGACGTCCTCGCGGAGGGTGCGCAGGACGCAGGCCCCGACCCGCCGGCACCCGAAGTTTCAGCCTCTGGAGCAGTTTGCAAAGGGAGCCCCCGGGGCTGCAGGGCGAGCGCCGCTCCTAGAGCGCGCGCCCGGCCAGTGGCGACCGCGCGGGGCCCAGCGATCGGGACACGTCCACAACTTTGCTCCGCCGCGCGCGGCTGCCGCTCCCGAGGCTGCGCGGGACCCAGGGGCTCTAGATGCTCGCGCGGGGAGAGGGATACCCAGGAAGCGCGTGCTAAGCCTGAAGCTGGCCTCTAGCAGCCCGGGGCTGGGAGGCTGCCGCTGAGCCCGGAAGCGCAGGCTCGGGCGCCGCAACTCGGGAGGGCGCGGGTCTCCCGCTGCGATCACCTGTTCCCGGCCCCGCGGCTCCGCTAGCCGCGCAGGCTCGCCCGCCGCAGCTCCAGACGGGCCGCCGCCGCTCAGGCTCTCACTGCGACAGCGCTGCTGCCCCGCCCCCCGCCAGCCACGCCCTCAGGCCACGCCCACAACGCGCCTAGCGCCCCTCCTCTCCGCCCGCCGCGGCGCCGCAGTCTGGCCAATGGGGAACCTAACCGGGAGACATGGGCGGATCCTAGTCCTGGCCACGCCCCCCGCTCCCCGTTACTGGTGCTGCGCTCCCCCTTCCTGCTAGCTCCAATGGTCCAGCTGCGCGCTGTGGAGAGGGCGGGGTGCAGAGCGGAGCGAGGTCATTGGCTGCTTCCGAGGGATCCCCGATGGGCCACAGTCACCCATTGGTTTCTGCCCAACGTTCGCTGGACTCCGAGAGACCAAGACGCCCCCTCCACCGCCCACCTCCGCCTTGAGCCGCTCTGTGTTTCGGTCTCCCCAAGAAGGGCCAAGAGACCAGGTTGGTCTGGAATGCGCTATCCATCGTTGGGCGACCCTGTCACTTTTCAGCACTGGCCGGGGATTGCCAGGTTGCTGGTAGCCAGGGATGCTCAGAGCTCAGACGAGCCGCGGTGGTACAGCTGCTTCGCGCTGCGGGGGATGGGGATGGCTGGACCAAACCCGAGAGCTGTGGCCGCGATTAGGTCTGGCTGAATCAGTATTTCCAGGGTTCCTCTCATACGTCCACCAAAAACGTGGCTAAGGCCCTTGGGTGGGGTTGGCGAGAGATGCTAACATGAGAAGCAAGAAGAGAGGGACAGAGAGACTCGGGAACCTGGACATATGCACGGGTCATACATAGGATATGCATGTAACTACACATTTGCATTTTCATGCATACTGAGACTATCGTGTGAGTGTGTGCCTACATGCAAATATACACTTAGTTTCAGCACGGACACCCTAGCGATTATGTCAAAGTGTATCTAGACGGGTCTATCTAAGCAAACATTGACATGTGCACAGGCATACCCAGAGACACCTCCACAAGCCCACACATACACAGACATGTGTTGTCAGACACGTGTGCCCCTGCCCCAAGGCACAGGCATCGGTGGACTTTAGCCCTTCCTTTGCTGTGAAACCTCACCCGGGGCCAAATAACACTGCTGTGTGGGTCTCTCATGCAAAACACTTTATAGACACTACAGCAGAGGGAGAGACAAATTAAGAGGTGTAATAGGCAAGGGGGGAAAATATCTGCTTTCAGCTGCAATTTAAAATGAAACTCCGGCGTTGACAAGACAGAAAATACTGCAGGGACGCCTTTCCCGAGGAGGAGGCAGCCCAGGCAGGCTCTCACTTCATAAATCTTGCTTCTTCCCTGAGGCCTACTGCAAAAGGGCCACTGAGGCTTCCTTCTGAATCTGGCCAAACCATTGCCAACACGCCCACTCCTGACATTTAAATACCCCTGGCATATAAATTTCTCTCTACTGAAAAGAAAAGATAAAAGACTACTGTCGGTAACAGGGGCAAATATTTTGGTCACCGGAGATGAATAATTTCTCCCAATACACCTAGCTTCTATGTAAATGTCTCCTTCGAATGTTTCAGTCTCTTATGAGTTTGGCTGGCAGAAGTCAGTTCCCTGGAGTTAGCTAGTGCAGGAGATAAGCATGTGCTTCTTAGACGCAGTTTCCCAGAGGCCTAGCCTGGTCTCCTACGTATCTCCCTTGCCCAAGCTTCTCAGTGCAATGGATCCTACAGGAGACTGAGGGCAAGTACTTGGAGAATAAGCCAAGGACCTAGCCTTTAATATCAATTTCTCTGGACTGATAGGGAGGGAGGGGGAGAGAGGGGGTCACTGGAGGAGGTGGAAAGCAAGAAGTCTGAACAGAGTACTCATTCTGATGGGACATCCCAAACAAACCCTGGTGTGTGTCATGAGCCAGCGGCTAAGTAGCACCCTAAAGGCACGTGGAGTACAGGACCAGAACGTACAGGGGACTAGTCCGTTGTCCATTTGACACTGACATGATGTCAATGGTACACACACACACACACACACACACACATGGGCTGGTGTCTATAACCTTTTCCCGTTTGCTAGCTAGCTCTCCGAGACCCTGAGGTGTCCTCACCCACACCTCTAGCCCCTGTGGACCCACACGTAATATTCCTCTTCGCCCACTGTCTGTCTGCATCTCTAACAGAGTTCTGTACTCTACCATCCACAGAGAGCCTCACGGCAAGAACTAGAGCCTGCAGGCCTTCCCTCAGGTTGTTGGGAGGTTTTTGTTTGTTTGTTTTTTATTTTTGTTTGGTTTTTGGCAAGACAGTGTTCCCTGTGTAGACCTGGCCTGGCCTGGTACTCTGAGATCTGCCTTCCCGAATGCTGGAATCAAAGGCTTCGCCACCACAACCGCCACCCACCACCACCCAGCTACTTCCCTGAGTCTTAAACACTGCGTGTGCTGAGTAAGCGAATGATGAGTACGTACCCATTTACAAAAGGGGAAAGTGAGGCTCAAGGAAGGACACTAAGTGAACTCTTTCCAGGTACTTCTTCATTTACTCTTAAAAACAACCTTATTCGGTGAGTGTTAGTAATAGCCTCGATTTCCAAAAGGTTTGGCGAGATTTGGGATAAGAGATTAAGTCTTTGTCTTAGTCAGGGTTCTCCAGAACAACAGAACCAGTGGAGAGAGAGATGTATTCCGAGAGTTTTGACTCATGTGAGCGAGGAGGCTGGAGCTGGAGCCCAGGCAAGCTGTAGACAGAGTCCCAGTCTGCACGGGAAGCCCTGAGCACCAGAAAAGGGGTGCAGTAGTATAGTGAGCCCTCATCTGAGCTTGAAGACCCCAGAACTAGAAACCCCAGCAGCCCAAAGGGCTATCTCAGCTCATCCTCAGAGCCTCCCTGGGTATTTCCTGACCCTCTAGCTCCATGGGAGCCCACAGTGGGTTAGTGTGCAGTGTCAGTCCACACACCCATACCTACCCTCCTGGAAATGGCCTCCCAGACAGTCTCGGGGGTGGTGTCTTCCCCGCTATGGAAGCATCCCTCAGCCCTGCCAACTGTCACAACATCTTTCCCAGTTGAGCTGGAAGCACAGCCCAACAGCGTTTCTCCAAAGCTGTTCTGTTCACAAACACTCACTCAAAGGAGCTGGTAGACATCTCACAAATCTGGTTTCCGGCACCAAGATGGACAGAGCGTAGTTCCTATTGTGACTGACACACTCATCCTGTGAGGAACAACACTGAACACCTACTGTGTGTCAAGGGCAGAGGGTCTGGGCCTGCAGCCCTGAGTAGGACACGAAGCTTCCCTTCAAGGGGGGTTCTTCTCTGAAAAGCCATGTGCTTCACTCGCTCCCTGCCCAGGAGGACAGCAGCCCTTTCTGACAGAAGGTTTCATATGCCATCTTTCTTGTAATGCATGGGGGGACGGGTTGTACATGTGTGCAGGTTCATGTGTGTATACATGTTTACATGTGTGTTTATGTACTATGTGGCCAAAGGTCCACTTTGTTGTGTTTTGTTTTGTTTTTTTAAAGATTTATTTATTTTATTTATATGAGTACACTGTCGCTGTCTTCAGACACATCAGAAGAGGGCATCAGATCCCATTACAGATGGTTGTGAGCCACCATGTGGTTGCTGGGACTTGAACTCAGGACCTCTGGAAGAGCAGTCAGTGCTCTTAAACCATCTCTCCAGCCCCTGCAAATGTTATTTTAAGTACAGGCCCAGCCAGGGCTGGTGAGATGACTTAATGGATGTCACTTTCTGAACCCAATGACCCAAGTTTGACCCCTGGGGAAAGAGAGAACAGACTTTTGAAGCTGTCCTCTGACTTTCACATATGTGCTGTGGCATGTGCATTCACACACACAGACACAGACACAGACACAGACACACACACACACACACACACACACACACACACACACGAGCACACACGAGGAGGGGACGGATGTGTAACTCCTAAGAGTTCTGAGACGGGGTTGGGGATTTAGCTCAGTGGTAGAGCACTTGCCTAGCAAGCACAAGGCCCTGTGTTCGGGTCCCCAGCTCAAAAAAAAAAAAAGAAGAAGAAGAAAAAAAAAGAGTTCTGAGACACCATGGAGCAGAATTTTTCAAGTATGTTGGAGGAGAAGCCAGGCACGGTGGTGCATGCCTAGACTCTCAGCCTTCAGAAGGCGGAGGCAAGATTGTCACAAGTTCAAAGCCAGCCTGGGCTCCAGATCCAGACTGTGGCTCAAACAAACAAAACAGCATGCTAAGGAAAATAAATCTCTGGGTGGTGAAGGCCACCTCTGAGGGCCAGCAAGATGGTTCAGAGGGCAAAAGCATCCACTGCCAAGCTGAGGAATCTGGTGCTAGCCTCATGGTAGGAGGAGAGAACCTATTCCTACGAGCTGTCCTCTGCCCCACCCCCACCCCACAGGCACACAAGGACACGAGTGCAAAACACACACACACACACACACACACACACGATTGATTGATTGATTGATTGATTGATTGATTGATTGGCTGACTGATGCCCTGAGGCAGGCCTTGTTTTTACTCTCCCTTTGCAGGAGTAACAACATCAAGATGGACCTAATGTCGCACTTCTGAGGGGGCAAAGAAGGCTAAGACCCCTGATGCTTAGGGTCCAGAACCCTTGATGGTATTCAAAGTCACCTACTTCCAGCCTTGAAAAGCCGTAGTAGCAACAGGTCCCGTACGCTGTCAGAGCAGGAAAAGTGGGCCTGGCGCTGCAAAGCGAAGGAGAAGCAGAGGTGGGTGTGGTGGGGCACGCAGGAGGCAGAGGCAGATGAACTCGGAGAGCCTGGGGCCAGCTTGGCCTACAGAGCAAGTTCCAGGTGAGACACAGTGAGACCTTATCTGTATGTATGTATGCATGCGTGTATGTATGCATGTATGTATGTATGTATGAATGTATGTAATTGGGGAGGGGGGAGGGGTGATGGGGGAGAGTTAAAACAGAATTTCTCCATAGCCTTGGCTATCCTGGAACTCACTCTGTAGACCATGGCTGGCCTCTTAACTCAGAGGTTTGCCTACCTCCCTCTGCCTCTGGAGTGCTGGGATAAAAGGTGTGCCACGCTGCTGGGTTAGGCCCTATGAGGACTAGGAGAGGGGGAGGCGGGGAGGAGAGAGAGGAGGAGGAAGAGGAGTAATAGAAATAACAACAATCACGGGAATGAAGAGGCCTGGACAGAGAACAATGGCGGTGGGGGGGACATGGGCAGCTTCACTGGTAAGGACAGGTCAGGGAGTTGGGAAAGCTGGGTCAGATGAACTTCCTTTTCCTTTGCAGTCCTGGAGACCAAACCCAGTGATTCCGCCGTGCTAAGCAAGCACGCCACGACCAAGCTACCCCCAGCCCCATTAACTTTCATACTTTGGCACAGGGTCTCGCCGGATTATTCAGGCTGACTTAGAATTTGTGATCCTTCTGCCGTAGCCTCCCCAGTAGCTGAGATCACAGGCCTGTGACACTAGGCCTGACTCGGTGGCCATTTTAAGGACTGATAGGGTGAAGGAAGTAGAGGTCTTCTGGGGTCCACTACCAGAGGCCCTGTTCGTGTCGGCTGGCGCTGGGATGCCTAGAAAGAAGGCACTTGGAGACTTGATCTGGGCCATGGGAGACAGGAGCCGTTGCCATCAGTGCCCAGGGCGCTAGCATATGTCTGAGTTGGGAGCGAGCGCGGGAGGGACTGCTACTGATTCTCCTGCACTAGGAAGGCTCCAGGCGTAGCAGAATCTGAATCTCAAGTGGCCATTAGCCCCATTTAGAATCACAGAGAGAGAGAGAACCAAGCTGTCTCCTAGATAACCATCAGACAGCTCCCTAATGGCCACCAGACATCCTTCCCAGGCAGGAGACACTTAGCCGACTAGGGGTGAGACAAAACAATGTTCCCTCCTCCCCCCAGCCCATAGCACACCAGTGACTCCTGAGATCAAAGACCCCACAATCATCTTGGGCTTATCCTAGCAGGCTGCCATCAGCCAATACCTTTCTGTGCTAGGGCCAGTCCCAGGGTCACAGAGCCAGAACTCTCTGAAGTTGCCCTTCCTTTCTTTCAACTCTTCTTGCCTTTGAGCCTGAGCCCTGCAGCTGAGTCTGCCGTCAGCTCGATCTTCAGCCTGAGTGCTGGCGTCCTACTGGTAGGGGCTTCTGTAGGGGCTGGAGATAATCACCGTCAGGGACCGGGTGCCATTGGCGTGTAGCAGCTCGGGTCAGGGATGCTACTCAATAAACCTAACAAGCCCACCACCGGCCCCATACATCAAGGGTGCAGAGGCAGGAAACCTGGCCAAGAGCCGAGCCTCTGCAGCCAGGCACGCGTGAGTCCTAGCTTGGTCACACTTGCGCTGGTGACTCTAGGCAAGTTTTTCCATCCTTCTGATGGTGGTGATGCTGACTAAGCATGCTACCGTACTCAATAAATGGAAGAGAAAGGAAGACAGACAGACAGACAGAAAGATAGAAAGACAGAAGGAAAGAGAAGAGGAAAAGCAGAACGCTCCTGGGGATGGTAGAAGAGAAAGTTTATTGTAAATAAAAGGGAGAAAGGAGCCAGAGGCAGCGGCAGAGGCATCTGAGAGAGTCCAAAGTGAACACGGCCAGACTGAGCTGGGCCGTGTAAGCACAGGTAGGGAGGGAGAGCAAGAGAGGAGCCGCCGCCGACCAATAGGGTAGCCTGTAGCTTCTTAACTCGGTGTCTCAGTAAAGTGGTTGCCACAGAGGCATGAGGACTAAGTTCAGATCCTTGGCACCCACATGAGAGGCTGGTGTAACAGGGCACGCTTGTATCTCGAATGATAGGGCTAGCCAAAGCAAGAGCTCCTGACTCAGAGAGACCTTGCCTCAAAAACTAACATGGGGGACTGGGAGATGACTCAGCATTTAAAGGCAACACTTGTTGCTCTTGCAAAGGACCGGGGTTCGATTCCCAGCACCCACATGGAGGTTCACAACCATCTGTAACTCCAGTTCCAGAGGACCCATCACCCTCTTCTTCTGACCTCCACAGACACCAGATGATACACTTGTATGCAGGCAAAACACTCATACATTAAAAAATAAAAAAAGGCAACAACCATAACAACCAAAACACAGTAAGCTACGTAAATGCCAACGTTAACCTGTGAGACTGCTTGCCTAAGGACAGATAACTTCCCCTGATTGCTGGGGGCCGTTGTTCATGGGAGATAACAAGTCATGTGTTTCTGTTCTGCTTCGGTAAACCAGCTCGATTGCCCTAACTACATGGGATTTCTTGATCACAGAGGAAGTGTGTAGCCTTATGGGTTTTGACTTTATAGCACCCGACTGACCTAATTCAGACCTATTCTCTGGGAATCCCAGCTATGGACCTGACCACTGTCCATCTTCCTGTATTTCAATAATTGGACCATCACAGATCTGGTCTTTCTCCCCACAATTTTCAGGTTTAACAGTAACTGAAGAAGCCCATGCATATGCACTACACACACACCCTCAGGCACATGTGCACACACTCACACAAACATGAACATAAACACAAACAAACCAAAGAGCCAGCGATGCCTCATTCCCTAGTGGCAAGCAAGAGACCGGTCCCAAGAAAGATCTGGAACATCAGATTGCAAGGGAACGCCACGACCAAAACACTCTATCCATGGTCCCCCCAGGAGAACGCCAAACCTTCAACTGTCACTCCAGTGTTTGTGATGAGTGCTACCCAGGGAAGCCCTCCTTCCAGGAGCTTGGGGACATCTACCAAGCAGCGGGAAGTTTCAGACGTGCACTCCAAGGCCCAGAGTGTGTGACTGACTTCAGTGCTACAGATGTTCCTATCAGACCTGAGGATCCCCTCTGGGACCATGGGACAAGCACTGACTGCCCATCAGATTCCCCCAGGGTTCCGTGTCCCCCACTTGTCATCGCGTGACGGCGAGTAGAGGAGCTGGAAGGCGGAGGAGACTGTTAGCTGTTATTATTTATGGCCCTGGTGCTTTTCAAAGGGCATGTAAAATAAATATCTTTGGATGTCATAAAAACGTGTTTCCCAAGAGCTTACATCAAGCCCTATAATGCTAGAAATAAAATAGTTCCCTGAAAACGTGGTCCTGCCGTAATTTACCCACCTGTTCCCACTCGCTGAAATCAAGACTTTTGTCTGGGGGTGGGGTGATCAGCATGTGTGCCCATAGGTGCATGCAGGCGTGCGTGCCCATGAGCGTAAAGCCCAGATATTGACATCAGATGCCTTTCTTTAGTCACTTTCCATCTTGTTTCTTGTTTTTCAGTTTGTTTTGTTTTTAAAAATTTATGTATTATATATAAGTACACTGTCTTCAGACACAACGGAAGAGGGCATCAGATCCCATTATAGATGGTTGTGAGCCACCACGTGGTTGCTGGGAATTGAACTTAGGACCTCTGGAAGAGCAGTCAGTGCTCTTAACCGCTGAGCCATCTCTATAGCCCTGTTTTGTTTTGTTTGTTTTTGAGGCAGGTTCTCCCTTGGTAGACCTAGCTAGCCTTGAACTCACAGAGATCTGCTACCCCTCTCTCCCAAGAGCTGGGGGTGACAAGTGTGTACAAACACACCTGTCACACCTTAGTTTTTGAGACAGTCTCTTACTGAACTTGGAGCTAATAACTCCTCTAGACTGGCTGGCCAGGAAGCCATGCCCGTCGCTATTGCCCCCTTGTGGTTGGCATGGTGACATCTGACTTTTATGTGGGTTCTGGGAATCTGAACTCAGGTCTTCATGCTCCTCGGGTAAGCACATTACCACGTCAGCCATCTCTCCAGCCCCTCCTGTCTGTTGTATACATCAAGGCTTCAGAGTCTATGACAAGTCTAGAAGTTTCTGCCTCTAGGGTCCAGATAAGGAGAAACGTCGGGTGCTGAGGCAGGTGTGGCTGGGCAAAGAGCACCAGCACGGAAGAACCGTGAGAAAATCACTCAGGCTTGACCTGCTGGCAGTCAAGTACCTGTGGAGAGCCAGATAAATACTTCAGAGAGGCAGAAAGCCTCACACGCTGCATTTTAGCCGAATCCTGTCTCTTCTGGGCTGCGTGGTTCTGGAAAAGGCATTCCATCTGCTTAGGCCCCAGTTTCCTTGACCCTGAGAGGATCGAGGTATTTGTGAGTCTACCCTAAATACTAATGTTCAAAGATATAAAGAATAGCAAGTTCCTGGGCTGGAGAGATGCTCAGTGGTTAGAGCTCTGACTGCTCTTCCAGAGGTCCTGAGTTCAATTCCCAGCAACCACATGGTGGCTCACAACCATCTGTGATGAGATCTGATGCCCTCTTCTGGTGTGTCTGAAGACAGCTACAGTGTGCTCATATAGAATAAATAAATAAATAAATAAATAAATAAATAAATAAATAAATAAATAAATCTTAAAAGAAAAAGAATAGCAAGTCCTCACTTTGGGCCTGAAGGGTGGGGTGGTGGCTGTGCTTTTGGTTCCCAAGTCTACATGCTGCCACTTGGCTGAGTGACCTGACAGGTCCCTCACCTCTCTTAGGACAGTTTTTTCACAGGCAGAGTGAACCCACCATATCCCAAATGAGACAGCCAGTGGACCAGTGCTTGGCCCCTGTCCATAAAGAATCTTCAACATTCCACAAATGGTCATAATTCAAAACATGTTTCTAATGTGTCATAATTTAAAACTAGGGATCCCACAGTCAAAAACTCTGACCCAGAATTGTTCCTGACCCAGTTTTGTCCCAGAACTGCAGGGACAAAAATGGAGAAGAGACTGAGGAAAGAAGGAGGTCCAGTGACCAGCCCAACTTAGGATCCATCTCAAGGGGAGGCTCCAAGACCTGACACTGTTACTAATGCTATGCTGTGCTTACAGACAGGAGCCTAGCATGGCTGCCCTCCGAGAGGCCCAACAAGCAGTTGACTGAGACAGACGCAGATACTTACACCCAACCAAGGGGGTGAAGTTGGGACCAGTGTGGTTGAATTAGGGAAAGGGTAGAAGAAGCTGAGGAGGAGGGTGACCCCATAGGAAGACGAGCATTCTCAATTAACCCAGACCCCTGAGATCTCTCAGACACTGAGCCACCAACCAGGGAGCATACAAGAGCTGGTCCGATGTCCCTGACACATATACAGCAGAGAACGGCCTGGGCAGGCCTCAGTGAGAGAAGACTTGAGACTGCAGGGAGTGGGGAGGCCTGGCAGGGTGTTGGGGGTGTGGAGACATCCTCTTGGAGACAGGAAGGAGGAATGGGATGAGGAACTGTAGGAGGGCAGACCGGGAGGTGGGTAAGGACTGAATTGTAAAAAAAAGTAAAAGTGATTTTTTAAAGGAGAAATTAAAAAAAAAAAAAAAAGGCTCTCTACAGCGCCAAAACCTAGTGCAGAGTGAGACTGTCCCGCCCCCTGGTGGTTGAGTTAAGTCATGTGGGTAGCACTGGCCAATGAGCTACAAGCAAGGATGGCTGGTCTCACTTGTAGGCTCGAGCATTTCAACTGTGGTGCTCTGTTAGCCACAGCCATGGGTTGTCCACTCTGCAGGTGACCGACTGGGGTTGAAAAGCAGCTGCTCTGTGTGTGACCGAGAGCAGAGTTTCTGCAGCCCTCCTGGACTGCGGTGGCCGGAGCTTCTATGAGAGGTTAACTCATGTTGTGTTGGGCTGCTGTATGTCCGAGTTTCTGAGCCACTGTGGGTTTTAACTCTAGAAACCTTCTTTCAAAAAGTAAAAATTAATTTTGGTAATATGTTATATGTGTATTCCTATAACCCCGCCAGTCAGGAGGAAGAGGCAGGAAGATCAGAAGTCAAGGGCACCTGCAGCTATGTTTCATTAGGTTTGAGACCAGTCTGGGATACATGAGACCTTGTCTCAACAACAACAATAATAATAAAAACACATACATGTACACACAAGATGTTATTTAACCCAGTACATCCAAAATATCACTTCAATCACCATGGGGAAAATCAGACAGGTGACTGGCTTCCTTTGCTGTCTGATGCTCTGACCAAAAGCAACTTAGGGGAAGAAGGAAATCATTTCATCTTACAGGTTACAGCCGGTCCCTGAGAGAAGTCAGGAAAGTAACTGAAGCTGGAACTTGAAGCAGGGACCATGAAGAATGCTCCTTACTGGCTAGCTAGCTTTCTTTCTCTTAAGCAGCCTGGATTGTCTGCTTAGGGAATGGTACCACCCACAGTGGTACTGACAAGCAAGATAGTCCCTTACATTGTTGCCCGAGAGTCAATCTGATTGCATCAAATTGACATAAAGTTAAAGTCACCTAGGAGAGTAGTAACTATATAATATATATATGTATGTATATATATATATATATATATACACTATATACACATATACACTATATAGTGTCACATATAATAGTCTCCCAATCTAGTCATCATTCAGATAAGGGTCACACAAGCTCCTGGGACTTCTGGACCAAGCAGTAGTCGAAATGACCTCAGTTGAAATATTATGCTGGTATATAAGTAAATGGGTCCTTGACTGTTGTGTCAGGAAGCATTCGTGAACCCTGAAAGACCACCCAGGAGCCGTCTCTGATGTAATAGCATTAGGGTCTCTTTATTACAGGCTCGGGCTTGGGCTCTCCTTCAACCCAACCCTGACACAGCAGGGCGACAGGAAGGGAAGACAGAGCAGCCTCAAACCCTCAGCAGGACATGGTTTTATGGGGAATGGGAGAGAGAGGGTGTCCAGTTGGGCACATATCTAACTGAATGTCTCTTGTAAGCTGACAGGTTCTGCTGCAGGTCAAGTTCTCAGGGTTTTTTTTTTCTTTAAAATGGAGGCCCATCCCAAGATGGAGTAGGTTTGGCCTCTCATGACCTTGTCAAAAGGACCTTTATTTTATTATTTTATTTTATTTTATTTTATTTTTGGTATATAAACAATTTATTAACAGCAAAGGCCCAAAGACTCGTTTCTTCTTGGACACACCCACAGTACGGCCCCTGCGGCCAGTGGTCTTGGTGTGCTGACTGTGGACACAAAGGCCCCAAAAGTGGCGCAGCCCCCTATGGGCTCAGATTTTCCTCAGCCGCTCCGGGTCCTTGCGCAGCTTGTTGGCTAGACCGTTGGCCAGAACCTGGCTGTACTTCCCATCCTTCACATCCTTCTGTCTGTCCAAGAACCAGTTGGGGACCTTGTACTGTCGTGAGCTTGCATGATGGTGATCACACGCTCCGCCTGTCCTCCGTGAGCTCCCCAGCCCTCTTGGTGAGGTCAGTGTCTGCTTTCCTCAACACCACATGAGCGCACCTCCGCCCCACGCATATCTCCGCCCCACCCGCTTAATGGCAGTGATGGCGAAGGCTATTTTCCGCAGCCCCGATGTTGGCATTAAGTACTCTCAGAATGTGCTGGAACTTCTCAGGGATCACTAGGGACACGGTGGTGGCACAAGCATCGGCGTGTAGGCCTCCTGTGGAAGCAGAAGGGTCTTTAGAAAGAGAAATCCAGTGTCTCCTAAGACAAGCTGTGGTGAGAGCTCTACTCCATTTCCCTTGCTTTGCCTGCGTGGCAGTGACCTTCCTTCTCACCGTAGCTACTGCACTGCCTTCCCTGGCTGACCCACTCCCCTAGATCCCATGGAGGTGCATGCTTGGAGCCTCTGCACTGTGCATGGAGGTGAATGCCTGCAGGCTCTGCACTGTGCATGGAGGTACACGCCTGCAGTCTCAACATGAGGGGGATGAGTCAGGACACTGTGAGTTCTAAACCAGCATGGACTCCACAACAAGATCCTGACTTGAAAGAAAAAAAGCTGAGCTGGCGAGATAGGTTCACTTGGTAAGGACTCTTGCTGTCAAACCTGAAGACCTGACTTTGATTCTCCAGCCCCACGTGATTGACTCCTGCAAAATGCCCTCTGACCTTCCTAAGCGTGAAACATACGTGAAATTTCAGATACATGAAATCACACAGCACCTGTGTTACTGAATGAGCGCACGGATGTCTCCTGCCATCCTTAGTCCCTAAACGGCACCGCAGAAGGAGTATCCACAGGGCACTGGCCCCTCAGTCACCGAGTAATCCAGATGAGCCATATCATCTAGGACAGCTGTGTGTCACACGCACATGGAGCAGCACTGTCCGTAAGGGACATCAACACTCACAGACCCTGCATCTGAGGGAGCCGTGGAGCCAGTCCCTCAAGGATCACATTTCGCTTGGACATCCATCCACCTTGGACACTGGCTTGCTACCACCTTAGCTACAGTGGCTAACTGTGTGTGCGCTGGTCTGGTTTCAGTTGAGATCACTAAACGCTACACACTGGATACTGAGACGCAGAGAGAAGAGAGGTTTACTCTGCTCTCAAGTATCGAGGCTGGGAGGCTGAGCGGCCATGTCATTAAGAACCGCTTGCAATTGGGGATTCTCAGGACCCAAGACAGTGACAGGACATCATGCAGAGAGACATATTGCCCTATCTTGTGCCTCTCTTCCTTCTCTTAGAGGGCCACAGTCCCATCAGCCTCTCCCTGTGACCTCATCTAACCTCCCTCAGGTTCTACCATCACCACAATGCCATCAAGTTTCTGTCACCTAAACTTACTGGGTCAGCATGTCTGCTCAGTGAGTAAGGGTGACCACCTGAGTTCAATCACACACGCACGCACACAGACACACAGAGGTATATACACACAGACAGACAGACAGACACACACACACACGGAGGTATACACACAAAGACACAAAGACAGACACACACACACACACACACACACACGGAGGTACACAGGCTCTCTCTCACACACACACATATACAGGTACACAGACACACACAAAACCGAATAAAATGTAATTTAAAAAAATTTTTTAAATAAAAGCCTCACAATCAAGTTTAAGTTTCAGTGAGAGTCGGGGTGGTGACTGTAAAGCCCTCACGGTGTGCAAACGCTGAGTCCTTTTTAATTAATTTGTCATTGCCTGCTATTACTGTGAGATGGGGTTTCTACAGCACTTGCTGCTTAGGAAACTGGCTTCTTCAATTTACCAATGTGTCAGGGGCATTTTTCCATGAAATTAAATAGTCTTCTGCCTGATCCTTCGAAACAGCCAAATGGTATTTTTTAAATGGATGCACCATTGTTCTCCCTGTCAGCAGTGCACATGCTAAAATGGATATACCACCATTTATTTTCCTAATCTGTAACTGGTGGACACCTAGGCCATTCCCAACTGTTAATTACACTTGACAAATAGTTCATCGACCTCTTAAGGCCAGGACTCTGTCCAACGCACAGTCAGGACACAGCTTTTTAAGGGGGGGAGAAGCTGGATCTGCCAATGAGGAGTGCATTCTTAAAATACGAGCCCAAAAGAATCGCTTCTTTATTAAAAAATGTATTAGCGGGGAGGGCAAGCGACATGCTACAGTGTATCTGTGACAGAGGACATCTTTGTCCTTCCATCATGTACCAGGGATTGAACTCAAGTCGTCAAGCTTAGCAGCAAGCTCCTGTACCCACTGAGCCATCTCACCAGCCCAGCCCCTACTGCCTTTAAAAAAAAAAACAAAAACAACTTATTATGTATTTGTGTGTGTGTGTGTGTGTGTGTGTGTTATGTGTGTGTGTGCCTTGAGCATATGTGTGTGATCAGTATCTTTAAATAACACATGAGCTCGTGGTGGTTTGGGTTTTGATTGGTTTGTTTAATTATGCACACGTTGGTGGGAGGATGTTTTGCTCCTGTGAGTGAGTACAGGTGCGGATTGAGGCCGGAAGAGGACATTTGATCCTCTGAAGCCAGAGTTATGTGGGTCCTGGAAGTCAAACTCCAGTCTTCTGCAAGAACTTGGCAAGCTCTCTTAACCACTGAGTCAAGTATACAGCCCCTGGGCTTTTGTCGGTTGGTTGGTTGGTGTTTTGTGTTTGTTTGTTTGTTTGTTTGTTTGTTTTGTTATTTTTGTTTTTGTTAGTTTGTTTTTAAGACAGAGTTTCTGCCTGTAGCTCTGGCTGTCCTGGAACTTACTCTGCAGAACAGACTGGCCTTGAATTCACAGAGTTCAGTCTGCCTCTGCCTCCCGAGTGCTGGGATTAAAGGTGTTTGCCAGCTCCACCCCTTTGGATTTTGCTGTTTCAATTTGACAATGAATCCCAAGGTTTGGCACCTATTCATGTAGCTGCTGTTCTTGTAAGTTTGTTTCCTGAGACAGGCTGGCTTGCCACATAGCCCAGGTTGCCCTGGATAACCTCAGGCTTCTGATGCACACCACCACACCTAGGGGCTTAATGTCCGTTTTAATTATAGTGTTTGCTCTCTTGCTGGTGAGGTATGATCCTTACATATAGTGTGTACGAAGCCCCTGTCAGATTCAGATGTGTGCTTTGGTAAATTCATTTCACTCTGTGGCGCTCTCTCTCTCTCTCTCTCTCTCTCTCTCTCTCTCTCTCTCTGTGTGTGTGTGTGTGTGTGTGTGTGTGTGTGTGTGTGTGTGTTTTCAAGACTGAATTTCTCTCTGTACCCCTGGCTGTCCTGAAACTCACTCTGTAGGCCAAGCTGGCCCCGAACTCATAGACCCACCTACCTCTGCTTCCCAGTGCTGGACTTCACGGCAGGTGCCAGCACCGTCTGGGCGGTAGCTGTCTCTTTATTCTGATCATTCTCTTGGCTGCACAGAGCATTTTGATGTAAGTCCATGCATCTATTTTCCTCTCGTCCCTGTGGGTTTTTTTTGGATCATACCACGTCCCCAGATATCACCCTCACAAATGTCCTGGGGCTGTCTGCTCTTCTGCTAATCTTGTTTGGGTTTTTTGGTTTTTTTTGGTTTTGTTTGTTTGTTTGTTTTTGTTTCTCCTTCTAGTACTTTCCTAGCTACCAGCCTTCTGTTGGCATCTTTCATCCATTTTGAGCTGATTGTGGTGTGAGACAGGAGTCCGATCTGACGTCCCTGCCTGGGGCTACCCACTTTTCCCATTTGTTGAAGAGACTATGCTGTCCCCGTGGTGGCGTGTTCTTGGCCTTGGGACTGGTGTGAAGATTAAATTAGGCTGAGTGTGGGCTCTGGTAAACTAAGATAGATCAGACACATCTCTCTCTGCTCCCTCCGGACTCTCCATTCTCACCAAGACAAGGGGCTATTTTTAGGAACATAAAGCCATAAGAATAATTAGCACAGTAGAGAGAACATTAATGAAATTTGGAAAAAGAGGGAAGCAGGCCCAGGAGACCTCGGTGGAAGCACCAAAGCCCCGGAACTGCTAACAAGCAAGGCTGAAAATAACCAAATTGTGTTGCCGCTCCGGCAAAGGCCCGTGACCTCAGTGAGCCGCAGAACCGGGGTGAGGTCTTTCTTCCCCATTGCCTGGCTCTGCAGCCCTGGGTAGATATTGTAGGTCCGCAGGGTCTGAGGGACAGGTGTGGGAGTGGCCAGTCCTTCAGTGATCGTGCGCCATCCACTCTGTACCCAGGGTTGTGATGGATCCCAAGTACAAAGTGGAGTGGACACAGGAGCATTGCCAAAGGAGGGTCCCCACAGGAGGTGACTTCTGCAGGACTCAGAAGAAAGCCTGGCATGGCAAGGCGGGACTGAGGCAGGTGCAGGCCAAGTGCTGGAGGCCCGGGATGACCCATGGGATTGTGGGCCTTGGCTCCAGCCATTTAGCCCCTCACTGCCTCTCCCCCAGCCCTTCTCTGCCATCCTTTGTCTGTCCCTCCAGTCCTGGCTTGGGGAAGCTCAGGGAGAGCTTTGGCCAGCCCCGGATCGCCATGCCCTCCTACTTCAGCCTACTCTCCAGCCCCGGATCGCCACACCCCCCTACATCAGACTACGCTGCATCCCTAGCAGTCAACAGAGGGCGCCCGAGGAAACACTGCGCATATTCCCAGAACCCCTGGCTCCTATATACAGACAGATGTTTTGGCTTCCATCATTCCGCTTACAACCCGACACACATCTGCTTCCCAACACCTGAAGGACTAGCTTGAGAAGACAAGGGGTCTGCCCTACCTACAGCATGAGTTCCCAAGCCTTGGGAGGCCACTCCCATCTCATCCCAGATAGCCACATCCACCAAAGGTCCTGGCTAACATGCTAGAGGACAAAAGCCAGAGAGGTTACCATACTTGCCTTCCGACTAAAGTGAAATAGCTTCTAGGGAAGTGACTCGGGGACGAGTCAGCTGCTGCTGTCAGACTTATTTTTCCATTCACATTTTATTAAGTTCAAGACTGGTGTTACAACAGCTGGAGGAGGTGGAATGATCCCACTGGCACACAATAAACAAACAAACAAATAAATAGCTGGTAATAGGCAGGTGGAGA
Source organism: Rattus rattus (assembly GCF_011064425.1). NCBI lineage: Eukaryota > Metazoa > Chordata > Mammalia > Rodentia > Muridae > Rattus > Rattus rattus. Next base: position 23,533,495 of record NC_046154.1, on the reverse strand, counting down.
GGTAGCATGGCAAACACTGACTGCAGGCAGGGACATGAGGGCCCCCTCCAAGCTGTAAAAGCCATCAACATTGGATGGTACTACGGTGGGAGGGGGAACCTCTCCATACCACCCCAGCCTCACAGAGGGACCCACTGAGCAGTCTGTGGAGGGGGGTGACTTCAAAGTTGACCCTCTGAGATGAGGTCTGACTCTGCAACCCAGGTCACCAGGCTCACAGCAACCCTCCTGCCTCAGCCTCCCAAGTGGTACCCATACAGGCATTCATCACCCCGAGCTGCCAGGACCTGGTCACTTGGCTGGTCCAGTCAGGCCAGGATGGTCAAAAGGCCACAAGTCTCTCTTGTAGATTGTTCTGTTTGGGATTTAAGAGGCCAGTGGATCACTAATTGTTGTCCTGATGGACACTTAGCCTCTGACTGGTGCTCTGGGGCTCCAGGATACCCAGGAATTCTTTAAGCTGCTACTTGGTCCACTGAAGACCGACTCTGGGACACTAGCAGGCCAGCAGTACCAGCAGTTTTCCTTCCACAGGTCTGTGCAGGCCAGGAATGCACTGGAGTTCCCTCGACCTCTGATTGGTCAACAAGAACCTAGGGACAGAGCACTAGAGGTCCCAGAGAACGGGAGGAACTTAGGTACTCAAGGTTGGAAAAATCTTCATTTGGCTTCTGAACCCAAGGAGGGGAGATGGATAGGACAGGAAACAAGGCCACATGATGGGGTCAGGCCAAGATGAACCTTCAAGATGTGGGGGGACAGCTTTGGAAGAGCATTCAGGGACGGCTGGGAGGGGTGAGAGCCCACAAACCTTCCTGGACCCCAGCCTCCCTTCACTGGTGTCCAGACCCCCATGCCAGGAGGCTCATGGTACTGGGTGTGACTCATGGCCTGTAGCCTCCATCTACGGGATCAGGAAACAGGGGAGGTGGACTCAGTCCTCCAGCACCCCATCACGTCTGCAGTGCTCTCCACATAGCAGTGAGGTCCAAGGTCCTGCTAGGCTACAATCAGACTTAATCAGTGAAAAAACACTGCAGAGTCTGCTTCAGTTTTAGTTTCAAAAAAGCAACAGATCGTTTTAGCTATAACTACGCCCCTGGCACTCGGGAGCTGCACACAGGGCACTCGGGAGGGACCTGAAATTCCTACTTAAGGAGAGTTCTATTTTAATTTGTTCTGTTGGTTACTAGTGTGTAAGGTCTGAGAGCGGGGGTGAGGGCACACTCACCATGGGTATGGCGGTCACAGGACAAGTTTCAGGTGTCTTTCTCTCCTGCCCCACTGGACTCTGGCGGTCAAACTCAGGTCATCAAGCTTGCAAATGCAGTTACCACAGAACCATCTTCCTGGTCCCATCTTTCCTTCCTCCGTCCCTCCCTCTCTCCTTTCCTTCATTCCTTCCTTCATTTCTTCTTACAATTTTTTTTTCTTTTTTTCGGAGCTGGGGACCGAACCCAGGGCCTTGCGCTTGCTAGGCAAGCACTCTACCACTGAGCTAAATCTCCAACCCTCTTACAATTTTTTTTAATTAAAAGAATATCACTGGAGCTGAAGAGATAACTCAGCGGTTAAGAGCACTGACTGCTCTTCCAGAGGTCCTAAGTTCAATTCCCAGCAACCACATGGTGGTTCACAGCCATCTGTAATGGGATCCGAGGCCCTCTTTTTATGTGCATGAAGACAGTGTTCCCATATACATAAAATAAATAGATAAGGGCTGGAGAGATGGCTCAGTGGTTAAGAGCACTGACTGCTCTTCCAGAGGTCCTGAGTTCAAATCCCAGCGACCACATGGTGGCTCACAACCATCTGTAATGGGATCGGATGCCCTCTTCTGGTGTGTCTGAGGACAGCTACAGTGTACTTATATATAATAAATAAATAAATCTTAAAAAAAATAGAAAAGGGGTGGGGGATTAACCTCAGTGGAAAACCGCTTGCCTAGGAACCGCAAGCCCCTGGGTCCGGCCCCCACCTCCGAAAAAAAAAAAAAAATAGATAAGTCTTCAAAAAAAAAAAAAAAAAAAAAGCACATTACTGTCTCAGAGGATAGGGATTCCATTCCCAGCATCCACATATATCCGTAACTCCAGTTCTAGAGGATCCAACATTCTCTGGCCTCTGAGGACATCAGGCACTTATGTAGTGCCCAGGCACACATCCAACCCAGAAGCCCATACCCATTTAAAAATGTATTACTCTGGGGTTGGGGATTTAGCTCAGTGGTAGAGCGCTTGCCTAGCAAGCGGAAGGCTCTGGGTTCGGTCCTCAGCTCCGGAAAAAAAAAAAAGTATTACTCTTGTAGACATGGGGTGTGGGTTGGGGGAAGCATGCCACAGCACACACAGAGGTGAGAGATCAGAGGTCAGAGGATAACTTGTGAAATTACTTCTCTCTTTCCAACATGTGGGTTCCAGGGATTGATTAATAACTCTGGTTGTCAGGGTCTGCCAGTACTTGTACCACTGAGCCATCTCACCAACAATTTTTCTTCTTCTTCTTCTTCTTCTTCTTCTTCTTCTTCTTCTTCTTCTTCTTCTTCTTCTTCTTCTTCTTCTTCTTCTTCTTCCTCCTCCTCCTCCTCCTCCTCCTCCTCCTCTTCCTCCTCCTCCTCCTCTTCCTCTCCTCCTCCTCCTCTTCCTCATTCTCCTCCTTCTCCTCCTTCTCCTTCTTCTCCTCCTTCTTTCTCCTTCTCCTTCTCCTTCTCCTTCTTCTTCTTCTCCTCCTCCTCCTCCTCCTTCTTCTTCTCCTTCAGATTTGTTTTGTTTTTAAATTATGTGTTTCCATATTTTCTGTAAGTAGGTGTGTGCGTATGTGAGTGCAGGTGCCTCTAGGGTCCAGGAGAGGTCCTCAGATCCCCTGGAACTGGGGTTATAGGAGGTTGTAGGGTGCCTGACATGGGTGCTAGGAGCTAAACTCAGCCCTGCACGAGCTCTATGCACTCTCAGTAGGCCCCACCTCCCTTCCATACATGGACCTTTGGAGGACAGTCAACACAGAAAATGTAGCAGGGCCTAAACCACGTCAGAGCCACCTCACTTTTAGTCCCTCTGATAGGAAGGTACAATGTGGGGATGCTGAGCAGGCAAGCTCTTCAGTCCTGGGACCCTGTTTTGCCCCTACCTCTTCTCTTTGCTGCCACAGGGCCTTTGCACATGCTGTTCATTTCCGCCTACAAATTTCCTCCCCTCTTTCTTTCTCTTTTTCTTCATATTCCAGCCCAAGTGTCTTCTTTGACCTTCCAATTAATTTACATACCCATTCTATAGATAAGGAAACTGGGGGATCCGGAGATGGTAAGCAATTTGTCCAAGAGCACACAGCCAGTATTCAAAACATCCAGAATTTGTTAATTGAGGCGGGAAGACTTGCCCACTATTGGCAGCATCATTCCCTAAGCTCAGATTCTGGACTGTACAAAAAGGAGAAAGTGAGCTGGCATAAGCAATTGTTCTCTACTTCTAGACTATGGACACAATGTGGCCAACCACCTCAAGCTCCTGACACCATGACTTCCCATTGTGGTATACTATACCCCTGAAATATAAGAACAAATGAACTCTTTGTTTTAAGTGTCTATCGTCAGGGTATTCCATCACACAAGAGGAAAAGTTACTAAGGCATTGACTAGCAGTGATAATTATACAAAGGCAGATTACCGGTGTTAACAAAGATACATCAGAAAATGCTGGCAAGGCGCCAACCTCTGAGACTGGCAGGAAGTGAGGGGGTGAAAGGTCTCCAGACAAGGCTGGCACTGAGCTCCCTACTCTTCCCATGCCCCTTTTCCCGCAGTACTGAGGGTTGAACCCAAGGTGTTGTGTGTGCTTAGCAAAAGCACTACCCCTGAGCTGTAGCCCCAATGCCCTTCTTACTATCTGTCTATTGGACTATCATTTTATTTGTTTGGTTTTTTTTTTATGTGCATTGGTGTTCTGCCTGCATGCATGTCTGTGTGAGTGCGTCAGATCCCTGGAACTGGAGTTACAGACAGTTGTGAGCCACCATGTGGGTGCTGGGAACTGAACCTGGATCCCATCTCCCTATTTGTTTGCCGTGGTGCTGGGTATCGAACCCAGGACCTAGCAGATAGTAGGGAAGTTATTATGGAGACATCTCTCCAGCCCCTACTTTTAATTTTGAGACAGGTTTCCCATTGAAGTCCAGAAAGCCTTGAACTTGCAATTTTCCTGCCTCTACCTCCCAAGTAGCTGGGATCACAAGCCTGAGCTCACACACCAGGCTGGAGGATTGCCTGGAAAGAAATGGTTCTCGGCACTAGACGCCACTACAGACTTTCACACTGTGCTCTCAGTCCTGGGACCCCTGAGGGCCTCACCTAATCTAGGCCTTGAATTTCCCATCTTGCACTGGGAAACTGAGTAGGGCCAACTCCATATCCCTTCCTGCTAATGATTTAGGACTCTGTCCTGTAAGGTTATAAAAGAAAAAGACTCGGGGCTGGAGAGATGGCTCCGCAGTTAAGAGCACTGACTGCTCTTCCAGAGGTCCTGAGTTCAAATCCCAGCAACCCCACGGTGGCTCACAACCATCTGTAATGGGATCTGATGCCCTCTTCTGGTGTGTCTGAAGACAGCTACAGTGTACTTATATACATTAAATAAATAATATATTTTTTTTAAGATTTATTTATTTATTATATATGAGAACACTGTCGCTGTCTTCAGACACACCAGAAGAGGGCGTGGGACCCCATTACAGATGGCTCAGTGGGTAAAGCCATTCAAAAGCTTCCCACCCAGAACTTGATCCCTGGAACCCATTCTGAGACAGAAGCCAAGAACCAAGTCCACAAAACTGTCCTATGACCTCCACATGCACGCTTTAGTGCGTGCTCCCACGTAGACACGTCATCCAGGTACACATATTCACGTACACACGGTAATAAATTATGTTGTTTAAAGATATAAGTGAGGGGTTGGGGATTTAGCTCAGTGGTAGAGTGTTTGCCTAGGAAGCGTAAGGCCCTGGGTTCGGTCCTCAGCTCCGAAAAAAAAAAAAAAAAAAGATATAATTGAATAAGTCATAACCATGGGTTTTGCTCTAGAAAGATTAGAAACATTAGGGATCGATGTAGGTTGGCAGGATGGACAGATGGACGGAAGGTTGGCTGGGTGGCAGAATGGACGAGTGAGCAGGAAAACATATAAGGAAGGATATTGGGTTCCCACAGAGTGTTGGGTTGAGAGAGTGAGGACGACTCTTGGAAGTGAAGAGTGGGCAGGTGGGAATAGTGCATTGTGGGTAGGCAGGGCTGGCGGGTAGCCAGAAAGCAGTGGGCATTCTGGAGGGAGCCCCCCCCACCCCACCCCCGCCTCCGCTCATAGCATGGGGTCCGGGAGTGACGGGGGGGTGGGGGGGGTGGCGGGGGGAGTGTGGAGCGAGGGAGGATGGAGCGGGGGGGGCGCGGAAGACGGGGGGGGGGGCAGGGGCGCCAGAACGCTCAGTGAAGGGGCTGAACAGAACTGGACTGATTCGGTTTGCTTGGATTTCTTGGCTTTGCTGGTTGATTCCTTCTCTAAGCCCGGCTCTCCATCAGAGACCCCGGAGAATGTCACAGCTAGCTGCTGTTGCGCCTCTGGTCACAAATGAGGTGGTTTTGTGTAGTTACTGGAATAATCTTAAAAGGCAGCCCCACCGGCTTGAGGCCCCGCTGACTGAATCACGCTGCTCGAGAGAAGCTCTCTTTGGAATTCTGCTTCAGGATTTTAAAAATCACACTGGCGAGAGTCTATTTCATTGCTGCCATCTAACACTCCGTGGTGCGAGAATCTCCGTACTAGAGGAAGCCGGCATTGGGGCTGATCCTTTGATAGGCTGGTGGCACAGTGTAACATTCTGTTCTCATAGGAGTTTGTGTTACTTTCTCTCTGTGAGTGTGAGGATACTGCAGCTACAAGGGTTTCATTCTAAACAACCATATTTATGTAAAATTATTAACGGTAGAGGTGAAAAGCATCACCCATCCATGATGTGTGTGTGTGTATGTGTGTGTGTGTGTGTGTGTGTGTGTGTGTGTGATATATACAGTTTCTCTGTAAACCAGGCTGGCCAGGCTGGCCTTGACTCACGGAGATCCGCCTGCCTCTGCCTCTCAAGTGCTGAAATTAAAGGTGTGCACCACCACTGAGCTATTAGCAAATAATTTTTTTTTTCCGGAGCTGAGGACCGAACCCAGGGCCTTGTGCTTGCTAGGCAAGCGCTCTACCACTGAGCTAAATCCCCAACCCCCTCAAATAATTTTGAAATATTAACACAGTTGGCAGTTGGGGGGGGGGATCCGCGAGGGTGGGACTGGGAGGAGGGCGGTGCGATCTGGGTGTAAAGCGAATAAATAAATAAATAAATAAATAAATAAATAAATAAATAAATAGGGAAAACCCTGTTGCTGGGGTCTGGAGGTCATCGGGAGTCCCCTGCCTCTCTGGACTGAGGACCGAGGATCCTGAATTCAAGGGCAGGTTGCAGAGATTTTTTTTTTTTTAAGTGGTTTTTTTTTTTAAGTGGTGGTGAGGACATTTTAGGTCAGATCAGAAAAGTTCTCTCTGAGGAGTGGCGAGAGAGAAGAGGAAAGACAGCCACAGGCATGGTGAGCAAGAGAGGCTAACAAGTTTGATAAATTCAAAGGACACCAGGCGCCCTGGAGCTGGGGAGCCCCTGGGGCAACAACAGTCTCTGGGGCTCAGGCCCTGAGTCATCAGAAGTGGCCTTTCTCCGTCTGGACCAGCATCCTCCGGAGCCTCTGAGCGAGCCCGCCCCCATGGCTTCCTGTTAACATTAGCATTCACCTTGGCTGCTGTTTGTTCCTTGGTTCTATTAATAGACCTTTGAGGGGTTTTGCCTTTCCTAAGGAACAGCTCCTAGGAGTGTTCCTCCCTGGCCATCCTGCCCTGCACAAGGCCGCGGCTTTGGAAATTGTTCTCCCATTCTGACCTCCCGACCAATGATTGCGCAGGGAACACAACAGGTTCGAGTCCTTCCCTCGTGGCATGAGGAGCTTTGGTGAGAGGCAAGACTGGAAAAGCCTGACTTGAGGTCCACAGCACACAGCGCTGGGCCTCCACAGTGACCTACCGTTCTCGGGAGAGACGGAACAAAGCTGAACAACATAGGGCGCTGACCCACAGAACTCACGCTATGCAGTCAGGAGCACTGAGAAGCCCCACTGTCTGCCTCTACAAGCTAGAGGCCTCTTGTAGAAATAATTTAATCCTGACCCTGGGTTTCTAAGTTTCCTTTCCTTTTTT